>NW_010973368.1:6936287-7116465 GCF_000737465.1 Haliaeetus leucocephalus | reverse complement strand
GCCTCACCAGTGCCGAGTACAGGGGAACAACCACCTCCCTGCTCCTGCTGGCCACACTATTTCTGATGGAGGCCAGGATGCCGTTGGCCTTCTTGGCCACCTGGGCACACTCCTGGCTCATATTCAGCTGGCTGCCAACCAGCACCCCCAGGTCTTTTTCCGTCGGGCAGCTTTCCAGCCACTCTTCCCCAGGCCTGTAGCTCTGCGTGGGGTTGCTGTGACCGAAGTGCAGGATCCTTTCCTTACACTTCAGTGTACCATTCAAATTCACTGGACATCTATAGCTGTGCTGATACCAAAAGGATCACTTACAGTCTAAACAGAAACTCAGTAACAAATGCAAACTACTCTGGACAGTCCCCATGATACCAACATGGCAGGAGACACTCAAACAATAAATACACCTGCACTAGTGCTCTCTTGGTGGTACAGTTTAGTATCCAAAAAAAGTAAAACCAGGGCCTCCTTAGCCATTTCCTAATTCTGGTAAGTAAGGAATAGGGTCGAGAAATAGATTCTAAACAAGTCACTTGAGGCACATCACAGGCTCTTGAGGCCTCTGGTGATAAACTCATTGCACCTGTGCCTTAGGGGACTTCCTCTTGGTGCCCATCAGACAGTCCACCACAACGTTCCCTGGTACCAAGGACACAGAGTTAAAGCAAGCAGCATAATCTGAGTTACTGGCATTCATTTCACTAATTGACTTAATTTAAATTGATTAATTTGATTAATTGATTGTTTTAATTAATTTAAATGTCATTAATCACTCTACTTCATTTCTCCAATGACAGAATTACAGTGGGAGCCAAAGCAGCACAAAGCAAACAGAGGCAATCTGGAGATTCAAGTTAAATGTGAGGCAGTTAAAACTAAATTAATGGTGTAAACACAGCACATTACTGTATTGCAAGGTCATGGCTACCCAGTCAGACCAGGACTGCATCCATCTTAGCTCACAACATTTTGTGAGGGATAAGTATTCTGAAGGGGTGAGAACCTGGCTACTCCTGGCTGCTATGCAGACATATATTATGACTGAATTTAACCAATAGATTCAAAACAAGAAATGCACATTCCAGCAGTGAGTACAGCTTTGCCCTGGAAGGGAAGAAGTGATATTTCCAAAGGACAGTTTAGCCCACCGTGGACCTTACTGCCCCTGCATGGCTTCTCTGGCCCATCCCCATGGCCCTGCTCTCCTCACTGGGCCTGATCCTGATTTGCTAATTTGCATTCCCAGCTTGACCCTGGACCTGTCTCCTAACCATGGACTTCCCTGATGGCCTGGACTCTGTGCTGACCCTGGCTGCATGCCCAGGGCTGCTGCCTGATGGCTTGCATGGTGCCAAAGCTGAACCAGAGGAACAAGGGAGGTTACTTCAGAGCTATAGCCTCCCACAGAGGCTGATCAGAACAGTCCCAGCTTGCCCAAGATGGAGCCCCACTGCCCTGGAGAGGTGGGATGACGGGTTTTCCACAGAGGCTTCAAGAGCCAGTGGTGGGTACAGCCCGTGTCCTGCCACAGTGAGGTGCAGAGCAGCAGCCCCAGGCACCTGCCAGGATTCAGCTCCAGCAGTCTTGCTATGTGTCCTACCAGGGATGTGCAGGTGGTAAAAAGGCAGGGTGATATCTGGACATAGTCACATGAGGGGGCGCTGGGGATACACCGAGACTTCATAGTCCAGTTTTATAACACTCCTGGGTGTTTCTCCTTTAACTAGCCTGTATAGGTTTTCCCATTCCTAGTCTTCCAGTGACTGGGTGACGCTTACTTGTTTGCTGACAGGTGGACTTTTGGGATCACAGCAAATCCAGGCCAGGACTGTAGATTTAAACTAAGTTTTGGGGGAGGTTTGTTTGTTTGTTTTCTCCAATAGGATGCCATCCCCATCAACATTTGCTAAGCCGCCTTCTTCTAGGTGATACTGTAGCTCTGCCATTGACTGAGGGATCACAGGCAATGGCGTCGAAGTTGGCAGGAAGTTCTGTGCTGAATCTGTTAAAATAGATCCAAACTCAGTTTTCTTCAGATACTTTGGTTCCATAAGAGCCACACATTCACATTGTCTGTTTTGGCTTACACCTGTGACCTAGTCTGTGCTTGTCTATTACTCTCACCACCCCATAAGTAGAGCTGCTTGTTTAGTTCTGCCATAATCTCCTTCACATGTTCTATTTCAGAGTCTCTATTCTAGGGAATAAACTGCTGGAGCTGATTTTTAGGATACCAGTATGCCCATTTAAATCTTCTTAAAGATGTATGGACCATATCTGCCAAAGCAACTTGGCAGTTGAGTTGATTTAAAGTCCAAGTCTCAGCACAGAGTTACTCCATCTCTCTCCCCACAAAAATAACTGTCTAATAAAATACAGACAATTACAACTGGATTTTTTAATACACGATACTCTTTCCTCCTACTCTCCCCATATCTTTGTCTTTTAATTGCCATTACTGAATTAATCATGTCATCTTAATGCCTTGTGGATACCATCAAAACCCATTAGTAAGTCATCTCAGAAGTCAGGTAGTCTGACTTTGAACACACACAAAGAGCAGATCTCTTAGGATGGTTCCATCATTCTTCAGCATATAATCACACTTTAAAGCTTCGTACACAAATACAGGGATTTTTTTGTGGCCATCTGCTTTAGAAAATGTCATGCTAAGTACTTACACAGGACTGCTTTCCCCCCATAATTTTTCATTCATTTGGATTGAATTCCACTCCTGCCTTGCGGGTCAAAAATAGTCCAGGAGCCACACTCATCTGAAAAGTGGAGTCGCTGGTTCTTGTGTGGCCTGTAGCCTATACCCTCACACTAAATTTAATCATTTAAATGACTACATGGTAGTTTTCTGCACTTTGGTGAAGCATACAAAACAGAACCTTATTACTTTGTAATCCAATTTGATAGTTCCACAGAAAATAATAGCTGAAGAATTTTTTATCTCTCCTTCCTTCCCCTCACCCCCCCCCCTTTTTTTTTTTTTTTTTTTTTGTCAAAACTACACTATTTGGTTTAACTGGAGATTTGATGGGGAATAGCCAGCTGGAAATATATGTTTGGAATTTCTTTAATTGAATCTAAACCTAGAAACTGTTTAGAGTCATACTTGTCAGAAGTGGAAATGTACCTTAATTACTCCAAAGTTAAAAGAAGGTTAAAATTTGGATGTGAAAACCAAGGAACAGCTTCAGCATGTAGGTAACTCCCAGGCTTGGTTAGTCAACACTTCTGTACATAGCATTAGTGATGCTGATAACAGTCTTCTGTCTCTTTAAAAGGACAATGAAATTGCCTTTGACAAAGTACATAGGTAGTGGGAGTTTTAAGTCTCACTGAAGTCAAAGGACTGAGATAAACTTTAAAGACATCAGATTCTCTGTTCAGATATAATTCTGAACAGTGCATGTTGCCAGGGGCAAGAGTGAACTGTGTGAACGAAGTGAGGAGCAGCTCCAAGCTCCATGAGGGCTTAAATTCTCCAGAACTGCAGAAAACTGAAAAATACCCAGCTTTGTGTGCTCTACCTGCAAGGAATGATAATAAAAAACATTATACATATCTTGTACTTGACAACGAGCGATCCTTGAGTCATTTGATGTGGTTTAGCAGCTTCAGTTAACTCTAAGTACACTATTTATGAAATCCTAAAACAGAAACATGAATTCCAGGAAAAATGAAACACAGAGGCTACAAAGACAGCAAGAGAGTACAGGAGATTTTGCAACTGAGAGGAAGCCAAGGAATGGATCTTGTTATTCCTGGGATTCAACACTAAGGAAAGATCAGCTCACAATAGCAACCACAGACCAACACAATCTCAAATGAGGCACAGTCAACTGTTGACAAAGAAATTGGAATTTATCTAGCACAGACAGCCACCCAGCCCCATAATAAAGTGTTTTAGGGTACAGTAGCATTCTGGCAATGTAGATATGAAAAGAACTTTGAAACAGAGACCCAAGGGAGAAGCCAAGGAAGCACAGCACAATGAGCTGCACACTTTAGTTGCGAAGACCAGGGTTTTCTTTTCCATCAGAGAAAAGAACATCCCGTTTGGGATTGAATGACTGTTAAATTTTCTGTCTCACTGGACAGCAGCAATCCAAAGAAAAAGTCTCAGGATGTTTCCATGTAACATAAATAGTTTTATCAAATCCAACCTTTGTTAAAGAATTAGTGTTTTTTCATGTGCTTAAAAATCAAGGTCTTGTTAAAAATCTCCACTGAAATTCTCTAAGTCTTTGAAGGAATGATATCTGGGAGGCAAGTACAGGTGCATAATAAAAAAAATTATCTTGATTATTATATCTTGAAACATTATATCCAATCCATCAAAATGGATAAGATAACCTATGAGTTAACAACATACCAGTAGCATCTTTAAGGAACCAGGTGAAGAATCTACAAACACAGCTGAAAAATTGTGTGGCATGTTTCATCAGGATTGCTCATGAATATTGATGTCACATATTTAGACTAACGTAAAAGGCCGCTGTCAAGCAGAAATCATGAGTCAGATCCCAAGAGCCCATTCAAAGCTCTAGGCTGCTTTTTCATCTTTGATACTGTTTACTTTGCACCTTTCAGTCATCTTGAAATACAACACTAGGCTCATCTTGCTCTGCCCACAGTACAGATGGCCAGAATCAGCACCTAAAATTCAAATTACATTTGGTAGACATGGGATGGATTCGAGGTTATTAGGGCCTCTTTTGCTGCAGTAATTATAATTCTGACATACTAGAAAAGTCTATTGCTTTTAAATTCATTTTTATTTCCAAGGGAAAAAAAAAAACCCACCCAATGATTTACTGATTTCTCAAACACTCCCACCTTGACTTACCTTGTTTATAGCATCCACCCAAAAAAAAAAGAAAAAAAGCAAGAATATTTCTCTATATGCAGTATGATGTTGATCTTGAGTACTGAAGTATGGGAAGTGTTCCAAAAAAAATGCTCAAGACTTGTGTAATTGCCCTAGAGATGCTTGGCAGGAAAGATATTTGTGCAGCAATGCACAGCTGCAGGGCATTGAGCTGAGTAGATTGCAAGTCTGGAGATAACCCCACTGACATCATTAAACAAACAAACCCTTTCCCCCAACCTGGGCAAAGATAATTCTGGAGCAGAGATGAAAAGTTTAAAGACAGATTAACAGGACAAAAGCCAGTCCATACTGCTCTAGAGGGAGCAACTTAAAGGCACTCCTGTACAGCTACAGGGAATCACTGGCAGAACTTCTATTACTACCTCATTCAAAAGCCTGATTAAGACAAAAGATTGCCAGCTGGTCCTCTTTATCTGATGAATAATGCAGTGGCAAGCAGCAGGAATACCCAATCAGGTGATTACATGGAAACTGTTTTGATCAGGACAGCAAACACATACCAGCCTGTCTCCATGGAAAGGTTTCTTGACATTGTTGTTTCATAAGTTGATAGCTGCTGGCTGCCTTTCCAGTCTCTGATTTACCTTAGAATCATAGAATCATTTAGGTTGGAAAAGAACTTTAAGATCATCAAGTCCAACCATAAATCTAATGCTGCCAAGTCCACCACTAAACCATGTCCCTAAGTGCCACATCAACACGTTTTTTAAATACCTCCAGGGATGGTGACTCCACCACTTCCCTGGGCAGCCTGTTCCAATGCTTGACAACCCTTTTGGTGAAGAAGATTTTTCTAATATCCAATCTAAACCTCCCCTGGTGCAACTCAAGGCCATTTCCCCTTGTCCTATTGCTTGTTACTTGGGAGAAGAGACTGACACCCACCTCGCTGCAACCTCCTTTCAGGTAGTTGTAGAGAGCGAGAAGGTGTCCCCTCAGCCTCCTTTTTTCCAGGCTAAACAACCCCAGTTCCCTTAGTTACTCCTCATAAGACTTGTGCTGCAGGCCCCTCACCAGCTTCATTGCTCTTCTTTGGACACGCTCCAGCACCTCAATGTCTTACCTGTAGCAAGGGGCCCAAAACTGAACACAGTATTTGAGAAGCGGCCTCACCAGTGCTGAGTACAGGGGGATGACCACCTCCCTGCTCCTGCTGGCCACACTATTTCTGATATAGCCCAGGATGCCGTTGGCCATCTTGGCCACCTGGGCACACTCCTGGCTCATATTTAGCCACGTCCACCACCAACCCCAGGGTCTTTTTCCATCAGGCAGCTTTCCAGCCACTCTTCCCCAAGCCTGTAGCGCTGCATGGAGTTGTTGTGACCCAAGTGCAGGACCCGGCACTTGGCCTTGTTGAACCTCATACAGTTGGCCTCGGCCCATCGATCCAGCCTGTCCAGATCCCTCTGTAGAGCCTTCCTACCCTTGAGCAGATCAACCCTCCCTCCCAACTTGGTGTCATCTGCAAACTTGCTGAAGGTGCACTCGATCCCCTCATCCAGATCATTGATAAAGATATTAAACAGAACTGGCCCCAATACAGAGCCCTGGGGAACACCACTTGTGACCGGCCGACAACTGGATTTAGTTCCATTCACCACAACTCTTTGGGCCCCGGCCATCCAGCCAGTTTTTTTACCCAGTGAAGGGTACACCCATCCAAGCCATGAGCAGCCTTCTACCATCATCCTTTAAGAAAAGAAGGTTAGCTCCTGTCTTCCCTTCTCCATTTTGTTAAAATGATAGAGGTTAAGTACAGATAAGAAAGACAATTAAAATGAAACTCTCATGCATTTGTTATTCTGATGTGTCATGCTGTATCCCTTCTCTGCAGTAAGCTGACACTCTACCACAGTAATTGAAATTCTTCACTGTAGAAAGCTCGTAATTTGGTGATTTTCATTACACGTTCCTCTGAATACAGCAAAGATGAATGCATATTAAACTAGAAAAACTGGCAGCTGCTTGGGCCTGGAGAAAACCACTGCTTGCTTAATTCAGCACCATCATGGCTACATGGCTGTAACAGTCACTAGGATTATAAAAAATACCATCATCAAGGAATCAAGGCTCAAAATCAATCAAAGTAACTGCCATGTCTCCCAGGCACCTTCTAGTCAAAGTACCTCTTATCAATCTCTCTTTAAATAACAGCACATGTTTTACCTCTCCCTGACAAAAGACACTCTGTGCCACTCAGTTTCCCACAGGATCAGCCAGTAAACAAGTTCAAATGAAACCTGAATCTGCTTCCATTATTCCACGCAATTTGGAAAGCCATGAAGTACCCTTCAGGTGGAGACCAAAACTTATGAGTTAAAGGAGCTGCTCCACCATGATCCAAGTCTTGTGGTACAAAGGACAGAATTCTAGCCAGATATTCAGAAAAGAAATGATAGTGAAGAAAAAGGTGATAGAGCAATGAAGGGGCAGGAATCTCTCCTTGGATGTTGCATCCCATCTAAGCATTTCCCATAAGTGGTGTTACAGGTTGTTCACACTGGTTTTGTGTTTCTCTGATGAAGCATAAAGAGAAGCAGAAAGGATAGTTTTTAGGATAGTAGTCGTTCCAATGTGAGAGACTATACAAGAATGCAACGTCACAGCCAATTTGCAGCTCCTGGCTCTTCAGAATCATAGTGAAAATGTCTCTACTGTCCCTTCCATGTGCCAAAAATGATCACTCATTTGGCTTTCCTGAAAATCTGTAATATACATTATGGTGGCTGAGCCCCAATAGAATCGGGGAAGGACCAAAAGGGAAAAAATGCAGAGTTATGTGTTTAAGATTCAGTGTTGTTATAAATCTTCCTAACTTACGTTGCTTTTCTGAGCAAACTTTGAAAATCCAACATCCGAAATTCAAATGCTAAAGTTCTACTTCATTTCTCACATTTCTTTTTTCCTAATAATGACATCGAAGGAAAGCAGCACCTTATGAATCAGCTGCAGTGCCAAAAAAATATGGAACAACTGTTGGCATTTTCACATTTCATTGATGTATAATTATGTGAAATGAAATGACAAATGCTTTCATGCAAAGCTCCACAAGGGAGAGGCTGCATATAGATATATCCAAGACCGTCTTCTAAGTTACTGAACAGTCTCATTGGTTCAAGGAACAGACTTCTTTACGATCTGATTTTGATTCACAAACAGAAATACAAAAAGATTGTTTTTGTTTGGTTTTTTGCTGAGTATTTTTTACTGTATATGAACTTGATGCAATTTCTTTGCCAAAACCCAGTTATGAAGAAAGGCAGCTGCTGAACAAGCAGCATAGAACAGTGAGAACTTACAGAGAGGTACAAATCTGCACCAGGTTTGTTATCTAAACTATTTTGCACGGTTCTGTAAAAATACACTGGACAACACTGAGTTCCATACTCTGGGCAACTGTAAAGACAATGCCAAAAATACCATTTAAAATCTTTTTATCTGTGAATGATTTAGTTCTGTGGATTAACAACCCTAGAAAGCAACAGTTTCTGTATACTGTAGAACAAGTATCACCAGCCAAATGCGATGTAGGGGAATCTCTTTCCAGGCCTGTGAGTATGCACAGATTTCTACTTGGAGATACCATTACCCGCCAATAAACAGAATAATCTCTTGGGGTTAATCTAAACATTTCTTTCATAATACTTAAATGGAAATGATCCATTTGATCCCTTCCAGCACTTACATTGATCTAAACAGATAACCCAAAGGGGAAAGGTTGCATATATCTCAGACACAGACCTAGTCAAAAGCACTCTGACATACTAGTGTGAAGTGTTTTTCTGTATTTCACAATGAAACATGCTGTGTTTTTGGCAAAGGATGGCTTGTACCCATCTGGCAAAACATGAATCACAGTCAGAAACATAGCCTAACTCTTGTTATGAATTTACAACAAGTCAAAGCTACAGAATTAAATGAAGGTTTCAGATTTCACTCTGATCTCCTAGGCTTCAGGGTGTAAATTCAAGCCCATCCATGTTTACCACAGATTGGCTTAAACACTACTGGTAAGCATTGTGGCACTGTTGAGTTTTAAGCAGTTAGTAGACATGAGTGACTGAAGGAAGCAAAATGGAAAAATCATTGCTTCTGAGTCTATGAAGTCAGTGGAAGCCCCTATTTGTTTCTTTAAAGCCAAAACTGTCCATAGAATAATAGAATAATGTTTCCATGTTATCTATGGGTTTTATGGCTTGCAATTAGATCCAAATGTGAAAATCAATTAGTTTAAATGGAGGGAAACTGTGCAGGTTCCTACTGGCTTTTTGGTAAGTGTTTAACCAGAAGGAGTTGGCTGCCACAACACATATCTGAGACAAGTAACAGCTGACCGGCATCTTCTTCAGCTATTTCAAGCATTTAATGGGCTTGTGATATGTTTTTAAAGACTTTAAATCCCATAAAAAGAGAGATTATTTTTTTCCCTCTATACTATCTCCCTGGCTATTTCCATAAATATGATACAGCAAAACCTGCTTTTATTTGCCACTAGAGGTGGCAGGCTGATTTATAGAGAGAAAGATCTGGCTTTATCCACTAAATTTATCCCCTGAGTAACATCGCAGACTTTGTAAACATTGTATTAAGGAAAAAATTGGCCCATCACCATACTATGTCATTTCCTTGGTGTCTTAAACAGAAATTTAATTTCAGTCCAGTTGGAAAACTATGATATTGATGCAAAAGCTAATAGACTATTATTGGCCTGTATATCCACTTTGGCACGTATTTTTAAATTTAAAAAAGTATTCTTCATTCAAGAAGTGCAAGCAAATATAGATGTTAAAAATTAAATACTTTTTGTTTGAGTAATGTGTATTAGCACCACTCAGAAATGGCATATAGTCAAACAGCATTTCTTACACAGTAATTACACATCCATAAATGTTTTCAGAGTGTTTTGGAGAGGATGTCTTGTTCCTGTTTAGAGCAGACACTAATACTTTGGACAACAGCAAGGTATGCAACAAAAAAAGGGAACTGGAGCATGCTAGTCAAGTTCTGACCTTCCTTGACTGGAAGACTCAGGCTGAAACTATATTCTACCATTATTCCTATACAAATGGAACTACTATTGAATACAGTTTGACAGTCAGTAATCTTTTAAAAAAATAAGACTCAAGCCTAAAATGAAAGAAATAGAGGCTGTTTACCTTTGCATATTTTATAGGATAGTTCCTCCAACTTAAAGTAAGCCCTAACTGACAACAGGATTTGAGCCAATTTAAAAAGGATCAGGACTGAGTCTCCAAAGTCTAAAATCAGTAATTTGGAAGCTCAAAAGAGTTCTGTGTATCACAACAGGAAAAGAAAGTTTGGTGCAGCTAGGATTCAGAGACTGGTGATATTCAGAAGCTAAGCAGTGACAAATAAACATGGATCATTATTTATACAGGTTGAACTAAATTCCAAAAGCTAAAATTCAGCAGAAAAAACATTCATAGCCTTGAACAGAAGAAAAGGTTTGACTCCACAGGACTTTGCCATTGGGAATTTTACACCCAGATGGACTGCCATCTCTAGGTCCAGAGAAGGTAATCTTATTCTTTGCTTACTCAGCTGTATCTTTGAGATAGAAAGAGTTAAATGAGAAGGTTCCTGCTTTCTTGTCGCACTTTTTTTCCCACAATAGGATTAAGCTCATAGCTTAATCATGCTGTCCATACAGAAGTCCGTAAAGAGGTGAACTTATATGTGGATCTTCAATAATTAATGCTTCAATTTTACCTTTTTTCAATGAAATGGCTTATGTTTCATTTGAATATATTATTGCCATTGTTCTTACCCATGTGTTATTTGCACTATGACTTGGGTTTAACTCTAAATTCATGCATTTCCTAGAATTTTCTAAAAGTCTTATTCTCCATGCTCGGGGGCTGTATTTCTGAGAGTTTTAAAAGTCTATTAAAACCAAAATAATTGGTTACTTTTAATATTAGAGTGTGCCTGTAGGTATAATCTAGCACAAGGTCCAAACCCCTAGGAATCATACACAGAAAAAATGTACAGACTGCTAAAATCCTCTGAGCCCCTCCAAGTGTCATAAAACAAAGCTTTACAACAGCATCTTAGTATATGCAACAACAAGCTGAACTTTCTTAATGTTTAGCCTGGAGATTAAAAAAAAAAAATAAAAATACAACTTTGCTTTTTTGGGTACCTTTCCCATCTGCAGGTGAGGGGCAGCAAAGCTACCCAGGGGAACAAGGAGGAACTCACTGAGTAGTCATAGCAAAACTACATCCTTTTAAAAGACTTGTCTTCAGCAAAAGAAGCCTAAAAGATAGATAGGAGCAAACAAAACTGTTTCAATGTAAAGAGCTCCATTAAATGCTTGAATGGCCCTTACTAATGAATAAAGCTCTCTGGGATGGAACAGTGAGTCTGTAAAGCAGCTGCTAGGCTGAGGGGCAGACACCGGAATGCAATTGCCAGTTAGTTTGCCTTTTTCTGCCCATTCAGGATAATCACTTCAGTGCCCATAATGCATCTTTGTGGGAGTTACTGCCACAAATCAAGAGTTTTAAACCCTTTAGCAACAGCTAAATTTAGAACAGCTAAAATTGTTCAATTTGGAGACAGGATGGAGAACACTGAGGAAATACAAAGAGGAGAACAGAGGCAATTCAGTCTTTGTGAGAAACAAATGGGCTGACCTGGATTAACGAAGCTAATAATATTACACAGTGCTTCATCCTTCTCCAGTAGTTTCCATCTGAGCTTCTCAGCATTTGCTTGAGGGAGGGAAGCATTTATTTCCCTTTTGTGTTTGGGGAACTAAAGAGCAAGAAATGAAGGTGATTTGTCCAAAGCTGCACAAGTTTCAAAATTAGCTGAATACATAATCCCCAAACCTGGGTTCCCTTTCTTTAAGCTCACCAGCACTTGCAGAAAGGTAGCACTAGATACCGAATTTTCTTCATACCATATAGACTGTTCAATTAAGAAAAAAAATTCGTTGATCATTTTAAGGAGAAAAAAAAACCACACAAAAATTTGTGAGAAAGGAAGTGTCAAAGGATTTGTACCCGCTCAGTAAAACTTAATGAGACCTTTAATTTCATATTGACATTTATACGTAGAAGATTGATTTATTTGGGCTCTTTTGTTGTTGTTTTGTGAAGTTTTTAATTGTTTAAACCAAAGAAATGAAAGCTGTTTTTCCACTGAAACAAAATAACAAGTACTTTTTAATTAAAATCATACTTGGTGCATAAAAGTCATCACTTTTATATCTCCTGCCATAAAAAAAAACCCTCAGTAGTTCTCAGAAATTGATGCTTTGGTATGAAAAACTTGATTCATTTACAAGCTTTTTTTCAATAGGAAAATTTGCAGCAATAAAGCTACCAGTGACTTGTACCATTTGCTCTTTTGTCTGGATCCATGCTATAAGTAACCTGGTATCTTACTAAAAGCACTGTGATAATCGAGTTCAGCAATCTCATCCTATCTTTGAATGTGAGAGAGCTATAGAGTGAGACTGAGAGTCCTTGCCATACACCTAGTCATTTCCAGAATGAATTCACCTTTAAAAAAACTCTCCAGAACAAGACTCCCACTGAAACAAAGCATCCCTCATTCTATTGTAATGTTAATCATCCTGTTCACAAAGCCAGAGGAGCAAAAATGGTGAACTCAAAGCCACAGGACTTGTCTGACTTTCAAATACACAAATACAGTATGTTTCTCTGCTGGGTTTGCTAAGGTTCTTAAGACCTCTGCCCCAACATGCAGTTTTCTTTTGAAATCAGCTTAAAGCTAGCTGTTCATAATTTCATATTTTGCTTTCTTAGTCTCAATTAATTTGAATCTGTGCAGATTAAAATGAAAGGTAGAAATCTGGTAACTCCTGGTAACAACATCGAGCAGGATTTAAATTCTGACAGCAGGTTAATCCACTGAGAATCAATTCATACTTTCTTTTTTTTTGTTTGTTTGTATTAAGAATAGTTGAATTGCTGCTTCTTGGGGAGAAGAAACAACTCCGCTCCTCTAATGTACAGTAGGATAAGAACCTAGATTCTATCCCAGATCTCTTACAATTTGGGATAGATAGTTTTACCCTATATTTCCATTTCTTTGTCTCCAAAATGCAAATAATAAGTGTGACTATGTACCTTGCATGGATTTATCAGCATATGCGATGCTGTGGGGAATCCTATTGTAAAATCTGTTATTAAAATACACTTCACTACTAAAACCTATTGAGCATTTATTTCATTACTGCAGAAGAGATTGCATGCATTGGTATAAATTCTCTATGATGTGCACATCCCTAGTGTGTCTGATCAGATCACTGTACCTATGTGCTTTTTTGATACCTATCTTTGTATCAACAATTCAGTTAATCTGGATATTTTCTTAAACCACCATTTTCTCATCAGCTGCTACTCCTCTCTTATCTGGCACCCTGCTGTGTGCATAAATGCTGATTACTGGTCTTCTGACTTGGCACCTCAGTACCTTTCAGACATGATGGAACACCCACTGTCCCATGTTTCCTTTCAAAGCACAAGGTGGCTGTTTCATCACAGCTGAAATCTTTGAATGTTCTTAAAAGTAAATAATGTCCTTCACCCTTGGAAATGGAGAAAGCATGGCAATGATCAGCGATTCACAGTGTGGGATTTTTAAACACTTCATTTTCATCTTACTTGGAGTATTTTATGTCTTTGAAATAAAGAAGCTAACATGAGATGAATTGCCTTTCTGCCTAACAGCAGTGCATCTTGCATTAATGATCAATTACACCTACATCCAAGAATAGAACTGTGCTAAGAAAAGTAATAGGATTTAAACTTGAAATTATACTGAATAGAATTGTAGCCCTTTTGCATCTCTTTTCACTTATATGAGAAGATCTCACAACTGGTATGATAATTCTATATTTCACACAAAACAACATTTGTTAGGTTTAGAGTTGGACTCGATGATCTTAAGGGTCTTTTCCAAACTAAATAATTCTATAATTCTATGATTTTTCCAAGAAAAAAAGTCACACTGTATTTATCAAACCCATGACGGGTTAATTCTTACTGGGGAGCAACCAGAGAACCCAAGAAACTGAACTCTGGGGCTTCTGGGTTCAGTTTTTCCTCAGACTCATGTCAACTTCCTCATGTCACTTAGTCTGCCTCTTTTCTCCTCTGCAGAAGGAGGACACTACTTTATCTTTGTCAACACAGTGCTGCAAAGCCTACTCAATAGTATAGGTAAATCACTCCTGGTACCTTCAAGTGCAAGGCACTCAAAGTACTTTGGCCAGTAGTTTGCTATTACACAGAAGAAATGTACTCTGCACTTCCATCTATCCTTTAAGATGTACAGACTTCAGTGATTTTTTTTCCCCACTGAATCACTATGTGTAATCCAGGCTTAAACATTGTTGGAACAGTGTGTCTGCCTTTCTCTAAACAAAGTTGGAGTCTTTTTTTCCTTTTTAATGTAACAATACTTGTCCCTTTTCCCGCAATAATTTGAAAAAATGCTGAAGATGGGTTTCCCTGAGAAGGTAAGGACACAGAGAAATAATATAAAAACAAATATGGAAAAAAGGGTTTTCAGTGCAATTTTAAATGAAACTAAACACACTAACCACTTTTATCACTAGAATAATAAGAGTAATTTGAATGTTTCACACAGATTCCTATAGGAAGATGGTACGTTCTACTATAGGAATTTTTCAGTCTAATTCAGAAAGACAAATCAAGAAGCAATTCCTGGAAATTAAAATCAAACTAAAATTAATACAATAAGGAACATTTTTAAACAGTGCAGATGAAAAAAAAACAAACTTCAAACGAACTACCCAAAGAAGCAGCAGATTGCCAATTTCTTGATGACCATTTTTTTGAGTCAATAAACTTCAGTCCAGCACGAGTTGCTAGATTCAATACAAGAAAAACTGTGTGACTCTAACTGGCCCATGATATACACAAGGCTAGACTGAATGATCCTTCCTGGCCAAAGAAAACTATGAGTACTCCTATCTCCAGCATTATGCATGGATTCAGTGGCAACATCCTTCCTAAAAACTCACCTAAGAAGACATGGCTCCTTTGTCTTTTAATGAAATACTTAACTCAAAAGATTTAGCACAGATTTTCACAATGACAGACCATTTAAATGACTGGATCGTGATTCCACAGCTTCTGGAGCATCCCTTGAAAGAGATCACCTCCCATTTCGATGCTGTCAACTTCATAATGTAATCCTTACTCAGGCAAAACTCCAGCTGTTCTCACGGAATAAGGCCTGAGCAGGGAAAATGACTGTGGCGGGTTGACCCTGGCTGGACACCAGGTGCCCACCAAAACCGTTCTATCACTCCCCATCTCCTCAGCTGGACAGGGGAGAGAAAATATAACAAAGGGCTTGTGGGTCGAGATAAGGACAGGAGAGATCACCCACCAATTACTGTCACGGGCAAAGCAGACTCAGCTTGGGGAAAATTAACGCAATTTATTACCAATCAACCAGAGTAGGGTAATGAGAAATAAAACTAAATCTCAAAACACCTTCCCTCCACCCCTCCCTTCTTCCCAGCCTCAACTTCACTCCCAGATTCTCTACCTAACCCCCCAGAGGTGCAGGGGGACGAGGAATGGGGTTTACGGTCAGTTCATCACATGTTATTTTCTGCCGCTTCATCCTCCTCAAGGGCAGGACTCATCACACTCTTCCTCTGCTCCAGCGTGGGGTCCCTCCCACGGGAGACAGTCCTCCACAAAATTCTCCAACGTGGGTCCTTCCCACAGGCTGCAGTTCTTCACGAACTGCTCCAGCATGGGTCCTTTCCACAGTGTGCAGTCCTTCAGGAGCACACTGCTCCAGCGTGGGTCCCCCACAGGGTCACAAGTCCTGCCAGAAAACCTGCTCCAGCGTGGGCTCCTCTCTCCACAGATCCGCAGGTCCTGCCAGGAGCCTGCCCCAGTGTGGGCTTCCCATGGGGTCACAACCTCCTTCGGGCACCCACCTGCTCTGGCGTGGGGTCCTTCCCGGGCTGCAGGTGGAGATCTGCTCCACCGTGGACCTCCCTGGGCTGCAGGGGGACAGCCTGCCTCACCATGGTCTTCCCCACGGGCTGCAGGGGAATCTCTGCTCCGGCACCTGGAGCACCTCCTCCCCCTCCTTCTTCACTGACCTTGGTGTCCGCAGGGTTGTTTCTCTTACATGTTCTCACTCCTCTCTCTGGCGGCTGTTTCTGTCTGTCCTGCAACTTTTTTTCCTTCTTAATGCTATCACAGAGGTGTTACCACTATCGCTGATTGGCTTGGCCTTGGCTGGCGGCAGGTCCATCTTAGAGCCGGCTGGTATAGGCTCTCTCTCGAACACAGGGGAAGCTTTCAGCAGCTTCTTACAGAAGTCACCCCTGTAACCCCACCACCACCAAAACCGTGCCACACAATGATGCATGGCCCTTCTGTGAACAAAGGAACATCTACATTTCTTTCCTAAAATAGCAGGCTGCACTGTATAAACTGGATTCATTATCAGCCAAGTTGACAGTGCTGCCTATAATTATAATGAAAATTGTCTGGCAGCCTTAGAGGTTATGATGTCATGCCACTTACATAACCTGAATTTGAGTTTGTATGCCAGGTATCCACCAGGCTGATCACCTGATTACTACTGTTTAACAAACGAAAAGTTAACCGAAGGCTGTTTCTGAGAATTTATCCACAGGAAAATATTTAGTTGTATTAAGATATTACTGAAACTTTACTTTCTTTGAAATGCATTATTGCCTTCCTGCTTTGAATCAGGCATTGAAGTTTGGCAGGGAAGCTGGGGGATTTCTTTTGCAACCAGAGAGGTGGCCTTTATGGACCTTACAAAAACTTCCCATTTAACCAATAGGTCTTTGAAAAACTGCAGCTTTCATGCTCAGCAAGGACATATTTTAGCAGCCTGAAAGTTCCAAAGGCCCCAGCTCTAAGGAAAATTTTCCATCTTCTTGGAGGCTCTTGTTCTAAGAGTCTCTGCACAGTTCACACACACCAACACTGGTTCTTAGTGGGTTTTCAAGAAGGAGTTTTTAGACTACGCATGCACCAGAATATTCCTGATGAGGGCATTTCCATGTGTTCATTCTCCACCACCTTTGTAATCTTTCAGTGATGTGTTTGGACAGATTTAGATTCTTTTCCTCTTTCCTCTAGTCACACTGGTGAGGTAAGATGGTACTTAGTGCCAGAAACATCCAGGGTTCCTGAAAGACAAAAAATCTTAATTTAGAAAATTGTTGATAAATCGAACAGCCTAAAATCTTGATGTTCCCACAGTAAGTTACCACTGGAATAATGAAGGAGAGGAGTTTAGAGACACTTGAGGAACCACTGAAGAGTTGAAAAAACAAATATGTCAACATTGTATTTACCTTCTTACAAAATGAACCATTTTCAGCAGTTACAGGTGACTCCAAATATTTTCTCTGAGAATGTTTTTCTCCGTTATTTTCCTTTCTTTACCCTTCTCCTCTACTTCTAGGTTTATGTCCTTAAATGGTCAAACCAGAATAGCTTAGGTTCTGAGATCTGATTCTACCTGAGTTTCAGCAATGGAAGTGAAGTGAGTTTGGCACTCATAAAATGATTTTGTTGCACTCAAAACAGTGTCACAGATTCACCACAGACACATTCCAGTTTCCTGGTGCAGAGAGGCAAAGTAAGCATATATCTTAATCCTGGCCAACAGCTACAGTAATATCAGTTCCTTGGGTAATTGTTACGGTGGTCAGTCAAATCAATGGTAGATCTATCTTAGTACAACTCAGACAATTGACATTGTCTGTTTGGGGACAGCATATTTTAGGTTCAAATCCAGTTCCTGACTCACACTTAGATTTTAAACAAACACCCTTAAAGATACAGGCATGTACAGACACAGACTTTATTTATTTTGTAGAAGTGTGACATGTTGTCGTGGTTTAACCCCAGCCAGCAACTAAGCACCACGCAGCCGCTCACTCACTCCCCCCCATCCAGTGGGATGGGGGAGAAAATCAGGAAAAGAAGTAAAACTCCTGGGTTGAGATAAGAACGGTTTAATAGAACAGAAAAGAAGAAACTAATAATGATAATGATAACACTAATAAAATGACAACAGTAGTAATAAAAGGATTGGAATGTACAAATGATGCGCAGGGCAATTGCTCACCCCCCGCCGCCCGACCCCCAGCCAGTCCCCGAGCGGCGATTCCCCGCCTTCCCCCTTCCCAGTTCCTAAACTAGATGGGACGTCCCATGGTATGGAATACACTGTTGGCCAGTTTGGGTCAGGTGCCCTGGCTGGGCATGAGAAGCTGAAAAATCCTTGACTCTAGTCTAAACACTACTGAGCAACAACTGAAAACATCAGTGTTATCAACATTCTTCACATACTGAACTCAAAACACAGCACTGTACCAGCTACTAGGAAGACAGTTAACTACATCCCAGCTGAAACCAGGACACATGTTATGAGCCAAACTGTTTCAATAGAAGGTGAACTCTGCAGTCCATCTGAAGGTAGCGTTTCTTCTAATCTCAGTGGGAGAATCACCCAGCATGATTGATTCCATTCATTCCTGCTAGTTATGTGTTAATGGTCTTTCACTGACATCGGTGAAGCTATCCTAGTTCACACCGGTACCACAAAGAATCAAGCCCAAAAAGAACACACTCAGAGTTCAGGCTTTTGTGGCACCAGAATTGAGGCAGAAACACTCCAGACAACTGAGTTGGAGGGTGAATAGCGAGGAGACTAGAAAATTATGTGTGCAGTACAGTTCTGAACAGCCCTTGGAGATCAGAGAGGAGGAAGACGACCAAGAAGAGGGAGGGGGAAAAAAAGTGATAGATTAATATTCAACTTTATTGCAAAAATTGACTGGAGGATAATGAATTCTGGATCCAGTTACTGAAATTCATACTACTTTGGCTTAGGCAATGAAGAAATGAATAATTCATAATCCACTTCAAAGTTCAAAACTGCCATCTCTTCCCCAGAGGTAGTTGTTGGAGAGCTAACAGTGAACTAACAAGAGGACAAGTGATCACAGCCCTTAGAAAGCTTCATTCTCATCACTTCCAAGATTTTTCCCAGCAGCACAGTCAGAAGGAGACCTGAGACATGGCTGCAGTCCCACCCCACACACACTTATTCCAATTCTGCTTTCATTCAAGTGCGTAAAAGTCAACTAGGACATAGACATGCAGTGGCAACAATACAATAGTGTTTACAAAGCATTCAGAGATAACTCTATGGGAGGTGGGAAAATGAGCTAGATCAGACTCAGAACAGGGGAACACCCAGCCTGGATGTTTTCACCCTCCAAACTGATGTGTTGATCTTCGAATCACTACATGCAAACAAATGTAAGCATAGAAATTGAGTTCTCCATAAAAAACACTAGCTTAACTACAAACAGTAAATTAATGAATTGTTTCAGAAGAGCCTCCACTTCCTGGAAACTCTTTATCCACTACAAAGGAAAAAATTCTCATTGAAGGCTCCAAAATTTTCCAGAATCATTGTGGGATTTATCCAAGATCAGAATTTAAGTATCAGGATACTCCAGAGAAAAATGATCTTAGCAATATTTTAGGCTAGATTTAATAGCATAGACCACTGAATAAGAATGAAATTTCTAGCAAAACCTTTTGACAAGTCAGAGAGGGAGAAGTTCTGACGTGATCTAGAATCCAAAAATCCAATTTCTTTTCATAAAGAAGGAAGGATAAGAGGTTGGGTAGAAGAAAGCAGGATCCTGGATTAAGAAACTGATCAAATTCTCTTGTATAAAAATGTCTATGATACCAAAAAGCTGGTCGAAGAAACTCTCTAAGACTTGTTTTGGAGTTTTAGAAAGCAGGCATTCTTTGTTGCAGCACTGGATGCACGGGGGATAATTCCACCTAGAATGCATACCACAGCTTTAGCACTAACAGGTTATATAGAATAACTAATTGCATATTAATCAGATTAGTATACATACACATAAAAATAATTGCAACTGATTATCTTAGTACTGCCGACATCCGATCATGCACAATGAAGGATCCATTTGAGTCGAACAGCTGCTTTTGCAACCACCGACCCATCTGAAGTTCTTGTTGGCTGTCCTTGAAGTCTTTATTCTTGTCCTTGTTCATTGATCTTGAAGCTTAACGCAGCTTTAATCACATGTGGTCAATTTCAACATTGTTCTCATCTGGCGTACAGGAACATCTAGTCATAAGAGCAAAGAACTGCAAAATTATGAGTAACTACCTCTACTACTTAATTGCTTGGCTATACTTTTGTCTATTGTTTCAATCATAGTGTTAGTATAAGATTTCTAATAATTATTTACCAAATCTCACTTTTACAGTTACCTAGCAGCAAACCAGTTTCCATGGCTGGTACAAAATATTAAAACCATCAAAATATTTAGACATACCATACAAAATGTATGGAAATGTGCTATCACCTACATTCAGATTTCTTCTCCTTGCATTTACTTGACATCACACGGCATGTACAGGACAACTGGGTGATCAGGCCCAGTCCGCATGGGTTTATGAAAGGCAGATCCTCCTTGACTAACTTGATCTCCTTCTATGACAAGATGACCCACTTACTGGGTAGGGGAAAGGCTGTGGATGTTATTTACCTGGACTTCAGTAAAGTCTTTGACACCGTTTCCCACGGCATTGTCCTGGAGAAACTGGCTGCTCATGGCTTGGACGGGTGTACTCTTCACTGGGTAAAAAAACTGGTTAGATGGCCGGGGCCCAAAGAGTTGTGGTGAATGGAACTAAATCCAGTTGTCGGCCGGTCACAAGTGGTGTTCCCCAGGGCTCTGTATTGGGGCCAGTTCTGTTTAATATCTTTATCAATGATCTGGATGAGGGGATCGAGTGCACCTTCAGCAAGTTTGCAGATGACACCAAGTTGGGAGGGAGGGTTGATCTGCTCAAGGGTAGGAAGGCTCTACAGAGGGATCTGGACAGGCTGGATCGATGGGCCGAGGCCAACTGTATGAGGTTCAACAAGGCCAAGTGCCGGGTCCTGCACTTGGGTCACAACAACTCCATGCAGCGCTACAGGCTTGGGGAAGAGTGGCTGGAAAGCTGCCTGATGGAAAAAGACCCTGGGGTTGGTGGTGGACGTGGCTAAATATGAGCCAGGAGTGTGCCCAGGTGGCCAAGATGGCCAACGGCATCCTGGGCTATATCAGAAATAGTGTGGCCAGCAGGAGCAGGGAGGTGGTCATCCCCCTGTACTCAGCACTGGTGAGGCCGCTTCTCAAATACTGTGTTCAGTTTTGGGCCCCTTG
Source organism: Haliaeetus leucocephalus (assembly GCF_000737465.1). Taxonomy (NCBI): domain Eukaryota; kingdom Metazoa; phylum Chordata; class Aves; order Accipitriformes; family Accipitridae; genus Haliaeetus; species Haliaeetus leucocephalus. The sequence goes on along the minus strand of NW_010973368.1, from coordinate 7,095,256 downwards.
CTACAGGTAAGACATTGAGGTGCTGGAGCGTGTCCAAAGAAGAGCAATGAAGCTGGTGAGGGGCCTGCAGCACAAGTCTTATGAGGAGTAACTAAGGGAACTGGGGTTGTTTAGCCTGGAAAAAAGGAGGCTGAGGGGACACCTTCTCGCTCTCTACAACTACCTGAAAGGAGGTTGTAGCGAGGTGGGTGTCAGTCTCTTCTCCCAAGTAACAAGCAATAGGACAAGGGGAAATGGCCTTGAGTTGCACCAGGGGAGGTTTAGATTGGATATTAGAAAAATCTTCTTCACCAAAAGGGTTGTCAAGCATTGGAACAGGCTGCCCAGGGAAGTGGTGGAGTCACCATCCCTGGAGGTATTTAAAAAACGTGTTGATGTGGCACTTAGGGACATGGTTTAGTGGTGGACTTGGCAGTGTTATGGTTGGACTCAATGATCTTAAGGGTCTTTTCTTCCTAAATGATTCTATGATTCTATGATTTTCTTTCCTACAGTAATGTTCAGACAGCTCAACCTAACACCTACAGGAAACCATACTGAGATCTTTTCAATGTTTCCAAAGGGCAAACACAAAATTCATATCTGAATTTATTCCTCTCCGTTTGTGGGATAACCATCCTTTTCTCACTTACTTATTATTAGAATTTTCAAGGAAAAATTCAGCCCCAGCATAAACAGGGACAGCACCTATTGAGCTCTGCCTGCCTGTTACATTTTATCCATATAAATATGGTTTCACCTAAGTCTGGCTATCTCTGCCTCAGATCAGTCTCTAACACTGGAATCCCTGAAAAAAATGCCTCAAAGAGAAATTTCAATGCTAGGAAGAGTATGTTTTGACTTTTCTACCTTTGGTTGCTCAGCAGCTGCTAATCTGTTACAATTTAGCTACTGCTGAAGACACACAAAAGAAAGAAATAGAGCATCAGGAGCCAATGGCATGAAACCTGAAGGTGAAAACAAAACAAACCCCCAAGAATCAGAAATTCGCTAAAGAGCACTTCCAGAGGGACCACAGGATTGTTTCCAATGCTGACCTATCCTGTGTGAACCTGGTATTTCATTATCCAGGGGGAATGAACATCAGAGGTTTTCCCTATGACACACACACGCATTTTGGATACATTATTTGGACATCCGTTTTTGAAAAACAGAGGTCCTGCCATTTTCACTAAATACTATTTTGCACCCTCCTGCACTCTGTATGTATTAAACAGGTGACTTATTTCTAATAAATATCCTGCCAACACAAGGAGCGATGACATGAAGCATCATTGAAACAAACAACCTGTGCTGGGTTTTTCATGTGTCTGTAGGCAATTTAGCCAGTATTTTCAGAAAACCTCAGTGTTCTTGTCTCCAATTAGCAAGCACACCGACAGTATTATCTCCATTAAGATTAAAAGGTCTAGTTTGATCATGGAACTAGATTTTCAAAATATTATTTTTGTAAAACCAAAACACTCATATGCATATTTGTGTGAGCAGATGGTAAGCACATCTCTTTCAGTTCCATCAAGGACCTTATTTTAAAGCAATTAAATATTCATGCATAGTGTATGTGATGCAAGCAGTGGAACAACATGCAAGTGCACCAAAACCAGGAATTAAAACCAGTGATTAACCAACAAGCTTGATTATTATCAACATGATTATTTCCATTGCCAAAACTGAGAGATATAAAAGGAAATAATTACTACAGAAAATGAACATTTTAACCCATCACAAAAAGATACATTATAACTTTATCATAAATAAATATTTCTATAGAAGCTTGAATAAATCAATATAAACTTACAGAAATATTTCTTACAGCCTAAGTGTTCCAACTTCACGTGTAAAACCTTAAGCCTCAGTGGCACAAGCCAGATTACCATAAAATTCCAGTCTTCAGGGAAGAGCCAGACAGCCACAATTCTCATTCCTTTTTTCTAAGATTATTATTATTCTCCACATACATGAAGAGCTCAGGATCTGGTCCTGATAGAATGCAATCCTTGTGATTATATAGTCTTTATAGAACAGAAGTGCTGTCACAGTGCCAGTAAATTGACTATGCAAAATTTGAGGGTGGGAGGTGGAATTTTATTCTCTGTGACAATGAGTGTTTAGAAAGCACATAATGATACTGCCCAAGAGGTAGACAGGTTAGAAATTGAGAATCATGCAAGCAAAATCTTAGACCCTTAGTTTTTCATTTAGTCTTGCTTTCCTGGGCTATTTTCCCACAGTTAACACCATGCAGCCTCAAGGATTAGCAATTCTTATTCTCTTGTTCTTATTACAACCTTTATCTCTAAGACTAAAGAGGAATTTAGACAAGTTTTCAGTATATTTAGTGGAGCACAATGCACCTCTTGAGATAATTAATAGCGCCACAAGAAATCCTTGTAAAAACATATGCCTGCTTCTCATGCTGAATATACTTTTTCCTCAGTATACTTTTGCAAAGAGTACGCTGAGAATTAAATGAGTTTCTGATCACCCAGGGCAAGGTCAGTAAGACTGTCACTGCTGTCCCAAGCAGAATAATGGAGCTATCAATAACAGTTTGATCAGGGTTAATAAGTGGAAGATAATGAGAGGGAATGGGAGGTCACATTGACACACACTGCAAACTCCTTGGCTTACAAAGATGTTCTGCAGCAGGGCTGGCTCTTATTTCCACCTTGTCCATAGAAAGAATCTATTTTTTCACTATACATTTAAACTGATTCAATCTTCATCAGATGTTCATTCTCCTGTCAGTTTCAGGCAAATAAGGGCCAAATCCTGCTGCATAATTGAGTTCCTGCAGTTCAGAAAAAAACAAAATTAGGCCAGAACTGAGTGAAGAATATTGCTGTACAGAGATAGATAGCTTTGTCTCAAGTTCCTTTGGTTAAGAACAATGAGATAAAAATATCTAGATTTATTTTTTCAGTGAATTGCACAAAGATCCATAGTTCATCCTCACAGTTCTGCAAAGATTGAGATTCAAGGGGTCTAGTTTGTCTTGCAGAGCATGCTAGACAAGGTCGTGGCAGAGGTTTCACCCTATGGTCCTCCCATTTGTATAACCCAACACCTATCACTTTTTTTTCTCCCTGAATACACGGTTGAATAAAACATTAGACTGTGCTTAACCTCTATATGTTCCCCAAAAAGCTAACTCCTCTGTGCAAGAAATAAGTAAATTCCTGAGTCTAATGTTCAAAAGCCTGGCATATATTCACCTTTTCAGAGCCCAGCAGTCCAATCTAGCTCAAAAGCTGCATGACAGTACCGCTACCTTGCAATTACTGATGCTCGGGGAATACACATGCTGCTCTGCAAGAGCATGGAAAAGGACTGTGCATGAGCCAAGTGTCCCACCTTTGCCAGCAAGACCACTAACTGCAACCACAGCTGTAACTAAAATTTTTAGATGGACTGAAATGTTACAATACACTACAGTCTGTGCTTGCATGAAAACTTTCAGTAAAACATTTCTTTACCTTTAGCCTCTGAATGCAGAAATGGTTAACCTAACACAAAATACTGGGCTGACTTGGGTAAGCTTTAACGGGTTAATTCAATTTTCCTAGCAATTTACCTGCAGAGGTTCTGTGGTCTCTGTCCAAAGCCATTCTGTGATACGAAGTGTGGTTGACGTTCTACCAGTATGTGGTAATTAAGACTGGCTGCTGACCAAGTAGCAGCTCCACTTCATGACTGAAATCCCACACAATGGGATGCATTAACACAAACCCCTGATAAAGCCTGCAACCCACTGTAGACACCACTAGCTCCCAAGTTCCCAGTCAGACCCAGGCTGATGTGACAACTGCCCTTCCTGCATGACTGAATGACGAGGGAGTCCAAAAGCATTATAGGGCTGTAAGATAGGTCACAGTAAGGAAAAGACCGAGAACTGTTACGGTGGGCCTTCCAATCTATAATTGCAGAGACTGACTTCTCAAACTCTATACATGTTGTCGTCAAGGTTTGGACCTAAAAATCAAAAAATGGCATCGTTTAAACCTATCAGCAATTGATAATGGCATGCTTTAGTATCAGCATAGCATAATTGGACAGTATTCAAAAGCATATCCACATGCTGTTCCCTGGTTTGGTTTTATTTTGCTGTCTGGTGCAGCTAACTGCACCTCTTCATTTTGAACAAGGTGGTTATGCTGAGGTCTGGAATTATTGCTGAGGTTGAATCAGAAATATACGTTTGGAAATGGCTTCAGTAAAAAGAGATGCATGCTGTAAAGAAGCTGAGTGAAACAAATTGTTATAAAGCTGTTTTTCACCTAGAGAGTAAAAGAGGCTTATGAAAAATGGTCAATCGTGTCTCCTCTCACTGGGTACTTTAAGACTCACGTGAATGAATATTTTACCACACTTGACTACCACTGAGCGATTCTAATTTCTTACATGTCACCATGCACTGCAGCTTCACCTAAACAGGCTAGGACAAGGGCTTCTTCCCCCTGCACCCCACCACCACCACCTTTTTATTCTACCAGTGTCACTGTCAGTATCAGGATTATCTGAGAGCTGCTCTTTGGATCCCCGTCTGTCTGACCCCAGTTTATTCAGACAAAGAAACATCAGTTCTCAAAAAGGAGATTTATTTCAGCCTCCCCAATGCTCTGCACACACATAAAGAATAGTGAGAGTTTCACCAAAAAATTGTTATTTAGGTAGGTCAGTGCCAGTGCTGCACTGTTGTTTATATTCCTCATTAGTGCATTAGCAGTGAGCTCCCACAGACATGCATCTCCTGCACACCCATCAATACAGAAGCAATAGGGGCCCAGAAATAAAAACCAGGGTTGATGGTCGACTTATTGGTGTAAAGGAGGAACAAGACCTGAGAAAGTGGTGAATGCAAAGAAAACAGCACTGACTTCTTCTTAAGCATACATATTCACACACAAATCCACAGTTAACACACTGCTGCTCTTTGCATAAGTGCAAATCAGCAGTACCTTTGAGGAAGTGTTTTAATCAATGTGGGTGTAATTTAGTTCTGTGTAGAATTATCTGTAGTTTAGATAAACATATATTTCCTGATATGTATTCAACTCAGCCTAACTCTATTTGGTGAAGAGATTCTACTCACTTGAATATTTACCAGCCAGCATTCCTGATTCCCTTGCATCCTGATAATTGTTCATGCAACATACCACACCTGCCCTCCAGCTAAAACCTTATCCTTTCCTGCTTTTATATTATGTGACACTCCATGCTGGTTTCTTTGGGGGATGAGGGCACAAGGTTAGAAGCACCAGCTGCATTTTTCAGGATCTATCTTTGGTAAAATTTCCACTCCCAGGAGAGATGTAGGTGGCTTACTAACTCTCAATAGCTCTCAAATTAAAATAACAAGGATTTCACAACTAAACAAACCAGGGAGACAATTCTACATTATAACAAGGTCAGTGTGGCAATGCAACTGCCAACAAAAATTCATGTCTAAATCTGCATAGAGCTGGCAACCACTTGGTACATTTATGAGTAGTCTCTTCAAAAAAGAACTATAAAGCTGATTCAGACCTGGCGGTCTTCTTCTTGATGATACAATACGGTGAAACACAGCAGAGGAGACTTCATGCATCTGTTCTCAGAGGATTTGCAGTCTAGATACTGATGTGGAACACACATTGGATAGTCCACATTAAACAGTAACTGGATAGACTTAATTTGTTGTCAGCATGGTATGTTTTATACAAGTATTGCTGTTTCTTTTTTTTAGGGAGAAGAAAGGAATTAAAGTTTGAAAGTTTTACTTAATGTCTAAAGGCATTTCTCATAAAAGCATAATGGCACATGTGGTCACCTGAAAATATACTCTGACTGCATTGCATCACTTTTTTTAATAACACACTTGCATTTTAAAAGTCACAAGACTACTAATGGAGAGCATATAGGCAGATGCTTGCACGTATAGTCAAACATGCAGTCACCAAAAGGTACTCCTATACTGAATATCATATGTTTGTTTGCATACTCTTTCATGTGTTTTTTTTTAATAGTCTGGTATTTTAGCATTGCCAGAGGATTATAACATCCCTACCCTGATGCCACCCAGCTCTGGGATTTTCTTCCACACCAACAAAAGGTCACTCTGCAATATGCTGCTCTCTTCCATTTCACTCTGAAAGTGGATTTTCCTCAAAAGACATTTCCCAGACACATGCTCCCTTGCCTCAGTTTGCATGGTTCTTGCACTGCATCATCTTTGGCCTTACACCAGGCTTATTCAGATAATCAATGGACCTTTCAAACAGTCATCTCCTTCCTCTTTCCCATACTAGTCCAGCTGAATTAGAATGACAGCTTGCCTGCCCCCAGGGAAATTAAACTGTCGATCCTAATCCTGTAGAGCTGTAAGAGGGCACTTCTCCACCAGCTCTCTCCCTGATGCTGTCTACACAGTTGGAATCTCTTCTCAGAAGAGAGAGAAGAGCAATCAATAGTGTCTCTGAAGAAGATGCCATCACCAGCACGGTAGCACTTAAGCACTCCAGTGAACCACACACTTCTGATTAAGATGCCCAGGCAGGGGCCAATTGATTTGTCTGTCTACGCAGCATACTAACGACGAGTCTTAAACTCAGCAGCTTCCCTGCCCTGTTGCCCTCCCCCTTCCTCACACTTCTCCTTCTCAGAAAGGAGGGAGTGTTGCAAACAGGTGATTTAGATCACTTAAAGAACCATTGTCAAAGGTAGTAGCAAAAGTGGTTTTAATATGATGTTGTAAAAGTGTGACTTAACAAAGTTTGATGGCAAGGTTCATTCTATTACTGTACAACACAATCGTTTGAACAATGATTCAAAACTATCAAGGCACAAATCAAAGTTACCAAGACACAAATCCGTTACCAAGTCAAATCAAAGTTACCAAAATCACAGATCAAAGTTACCATACTACAAGGTTATGCACGATATTGGTCACTTACCAAAGATCTGCCATTGGTAAAAGGCCTCTCTGCCTTGAGGAGCAACCTTGAGAGGTGTCCTAGCTCAAGGGGAGATCACCACCACGCAGCCACACTGCCTAGCAGGGAAAGCTCAAAGAAGGCTCACTTAGGCTGTCATATTTATGGAATAAAGTGGTTGGCTTGTAGTCAAATTACATGCAACAGGAAAGGTATGCATGAGCCTCCTTGTACCCACAACCTTCTTTGTTCCTTGATAAATGAGTCTTGGAAAAGCCACCTGCTAGTCACGTGTTAATCGCATGATCAGTGTTCCAAGCTCATATGCCTCAATGCTCACTGTGTCACTCTGCTCCTTTGTGGGTTTTCAGAGAACAGATTGAAACTAGAGTTCTTGGCCCAGCTATGGCTCAGGCCTTTACCTTCTTTGAAGCCTGTACCAAACTACTGCTAGTTTGGTTAAGGGGTCGAGGGCATGTGTCACAGGGAGCATACTGGTGCACACAGTGCTTAAATCCACAGATTAGCAGAAGAAATGCTGATAGCTGATTGCATTCTGTGAACTCAGCTACTGAAGCAATGAAGGATATGGCTACAACTCCTGGAGACACATAAGGAAGAGATAAAAATGGCCTGTTAGATTATACTTAGCCCTTCTCCCTGGAGACTTGTACAAAACAGTGTATTCTTTAGGGCTGTGTTCAGTCCACTTTAAAGTGACTAGAGCAATTCCTGAGGAAACTATTCCAGAGGCTAGCAGGCTCCACTGTCAGTAACAACGTGGGGGTTTTTTCCTCTCAGTGCTATTCAATTTAATCTTTTCTGAATTTTCATGGTGTCATTATTCCCATAAGTTCCGCTTCATTGGACCACTCCAAGTCACTCCTTTCTTACACTCATTGCTGGTGTTTGCAGTCTCAGACATTTGCCACAGGAATTATTCTTATTGCCAGTAGCTATTTCCAAAACACTGCCACTGTACCATGTGCGCTACACAAATATAATCTCTAAGGATGCTCTCTAACCCAGCAATTTCAAAAAGAAATAGAAAGGGAAAGGAAGGGGAGGTTAGGAAAAGCAGTAAGATAGAAGGGCTGGAGACACAGCAGTGAAGAGCAGAGTCCATTGAGGAGTCTGATGTGGCAAAGATGATGTTTAGTTCTGAGAGGGTATTTCCATGCTGGCATGGAAAAAGCTCCAGAAGGGCTATCATTTATTATACTGAATCAGTTTCTGTCACAGCCTTGCTCAAGACTCTAATCCCCCTTAAAAGTCAGTACATACAATTTAATTATGGCCTTGCCTAAGAATTAGGCAAAGTAAACTATTGCCCAGAGTAGCCAGGAAGCAGCTGAAGGATCAAACAGCCATTCTGCTTATTTTGCCCAGGCTGGCTGCTGCTGCTGCCACCACCAATTAGGAAAATTTAAGGATATAGGAGCAGTAGTTTTGGAGCAGAAGTCAATACAAGATTGATTCCCACCATCAATCACTCACAGGAACAGCAAACCTGACTCTTCGCAGCTTTCTTCCCAGCACAGCACAGCAGTTTCATTTTTTTCTCCCTCTCCCTCTTTTTCTCATGATAGCAGCAGTTCAGCCACAACTTTGTGCCAATGTTTCATCCTTCTGAGAGGCAAAACTTAATTTTACTGGCATGTGGAAAAGCCCCAAAGCATCCTTGCCTTCAAACATTCCTCTTTCCTTCTTAACTTCTTCAAATTTTATCATGACCTCCTGATACCAAAATGGAAACGTAGGACTTCATTGCAATCACTTCTATGCCATACACAGTTCATCCCCATGCAAACAGTCACTGCACCACTTAAAACCAACCGAAGTTCTCAGAGAAGTGCTTAAACAAAACCGAGGTTACAGGTGTCTGGTCTGTTGTCCCCTCTGTTCCTTGACAAGATGGCTCAGCATGTGTGTTTCCAAATCATTCTGCAATATCACATTCAGATGCAATTTCAGATGCAACTTACTAGCCATATTTTTTGGCATTACACCTTTGCATGGATTTGCATCTCTCAGAGAATGTATTTGATTCCTTCCTACTATACATGTCAGATTATTTTTTTTCTTCTTACAGGATAACTCTGTGTATGTTTCCACTCACATAGCAGTGAGACAGGCATCTATGGAAGCGATGGCCTCTCTGGAGGCTCCTTTTAAATGGACCTGCCATCTCATGCCTAGTAAATGACTTTGTGCCTGGTCATTTTACCTGCATAACAGATTTTGCTCTTCTAGTTCAAGAGAACTGAAAGCGATGAACATGGTCTGTATGCCACCTCTCTCTCCTTTTTCCTTCAACCGGATTTTTTTTCTTCCTTGCCTTAGTAGTCTCTCAAAAAGTATAGAGGCATGGGCTTTTGACTGTCAATATCTGGGCTTATTTTAATTCTCTGTGTTGGCAGCACCTGCAGATTCCAGTAAAAAGCTGTTTTATTCCACTTCTTAGAGCAGCAATGTATTTCTCATGTAAAACCAAGTTAGTGCAGCACTTCACTTGACACTAGCTCTTTCCAACTTAATACATTACTGTTCATTATTACCCTTTCTGTCCTCTGCTCTTTCAACCACACTTCAATTCAGAGCTCCACAATCCTCAGCTCATACATACAGTTAATTCATATCTGAAATAGACTTTTACAGCAATTAGAGAAAATGCAAAGGAAAATAATGCCACTGATTTCTGCAAGCCATAATATGAACTAAATCCAGAGGCAGGGATATATCTCTATAGCCAGTACCATTGGAATATTAAAAACCAGCCTCTATAATTATACCCTTGGGAGCCATCCCGTATCTCAACCACCAGGTGGCAATTTCATCCCATTATATGTTCCATTAAGTAGGCAATGGCCTAAATGGTGTGGAAAGACGAATGTATTTTCAGTTGATGTAGTCTGTAGAAGGACTGAGAGATTCCAGTGGCAGACAGGAAAAATGGCTTTTCATCAGAGAGGAGAGCTGATGTCTTCACATAAGTGGGACAGTTTTCCTTCTTTTATTTGCAGCTATTCTAGTGTTCACTCACAATCAGAGAAAATCTCTAGCTTCTTATCTGAGAACTAGCATTTACGTAGTAAATCTTGGCAATCATAAGTCAAGTCCTGACCTCACTAAGTGAAAAAGAACTTAAATCCCATTCAGTCGGGGGTTTTGATCAAGAAGGGGACATGAAGAGAAAGCAATTCTCAAGAAACTAAACTAAATCCCTTATCATCTCTTTCTCAAATGGAACCAAACCTGACTTTTTTGTATTACATGGGGTTTGAAATGATTACATAAATCTTCCCTGACCCTCAACATTTCCTTTGCAAACACCATGTTCCCTGAAGTCTCTGACATCTCTCATCAATCCCAGTGATGCTTGCCACCTTCTCTTCTCCTCGGTAGATCTCCTAGATCTGGGGCTGAATAAGAGAGAGAATATATGTCCTTCGACAAGCCACATCAAGGAGTGACTCTTTCCTCCTCTTCCTCTGAATCATTCTTTCTTGATCCTTACACACAGCATGACAAAATAACTAATGATATACTTAAGCAAGCCCACATGGCAGCAGCCAACTGTTCTATATTGCAGCGCCTCACGTCCAGCCCTGCTTTGAGCCTATTTCCAAAAACAGATGGACACTACAAACCCAGAGACAAATTTAACTTTGTTTTGAATTCACTACTGTCAGTGAGTTAAGATGCTTAAGATTACTAATGAGCTATATTTCCTATTTTGTTTATAAAGGGTACTGACTATCAATCTACTTCTGAATTTTGAGTGTTTCATATTCAAAACTACATGGTTTTGATATCACAAAGGGGAAGGAGTCACGCTTTAAAATATAAAGCAGAGCTTATGTTTCCAAATTTTTTAAGTCACTGATACTTAAGTTAAAGCCTTTACTTGATCTGACTGTGTTCAACTTCCAGCTTTTAATTCTCCAGCCTCCTGGAAGGGAATAATTAATGTGCCTATTTCACATCAGTCAGGAACTCTTGATAGAAATGCCCCACACCTACAGATAAAAGAGTATAAGTAAACTCACTTCTTTCCAAATCTCTTTTTCAAACAGGAAAACGGACATATTCTTGTGATGAGGCTATTTTCAAACCTTCAGCAATTACATATGAGTCATTTTTCATTTCCTGAAGTGTTTGATCAAGTGAAGATCAAGTTTGTCAAGCAGAAAAGTTGCCTGGAAAGCTGTGCTCGGGTAGTGATTATGCATTTTCCACTGATGCTGAAATGGTCAATATTTTAGAGGTAGTAAGTTGCGAGGTTTATGTATTTCCCTTCACTGCAGATATGACTTGAAGATTCAGTTCTTCTCATGCATAAACAAACACTGTAGAAAGCCAGCTTGGGAGGAATTCTTTTAACCCCTTACTATATTGCTCCCATATTTAAAATCTGAACCCATTGCGTATGACAAACACCTGCAAGCATAAAGGGAAGTATTCTTCCTACTCCATTACAACAGAAACACTGTCACACCAGAACAGGCTAGTCTGGGTTTGCTTTGGTAAGGTGATCAACAAGCTTAACCTTTGTTTGAAACCTCTAGGACTTTAACAAGCGCTGTGCTGACAGAAGAAAGACCTTGTCAATGCATCCTTCCAGTGGGGCTATTACAAAGTCCAGACTGAGCATGCTCTTCCCTGGGAGCAACCCAGCAGATCAGCAAGAATACTTCTAACTTCTTTAAGACAACTGTATCTTTTCTGAAAAGTAAACTTAAGATGATTAAACTTGTATTGGGTTTATATGGCAAGGTTTTGTTAGCGGGGGGAGGGGGGGGAGGAGAAGGAGGGGCTGCAGCGGTGGCCTCTGTGAGAAGACACCAGAAGCTGCCCCCATGTTGGACAGAGCTGGTTCCAGCCAGCTCCAGGACAGACCCATCACTGGCCAAAGCTGAGCACATCAACAATGCTGGTGGCACCTCTGTGATAACATATTTAAGAAGGGTAAAAACTAATGTGTAGCAGCTGTGAGAAAGGAGTAAGAAAATGGGAAACAACTCTGCAGACACCAAGGTCAGTGGAGAAGGAGCGGGAAGACGTGTTCCAGGTACCACAGCAGAGATTCCCCTGAAGCCCATGGTGAAGACCATGGTGATGGAGGTTGTATCCCTGCAGCCCATGGAGGTCCATGGTAGCATGGACACAGGTTGTCCCCCTGCATCCCACGGAGGACCCCATGCTAGAGCAGGTGGATGTGTCCTGAAGGAATCTGCAGCCCATGGAAAGCCCGCACTGGAGCAGGCTCCTGGCAGTAACTGTGGCCCGTGGAAAGGAGCCCATGCAGTAACAGGTATTCTGGCAGGACCCGTAAACTCATGGCAGACCCATGCTGGAGCAGAACAGCGTGAGCAGGAAGGAATGGCATAGAGGAACTGTTATGGACTGATCACAACTCCCATTACCCAACGCCCTTTGCTGCTTGGGGTAGGAAGAGGTAGAAGAGTCGAGAACAAAGGAGTAAAGTTGAGCCTGGGACGAAGGTGAGAGGGAAGGTGTTTTTAGTTTTGTCTCTGTTTCTCACTACACTACTCTATTTTTAATTGGCAGTAAAGTAAATTAATCTTCCCTAAGTGTTTTCCAGCCAGCAAGACATCAGCTTGGGCTATCATTTCAGAAGTTCCAGTCACACTGGCAGCAGACCCATAGAGCGTCCATAGAGGTCGATCCTCAATTACAGCCCTGACACCCTGGTGACTCAATTTTTGACTAGCCTACTTGTAAAGATACCTTTGCTTGACACACAGTAACCCCCTGAATGAAGAGCAGCATCATGGTTCTAGAAGGACTTGCCAACCTGACAGCCCAGACAAAGCTGGGAGTAAGTAAAAATGAAACTACCTCACATTAAAGCACCTTCTGTGTAAATGAGTGACCTTGCAGTTGGTCAGTGTCAACTGAAAATAATATCCACTTCATTCTTCTCAAAACCCGTGAAGAACCTAGAGGTGCCTCTTAAATATGGTTGGGGACATGCAGGTTTGCTTGCAGCCACTGTCAGCTATCTCATGAAACAAGACTGATGAAAGCATTTGGCAACCAGGCCAGTAAATGAGAAAACTTACTCTCGGGACAGCTGCTTAAAACAGTTGTTAATAGTTTCATGCCAAATTATGCCTTTAGCAAGAACTGCAGTATAAATCCCTTCAGCTTCAGACAGATGATACTAATTTTTTCACACCAGTTACACATCAGTGGAGAACAACCACTTCCGTGGTTCCACAGGCTCTTGACACTGACAGCTGTACAAAAGAACATAGGCAGCACCTGGTCAGTAAATAAAGGGCAGATCAGGTTGTGTTCACTAACTGGGAAGAGTTTGCCAAAGATACATTGTGTTTGTCTTGTCTCCTGATCAGCAGTGTGCAGTATTCACTTCTTAAAATGGGGAACTTTAGAGCAGAAACACGCTTCTCAAGAACTTAATCAATCTCTCCTTAATGTTGCCGTGTATGACATTTTAACACTCAAACTTCACAGGCAAATTCTAAGGCAAAAGTCCCGATTTCAAAATGTTTTTGATTCCTAGTGGCATCATCCTTTTACCCCAACCCTGTTCTCAGTATTCTGTTTTCTATAAAGACTATGAAATGCTTCTACAGGAATACCCTGAGTTCTGTATTTCAGCCTAGACTTCAAAAACTTCTCTGTTGCCTGAAGTAATCACTGTACAGTTTTCCCACCTCATGAAAAGAAGGGCTGTCTTTTGAACACATTTTAAAAGCATATTCTGAACACTTAGTATGAAGAAAATGAATGGTGATGCCACTCATAAATATATATACCATAGAGGTAGAACATCTATTGGTACTAAACACATGCACTATTTACACTTCATTTACTATATATATACACTATATGCTATAGAGAGTTTTTGACAGTCTGGGTCATTTCAAAATCTATTTCAACAAATCCACTCATGCCTTTACAATTACCACATTACTTGATAAAAATACACTGCTGCTGAAAGAACAACAGTCTTGTTTTATCTTTAGACGTTTACAGATATCCTCTGTAACAACAGAGAACATGCTAAGGAAACACAGAAAGGTTTATATAAATACTAAAATCATTATAAAAGAAAAAAAACCCAGAAGACAATTATTTTAACCAAGTTTCACCTTTTAGGTGTCATATTGGAGAATTTTAGTATGCGGTTGACTTTTCAGGTGTTCTGATATGACCATCTCAGTATTGCTGCATGTAGCAGAAGAGTTCCTCAGTCAGACCAGTGCTTTCACACAAATATCCCCATGCATCATAAAAGCGTCCCCAGCATTAGGCGGGTTTTAATGACACAGACTAGAGTCTGGAGGGCACAACAGACTAAATTGTGCATATTATAACTATTAACAAGAGAGCCTTTTATTATCCAGAGATTAAATGTGTCTGCTGGTGCATCTTCCTGAACAGACATTTCTTCCTAAAACGTGTTTCATACAACACAAGGCTTTCTGACTTACAAGGTAGGTACTGAATTTGTTACGGATGTCCATTTTCTGCCTGTTTCAGAAGAAACATACCGACATTTCCTTTATCTGCACCATCCTGCTTCAAATGTCAGACATCTCTGAAGCATAAAGAAGCAAGTTGTAGCTTTCTCAAATTCATTTAAATGTAGTCTTGCGAAAATAGCCTTCACCTCTGCAGCCAGGACCTCAGCTGCTGCAGTTCTTCTGTTTTCCGCCTTTGTAAGAAAAGCCCCTCATTCCCTATCTTGTGACTGAACACTAGATCTATTTTAGACTGTGCACTCATTTTACTGTCTCAGATTAAAACCGATAAGCAGAAAATGCAGGAAAATTTAGTAACAGTCTGATTTACACCCCTTCCCCAACTGTTTCACTGCCATTGCTTCTTTTAAGAGAAAGCTTTCTATTCCTTGACTTTTAATGGGGTTTTTACCCCTTTTTAATGACTCCCAATTTTGAGTCCCATCCAAAGTATGTTTCCTGTTAAGATGTTACAAGATATTTCTGAAATGTTTGCTATTCAACCATGTGAGAGCAAAGTGCATGTAACTTTGTTGGGGGTAGAAGACTGGCTGAGTTGCTTTAGAAGGGGTTTATTTCTCCACACAGCTGGACATGTTTTCCTTCAGGAAACTCAGGCTTTAAAGAGTCTGTTCCTATAACTTCATTTTATACCCAGCAGTAGCTCTTTTCAATATATAAACCACTAGCCAATCTGATGGAAGAGCTTGTCCTGGTTTCGGCTGGAATAAAGTTAATTTTCTTCCTAGTAGCTGGTATAGTGCTGTGTTTTGGATTTAGGATAAGAATAATGTTGATAACATTTTTTTAGTTGTTGCTAAGCAGCATTTATACTAAAAGTCAAGGACTTTTCAGCTCCTCATACTGCCCTGCCGGCGGAGGCTGGGAGTACACAAGAAGCTGGAAGAGGACACAGCCAGGACAGCTGACCCAAACAAGCCAAAGGGATATTCCATACCATGTGACGTCATGCCCCATATATAAACTGGGGGGAGCTGGCCGGGGGACACTGTGGCTCGGGGATTGGCTGGGCATCGGT
Source organism: Haliaeetus leucocephalus (assembly GCF_000737465.1). NCBI lineage: Eukaryota > Metazoa > Chordata > Aves > Accipitriformes > Accipitridae > Haliaeetus > Haliaeetus leucocephalus. Next base: position 7,079,792 of record NW_010973368.1, on the reverse strand, counting down.
CAGTGGGCGGTGCGCAATTGTACTGTGCATCACTTTTTTTTATATTCTATTATTATTATTATTAATATTATTATTATACCTTCCTTTTCTGTCCTATGAAACTGTCTTTATCTCAATGCACAAGTTTTACTTGGGGGTTTTTTTTCTGATTCTCTCCCTCATCCCACTGCAGGGAGGGGAGTGAGCTAGGGACTGTGTGGTGCTTAATTGCCAGCTGGAGTTAAAACATGACAGAGCTCTACTCTTAATCTAAAAGCTTCTAGTATAAGAACATATAAATCCATCAGCAATTAACCACAATGTTTTTTGGGACCATCTTCAAAATTTTTGAGAAAGAATTAAATGCTACCAGTGTACCTCAGTTTCCTTGTAGCTGTAACTTGCATGTTACCCCAGGAGGTTTTAAAAAGAAAGATATAGTTTCTGTTTAAATTAATGTTAAAAATTTCTTTCTGTCTATATCTTTCTTGTTTTTTCTCCCTGGGACTATGTTCTGGACTATCCACCCACTATTCAGTTGCCTATGATGTAGATTTTCCCAGTTTCATTACTTTCATAAGCAGACCACATCATATAATCTACAATAACTCATATTTGTTTCATGGCTGGAGAACAGCTGGCTAATCAAAACAAAAGATAAGCTCTCTACAGTATTAATAAAAGGATATTTATAAAACAAGTCTTTATACAGAGGTTGCCAACTATTATAATAGTCTATTCTGTTCTCAGACCTAACAAATAATGTTCACTTGGCATTATTCAGTACTTTTTTCATAGAATATCTTTTACCGAAGTTGGTGGTCCATGTAAAATTTCAGGAAAAGGGGTATTTCTATTGTATACCAATTTCCAAAAAACATCAAACTGTAATTTATCTTTCTGGGTTTAAGCCTCTATCATGAATACTGCTGAGCTAAGGATTTTCCTTAAGGTGTTTCTGTTTCTATTGCCTGGTAGTGCTTTTCCTAACAATTGGCACCTGCAGTGGCTCTTTAGCTTTTTTTAAGGTTGTTTCCCTTAAAAGCTGCACCATAATCTGAGACTGAGTTGTTCAAAACTGCCAAAATTGATTTTTCCTGGTTCAGAGTAAGCCCTTTGCTTTTTATACATGCCTTTCTACCTGACATTTACCCATACTTTTTCGGTCCTGCTGACACACACAGCATGATGTGTTGGTTTTCTGTGATCTCATTTATGAGTTCCCTTAAAATAATCATCCACTGGATGGTTCAAGTTTCCCTCAAGATTCATGAATGTTCCATCATCTGTCAAGGTATTGGCAATGATCTTGCATTTCTATAAAAAAAGTGCTAAGTGATTGTAAGCAGGGGTGAAATGGGCTATGAAAATGTTTTTTATTACTAATGTGTAACTGTCTTTGGCATGCTTCAAAGGCAGCAAACCATTTCATCACATCTACAACTGCATAATGAACCCTGGTGATTACTGGGAGGGAGAACACTAAAGGCATTTACTGGGATCAATGACAGTCCTAAAAAAGAAAAGGCTTATTCTTTGGCCACATTGACTACATGAAGAATTCTAGAACAATTTAGTAATCTGGTATTTAGTGGCACTCACTGATTAAATAGTTTGATTAAATTCATCTACCATTCTGACCGTGCAAGTGGAAAGAGATGCCGCACATGTTAATGCTGTTAATTCCCAAAATAACTGAGGGAAGGGAATGTGTCATAAAAAGTTTTAGGATGTCCAATATAATATTCCCTGCTTTTGCTTACAGAAAGGAACGGAGTATCAAAAAAAGTAGGAATTGATGTCATCACCAGGATATAATTACTCCTCTTTCCAGACAGTAGATAACTGGGCACTAAGGGTTGTGACAGCCAAGTCTTTTTTAGAGAAAACCCCAATCTCCCATCCCAATTCAAGTCGTGCTCTTCTGCTTGTGCTCCCAGTGAGTTCTACTGGCACATTCTCATGTTTTGAGATAATTGGCATTTTTCTGTATCTTGTAATAAAAAGAAGCATTATCCCACATCCCTTTAAAATTTTCACTCTCTTTTAGAGTAAGAGGAGACATAACCATGGAAAAGATAAATATTCATTTGAAATTCTGTGGATTTCCTGTCTATTTACAACATGACCATCTAAAAAGAAGGACTTGCTTTCAATTCATCACCCTGAAACTCACAACTTATCTTAATTTTTTTTGTTGTTTGCAATACACATTAGCCACTGAATAGATGGAGATGAATACCTGTCTGCTATTCCTGCTTTGAGGAAGAAGTACTGTGATGCTCTAAGAACATAAAGCTGTAAATAGCTGTGAAGACAAATGCCTGGGTCACGCACTGAAAAGGATTATGATGTCATCTTAACAATATAAATTTCCAGCCCCTTCTTTTTACAAAGTACTTATATATTAAAAGGCCAGTTCTCTTCGTAAGTCAAAAGTCTTATTTCAACACATTCAAGAAATTCCACTTTTTCTCCCCAGCACATTGACGTCAAATCTATAGCACCTCAGATTCTTCCCAAGCACACTGACATCAGGCTCCACAGTACCTCAAACTGGGTAGAGGACCGACTTAACACTGATTTCCCTCCCCCCCCTTCAGTCTTTCATACACAGTAAAAACCCATTTACCTCTGAAATCTCAGCAGTGAAACCTCAGCAAAGGTTCACAGGTAGAATTCAGGGTTTCTAAACAGTGCGCTTAGAAGCTGTACTTCTCTGCATGCTAGATCTTCTGACAGGTAAAATCCTTCAGCAGCTTTCCAGCAACGAAGCAGCCAGGTGAAATTTGACAGTGTACACTACAAAGGTGTACATCTCTGGAGCTGCAGTCCATAAAGGTCTTCATAAAGGCCAAAATGTGTTGTCTTCCACACACAATGAAGTCATCAAGAATATTCTTTTCTACTGAAGTGCATCAAAGAATCCATCCCCATGAGCTGTCAGTGTTCATAATGCTTCCCTTCACAGGTATGACTTCTTGCTCCATAAGAAAAATGACAAAACTTTTAATCTGGATATCAGACACTTGAACTCCCATGTGTAACTTAAACAAACTACAGACAGGGCATGTCTGAAGCAGTTCTTGGTGCTTGCATGTGCTGTGTTCAAGCAGATAGCACTGGACTCTGCACATGTAGTTACGGGTACACAGTTTTGTGTGTCTGGCATGACTTTTGAGCTCATTTTACTCTAAACATTTTTTTTTCACTTCCAGACCTCTAGAATTACGGTTATCATATACCTAACTGAAATAAGTCTTGGGCTATAAAAAGATTCCCCTTTTACAGAACCATTGTAATGCTTAATCTGAGAATATTTTCTAAATGCATCTATAGTGCTGATTGCTACCCTTTTTTGTCTGACTACTCCAGTGTCTCCTGCAGCTCTTTTGCTGCTGCTGCTATTTCTGCATCCATGGGGACCCAAACAGAAAGACACAGGACAGCACAGAAAGCATAGGTCACTAAAAATATTTTCTGGATCTGCTATATGCTACCTCTTGTTGTGGATGAACATGCTAGAGGGGACAAGATTTACATCTATGCAACCTCAATTACAAACAGATGCAATTTCAGATTGAGTTGAATTCTTCTATTCTTTTAAAGCAGCTTGAAGAAATCCATGTCATAAAATCCCCTTTCATTTATTTTCCATGAAAAGGTCAGTCAAACTATCAAAGAGTAAATATCACTGTAGAAAATAACCTTGCAATCATTCATTTCACTAACAAATTGCTATATCATTATATCTAGGGCTTCAGAAAGCAGTTGGCTCAGTACATGCCTCACACTGACAAAACCAAATCCTTCCGAATAGATCCCACCTCTTGCCCCAAACCACAGTGTGCTCAATCCCTCCAGGTCTTCCCTTCTCCACCAGCACCCATGGTAGGACCACTTGCCTCCTTCAACCTCACTAAGCTTTTCTGTTGCAAAGGGGAGCTGGATCTCCCCTGGGAAAAGACCTCTCTGTTCCTACGCTCTTCAGCAGGCTCTCTGCCATTATTAGTAACCAGGGAGACCCTGTTTTTCAGAGGGATTTTTAGAGCATTCACCCTTCACCTTCCCCCAGGATGTGTTATACTAACATGTCATCTTCAGAGCTTTTCCTACTGTGTGTGTTGGGGGGGGGGGGGTGTCAAGAAATACCCCTTAGCTTTTGTCACCCTCTCAGACAAGCTTCTACTCCTCTTTTTTTTTCTAGAAAAGAGTTTGCCTCCTGAGGCCCTCACCAACAGTACTTACTCTGTTTAAAAGATGAATTATGTCAATTTGAAGCTTCTAGACTTGCTGGTGTTTAACGCATTTAGTTATATACCTGCCTGAAGTTAGTATTTCACCTAGAATTTTCTTTTTCTTTTCCTGTCCTTTGCCCATCCTTGGCATATCTTCTGCACAAAGCACAAGATGTACAGTCTGGCTTGCAGAGGCTTTACTGCTATTATGAATAAGGTTTAATGGCCTTGATTGTTTCTTCTTTTTTCTTCAAATTCCTATCTGGGTATTTCTCAACAAAGATTACAGCAAATATCATGCTGTATATAACCTTTTATTTAGCAGTAGCTACTAAGCTGGGAGTCCTGGGAATCTTATCCTCAGCCCTGAAATGTATGCTTAGAAACTGGAAATCCTGAAAAACTTAGCACATACATGCAAAAATACCTACTTCTTATGAAGTTCTGAAGTATCTTAAAAACGAAAGCCCGAAATCAAGTACACCTAAAATGTATTCACTTCAGCTCTTTTATACATCTGTCCACAAAACTTGAGACTTTTCCCTTCCTGAGGTCTCATTTTATTTCTTTCCAGCTTCTCAGCACCCTGGGTCTGGTTTACTGTTATTATTACACTTCTATTACATAACTAAAATAGATTTGTAAACTGTAAGATGTACAATATGGTTACAGTTTATCTTGAATATGTATTGATCTTTATAACATTCAAGGCTAACTGAGATAAAATAACAGAGAAAACAAATAAAATGTATTATTAGCACATGGGCTACAGACATGCAACCTCCATCACACACTTTCCTGCGGGTTTTTATAAAATTTTTTTTCTACTATGGTCTTAGTCACAGGTGTTCCCTGGCATTCCAGAAAAAACTCTGTGTTTTTTGATTAATGAGCAAATAAAATGTTCGTATGGAGTCATATATGAGAAATATAACAAATGACAATGATAATTCCAAGGTGCATACTTTCTGGAGAAAAGTATTACAAAATATTAATTGTAGTATTGCTGAGGGCAATCTTACCTCGCCTCATGAATTACTTAAGGATTCCAGTATTCCACCGTTAGAGAAAAAAGCCTGAAAGCAAGATATTAGCACTGATTTGTGAACGTAGGTATATACAATTTTTCTATCTGAACACATATAAATGTAATCATAAAAGTAGTTATAACCAGTACTGAAGTTTTGCAGCAGCCAATTTGGCGGATTTTCAGACAGAAGACAATAGGTAAACTTAAGGGAGGAGTTTTCCTATTCTGCAGCAGGAAGGTTACTTTAAATCCAGTCACAGTGCAGTGTGAATATGTGAAAAGTCCCCGAAACATTTTGTGAGCTGATGGTGGAGATGACCATCATCCCCCATCAGGTCTGCAAGCATATTTTACTATGAGACTTGAAGTTTTTTCCTTCTTCCTAATAGCAAATACATTTCTCAAAATATACGGTTCTGTACTTAAAGGATATTTCTGTGTTATTCTGAAATGCAGAATAATAATTTGGGTTTTTTTCTTCCAGCCAAGGACTAGAAATGTGATGTTTTCAAAAAGAGAACAGAGACTCACAAAATCACAGGCTGCGAGAATCTCTAGTAGAAGAAAAAACCTTCGTCTATAGCTGTAATCTCAATATATTCGTGGCAGAAGTAGTAATAGCTGACCACTCCCTGAAAATTAATATTATTAGATAAAGGAAGCTGTTATCTCATGATTCTCCATGTGCTTCAAACTCACATTCAGAGAATCTTTTGTCTTCTTCTTGTGACATACTACAGATTTTTTTTTTTTTTGGTCTGTTTCTTTATGTTTCATATCATTTTGGAACTTCAAGGTCACAAAAGTATGTCCTAAGACACAGCTTTGGCCTGCATCTCTTGTGTGTGTGTCTTTGCCTGAACACTCATCATTACAATATTTCACAGAATCCCTCTGGTTGGAAGGGACCTCAGGTCTTCAGTCCAGCCTCCTGATCAAAGCAAGTTTAACACTGAAATTAGACCAGGTTGCTCAGTGTTTTATTCAGTTGGGGTCTGAAAACAATGTGCTTGCACTCACCCCTTTTCAGTTGCTGTAAGGCTTCAACTTGGGGTGGCTTCTGAAAACTTGAACTAAAATTGGCATTGTTAGGCATGGGAATCAAATTCATGCAGAGTCACATCTGGCACAGTTTAAATTCTATGCCTTTACTACTTGGCTACCTGGTATACGACTTTTTAAATTTAATCTGATGTACCTGATACCTACACAGACAGGAACCAATTACAAAACGACAAATACATGTTTTCAAGTTATCACAGAAGTTAAGTTTCATTACGTGAGTCATATATTTGCTTCTTTAGCACCTCTACATTTTTCTTTCAAATAAATGCTTTTCAAAGAAGTAGCTTATAGTCTCTGTTGCAAAGCATTCATTCTTCATACTGTGTTAAGAGTTCATCAGTCTCCTTAATTATGATAATTAAAAATCATGATGTAAGACTTCAGATTCTTCCATGGCTTTTAAGGAAGCACCACAGCAGTTTTTTTTTAACTAAACAAAGAGTCATATCCGAGAGCTAAAATAACATTAAGAACAGTTTCCAGATACAGTTCAGCATAGGAAAAACATAGGTTTTGTTCCAGATTTTCCTGGTGATGTTCAACTCATGCAAACAAAAATCTACTGGCCCAGAGCATCTGTCGCACAATCATTAAGACACAGTTAAATAAGGTGTGTGTGACAAGGGTTTTCTGAAAACATTTCATAGCTAGGAAATGCAAACATGCAGCTTTTGAAGTACTTGAAATGGCTTTTGTTCCCTGTCCCAGGTGCAACAAACCTTGTTTTTTGAATCTTTAGCAAACACAGCATTTGAGGGCCTCTCAATATCTAATATAACTACCATCACTACAAGCGTTATCTGCACTTTACAGGTAGGCCACGTGCAAAGGCATATAGCAATTCACCTAAAGAAGCTGCTAAACAGAGACTTGAAACCAGATCTCCGAAGTCATAGCCATTATCTGACTCAATTTCTCACTGTCATGGTGTCATGGTTTAAGACCAGCCAGCAACAAAGCACCGCAAGGCATCTGCTCCCCCACTCCCCTCCACGGGCTGGGGGGGGACAGCCTGCCGTCTCACCACGGGCTGCAGGGGCATCCCCTCCTCCCCCGCTCCTCCCCTCCTTCTTCACTGACCTCGGTGTCTGCAGAGGGGTTCCTCTCACATCCCACTCCCCTCCTCCGCTGCAGGTTCCCCTTCTTAAATCTGTTCTCCCAGAGGCGCTACCACTGTCACTGATGGGCTCGGCCTGGGCCAGCCGCGGGGCCAACCTGGAGCCGGGGAAGCTTCTGGCAGCTTCTCACAGGAGCCACCCCTGCGGCCCCAGCCCCGCTACCAAAACCCCACCACACAAACCCAATACACATGGTTGGTTTTATTACTTCACTGCCACACTAAACCCAACATGCACCTCTGGCATCTGAAGACATCAGCCATTTCACTTGGCCTGATAATCCGGATGTACTTAAGGAACTATCATTTGGTGCATGTATTTGTCACTAGCACCTGCATTTTTCTCCATCTCTATAGCATGCTCCCTGCAAGTTCACTGTGGAAAAGTTCCCCATCTTTACTCTCCTTCCCCTGCTTTTGGTTAGCAAAATAATCACTGCAGGTAATCTGACAGCAGATGATTAATGCTGGGAAGGGCAGCTTGTCTTTCACAGATTTGTAGCTAATAAATCCACTTATGCTTTTCCCCTTGCTTTGACCAATCAGTTTAAAATTCATGAGCTTAGCCATACCACTTCTCAGGGCAGTCTCAGCCCAATTTAAAGAGCCATCCATCCTTAGCCAGAAAAGAAAGTCCTCTCAATACTCAAAGTCACAGTCTCCACAGTGACCAAAGCACAGTGTTATCTTATTACACCACCAGCAGAAGAGGAATTGATGGGGCTCAAAAACAAAGTCATATTATCCTATTTGCCCTGTCATCATGAGCTTTAATGTAAGCCTCATTGCAAGCTTCAGTGGTAGAAGGCATTTAGCATAAACTGCTAATGTTCATAAAGTTTTCCAAAATCTTTAAGCCCACACATTGCATTTCTTTCCATGGCATGTGAGGGTTTCAGACCTTAAGACAGTAGGTGGAATAAGGAGGGCAGAGTTGCTGTGACTGTGCAAGCATTGCTGAGCCTTCTGCAGCATTTCTTTCCCCAGATTCCATTTAATTGAGACAAAGGTCATAGTCTCATGTCAAATTAATGAAAGATAATACAGTTAGTTTTCCTTAGAGACATGTCACTTCTCTGCAGAAAGCTTCAGTGAAACAATGGCTTGCAAGCTCCTGAGGATACGGTTCTCATCTTGTGCCTTTTATCTGTCAGTCACACCTATGGCACTCTTGAAACCTAGATGCGCTTGGATGGTTCACCTGGGTGAGCTGTTCATTCAAAACCCACATCAAGAGGAGACAGATTCATCCCAAGGACTCACAAAGGTCACGGATCTCATGCTGACTCCTGTCTGTCTCTCCATTTCATTCTTCAAACCAGTAACACTACTGCCACAAAAGAGCTAATGAATTGGAGTCCATGGTTCTTGTGTCCTGCCTCTCTTTATCCAGTAGAAAAGGGGGCTAGCTGCAGGGATTCCTGCTTTCTGGGCCTATGTGAAGACAATCAAGTAATGAGCTGCAAGGAGAAATCAGCTCAGTATTGACTCCTCTTAGCTCCCACTGGACTTGTCCCCGGGATACATAACCAACGCAGATTTAACGGGAGGAAAATTTGCTTGGAATAAAGACAGCGTAAGAAGCTCTGGTTCAATGCCTTGGCAAGGCTGGGGAGAGAAGGACTTTCACCACATCTTGCCTGTCTGACTGCTTCTCACTTCCCATGAAAACTACCCTGGACAGCAGTATCTGAAGGGCTTTGCAACAAGCTTGTTGCAGAGAGCAGCTCTCCCTATATCCCTTGCTTCCAGTCAAAGGTCCTAATTCTTGCACCTGATTTCACTTCCCACTGAGAGTGTTGTGCCTCTCACATGCTGCCATACATTTAAAACATCGTTCTGGAGCTCATCTCGCAACCTGCTTCTGTCTCGCCTCCCCCAGACTCTTTTTGAACTGATCTGTTAAGTGTCTTGTCTTATATTTGTCTTGCCTTATCTTAAAATACAAGCTCCTTGGGGCAGGTAACATGTCTCTTTCTATGTGTCTAAAATGTGTGTGATTTGATCCCACTCTATAAATGTTTTAGAATAGCAATAGTACCAGAGGATGTTTGCACATCTCAAGTGTCAGGCCAAATAAAAGACGAACATTTTACACTCTAAATATTGGCTGCTAGAGTCTTCTGTTTGTAGCATAATTGAAAGACATTATTGTAATTGGTTAGCAAAGCCACCAAAGTTTCAGCACAGGCCTTTGCGAAATGAAAATGAATGAAGCAGCTATGGAAATGACATCTTAATAAGAATAATGAAATTCAAACCCCTAGTGCAAGTACAGTGTATAATCCATTACATGGAGATTAGATAGGATATAAATACCTCAAGGATATGAGATTATTGATCTGACATAAATCATCTGGTTTTGTAACCACAAAATGGCAAACAACAGGCATCTAAGACACTGCACAGAGGCTAACTACAGCTTTTTCATGGAGGGTGAGAAAAGAATTTAACAACCTGCCCTGTTGAGCAAGGTCTTACTCTATTCTGGGTGCGGCTTTGTTGTTGGGGTTTTTTTTCTTCCTGTTAACCTAGAAAGTATTGTCAGGGCCTGAATCAATTTTTAATTAATTCCCTGGATCTGAAACTCAGTGGATGAAGCTTCAATTCCCAGTCCAGCCACAGTGTTAACCTCTTTATAACTCAGTTGCTTGCTCATGAGATGAAGCAATAAAGCTTCCCTTTACCACACACATGTGGAGGACACATTTGGTAATCTTCATTATATGCTCAAACACTGCATCAGTGCTGGGTACTGATGTATTCAGGCAGCTACAAAACCTCAAAGACATAGAAAAAGGAAGCATCAAGACTGGATTGCAGAGCATGGGAGCTGAGGAAAGGTTGACTCCTGGAAGAGGTTATTCCTCCTAGAGAACTCAGCTGAAAAATACGGCAGTTTTTAGTAGATTGTCTCTTAATTCTAGAAATTCCCTGTTTCTCATAGATTTTGAAGTGATAACAATGAGGGTTTACAAGCCTCCTAATCCCTTCCTGTTCAGCTAGGGAGAAATCCTCAGCCAAGTGCAAGTTATTTCAGTGGAAATGACCTATCCTGATGTTTCTATCATTCCTATTTCTGTCATGGTCCAGCACCTTATGAACCAGTATCAAGCAGGGAGGCAGCTCAACATGAAGGCAGCACAGGCAGCCAAGAATTCAAAGGGTGGCAAAAGTCAGAGATTGTTTATCTCCCTTTGCAAAAACTCCAGTGCCTCGCTAATGCACCAGAAAACATACAACAGAGCAGGACCTTGAACCCAGGTCTCACACTAGACAGATCTTCCTGATTTCACCCGAAACATGCAGCAGCTCCAACTGTGGATGGTAGTGAGGGCATTTTGCAGCAAAACACGTTTCAGTTATGGATACTTAATGCTCGTGATTTAAAGACACACAACGGCCAGCGTAGCTAAGTTCAAGGGACAGCAAGAAATACAATGCTCCTACTGTGCATTTGCCATAGCCAGCTTTTAGCTTGAACCAGCCAATGATGGTGGTAGCTGTAACACATGCACCAATGCTGCATCTTAAGTGTGGGCACTGTATTTCCACTCATTAAGCATAGCTGGGGAAAAAAAGCTCTTGCTTAGCACAGGCCCAAAGACACATGTAGCTTCAGCACATGACTATGCATTTTCAGTCCAAGCACACCATAATCTATCTCATAAGATTTTGGCAGGTTTCTGTCTTGTCTGGGCTTTGTAGCAAGTCAGTCAAAGGCTCCTGATTAGAAAGGTCTTTTGTCATGCACACAGCAAAAGACTACAGGACAGCTAGGATAATTCACTGAACTTGGATAACAGTGTACAAGCGATACCCTTCAGATAAATACAGATCGGGAACACTTAGCTGAAAGTAATGTTATAATCTACAATAATCTTTAATGTAAAACCTGAAATCCAGTCTTACTTCCTTGCTCAGCAGTAACTAAACCCTTTGATCTCAAAGGCTGAGTCTCCTTTACTCATAACAACCTTACCAGCAGATTTCTAGCCATAAAGTGATTACAGGAATGAATGAATTCTTTGGAAGGAAAAATTGCACCGAGTCACACAGGTTGGTCTAAATACACTTAAAGAGAAGAAAGGGAATATATTTTATTTTCCTGAAGCCTTTCTAACTTTACTCCAAGTCTCAGCTGTTGTGCAGTATCCTTCCACAGTGACTGGAGAAGTGCTTAACATTATAGGAAGGAACAGCCTGCTAAAGTGCAGTCTGCTTTTAGACACGCATCCTGAGGTTTCTGTTTGCCTGATCTACTGCTGTCCAACACAAATGTTACCCAGGTGATCCCTCTCCATCTCTTGCTGAACTCCTCTTTATGGTGTGCATTTTAGGCTGTCCCCACTTAAGCCATGTGCACTTTACATAGATTTTATTAATGTCTGAGCCATTACATATGTTCAGCAGTTAATGGGAAATACTAAGTGTACTGGAATAAATAAGGCTAAGTGGAAGAGGCCTTAAGGTTTGGCTTTCAGTAACCTCTCTTGTCCAGCCACAAGCCCTCATTTTTCAAGTGTTATTGTCTACACATATTCTAGAGAACAAGCTGCAGGGAAGGCAGGCTTGAATAGGAAGACACCACGGGCACTACTCCAGAGTAGCTACAGGTTACTCCCAGCTACCCGTGTCAGCAGTAGCAGTTGTCATTTTCATCCCTGCAGCGTGGTAACTGACTTTGAAGTGGCTTGCAGGCAACTAGCATGACAACTGCCACAGCTCGGAAGCTCCTTTTGTGTTCCGGAGATTAAGGAGAGGTTGGAAAAATTGGGTTTCTATTCTTGGCTCTGTCACTGTGTTATGTTGTGTGACCTTATGGAATTTTTTTCTTTTTCTCCCACATTTACCCACCCCACCACATCCCTTTTTCTACCTTCTCCATTTAGATTGTTGCTACTCAAGTCAGATGCTACACCCTCTGCATATTTGAAAGTTTCCTGATCTAGTGGGGATCCTTTCTGGATAGAGAATTAAGTATCAGAAGGCATGAAATAGGAATATTCCTGTTTTTTAAAGTCTACTTGCCAGCTCTACTCCTGGCTGCTCCAAAATTTACTTTGCTGCTACATTATCCTCGCATCTAATTAAGATAATCTCAAGGAAGTGACACATTGGGACGAATGAAGACTTCAGAAAATATAATTGCCTTCAGGAGAAAAAAAAAGATTCTCTTGTGAATTCAACTTTGTCTGTCTGGTTAAATGTCATAGCATCTTCCTCTCATCCCCGTCACCCCACTCTCAGCTTCCAGTCTGCAAACTGTTTGAATGAGCAGCACCTGCTGACATGGAACCATGTTGGACCTGTTTTTATATCTTTGCCTCTTTCCTATGAATGTTTTTCTATCGTTGGTCCATCTGATAATCCTAAGGTATCAGATTCAAACAGGGGGCTCACTTAAAACACCCCGAATACCTTGCAGGAAAGACCAGAAAAGCTGGCATGCCCCCTTTGAATTCCAGTCTTTTGCTTCTCAATAACAGATAATGAAAAGAAATAAAACCCCACTGTTTGTTTTGTCATCCAGCATTCTTAGTGCAGATCACTAGAACAGCAATGTAGCTGCTTGGAGTGCTTCCAGACTTATTCCTGTATTTCTACTATTAAACTAATACGGTTCATAACCAGCCACTCTCTGAGCTGTTGAGGCCCATCTTGCACATAGACAGATTGTTATCTGCATCCAGTGAACGGTACCATGACTTTGGTATGAGCATCTCAGTCCCTTGAACCATCTGTTTCTGCAGAACATGTTGGATTCTGGAATGTGCCACTATTCAATAACATGTCCATGACAGAGCATTTTCTCCAATTACGCTATTCATGATTGCTTCCCAGCTTGAAGCAGAGTGAATTGACACTGCTTTTAAATGTCTTGACTACAGATGAACAGATATTCTGTAACATTTTTCTCCAAGCAGCCCCAACCACTGAATTTCCCCTGCAACAACTTAAATGGCTCCTTCAGCATCTGCTCTTTACTATCAGTGTTACCCACACCATTTTTCATTTTGTTTGCCTCAACCATAACAGACTTCTCAATCCCTGCTCCAGTTTGATTTAATCTTATCTGAATGTGGGGAGGGAGTCAGAAACTTATACAGGCATCCACATAAAAATTCTCACCAGTAGCTCTTGTAATGGCATCAATACCTTCCTTCTTCTATTGGAAATACATTGAAAAATATCACTGCGAGCTTAGCTGATCCTGATGTTTGACCATGAGTTTACTTCAGTATGTTTCTTCTTGTTTCTGGTCACATACTCATCTTGAGGATACTCCAGTCAAAAACGCTACACTAATATATTCCTACAGGTGTTGTTATGTCAGCAAACTCCTTACACTTTTGTCATAGCTATTAATTAGATATCAAACAAGATAAGCTACAAGACCAATCTTTGAGGAAATCTGCTAATTATCTACATCCAACACATTGGTTCTTCTTCAGTTCAAATTCTGTTGCCATCATAACACGAAAAAAGCAAAACCCCAAACCCTCTGTTACAAAAAAAAAAAAAAAAAAATCTAGGTTACAACAGCATGAGATATTTTCTCATTTCCTACTTCTCTACATGTATTTAATTATGCTTTCAGTTAATATTTTTACTAACAGGCTGTATCTATTGCTTATACAGCATTTTCCCCCTTTTTAGTTGTATTTTTTTTTATTTTTTCTGGTATTTGACTTGAAACACAGGCTACAAGTCTTCAGCACATATTACTACAATCTCCCAACTAAAGCATTTTATGCTCTTGAATTTTGTTTTTGACTCACTGTAATCTTCAACTTTCACCTCTTCACCCTTACTAATCTTCTTCTGTACCCTTAATATCAACATCAACATCACTATTATTATTAAAAAGCTGTAGCTAAGAATTCTGATTGTTTTGAGGTGTATCTAAATTACTATGTCAATCTTATTCTCATTGAAGAACAGTTAGAGTATTCTGTCTTCTCATTTTCTCTAAATGTTTTAAGAACCTGTTTCTTCCCTGTGCAAGACCTAACTCACCTTGATTTCTTCAATTCCCCCTTTTTCCTACACTTACTGTGTAGGAATAAGCTTGTTTTGCTGATTGATGCTTTTTTCACTTCTTATTTGAAGATATGTTTCACTTGTTTGCTTGAACACACTTCAAATGCACGCTTACCTACATTCTCCTCATTTCTTCTCATCCTAATCTGTTCTCTGTTCCTTGACAAAGAATATCCAAAATTCAGCTCTAAAATACACCACAGAATAGTTGTGCTGATAACCATTTTAGCTAACAACTAGGTCTGAACCCTATTTTCCATGCCCGAAAATCAGAACCACTATTTCTTACACTACAAAGGCAGAATCTCTAGCCACCTATAGACATCACTAGCTTGTGTAAAGGAAGAGGTTACCTAAGACAAGCAGGCTATTTTTTTGTATTTCTGCAACAAATGTAGCTCAGCCTTTCCTGTGCAGATCTCAAAGATTTCCTTAGTACAGTTCTTGCCATCTAGGCAGACTCCCTATCTTCCATCTTCTTTACGGATTCAGCTATCCCTATGTTACTCTCTTTTATACTTGTGTTTACCATTTTCTAAAGGTCCCTCCTGGGACATAGCAATATAGTAAAGTTTGTATTACACATCTGTAAACCAAACTCAGATACTCCAAGGAAAGTTCCATGCTTTTTGTGTATTTTAAAACATTTCTTAACCTTTTTTCCCCCTTAAACTGCTAAGCAGTAAGAAAACTCAACAGTAGGGGCTGCCATCTTTTTAATTATGTAAATGAAGAATTTTGTGGATGAGTTACATGCAATAATGTCTTAGGATGGGAATATCCATTGCTGGAGGGCTAATTCCATTCTTTACACTCAGGCTGGTCAGTACAACCTTCACAGATATTACTTTCACTTCTCATAAGCTTCCTCTTCAAAGTGGGTATTAATAGGCACTTTCACCCGTAAGAGATGGTCCAGATAATGAAGATGTGTGGCTAATTATGATGGAAGTCCAGCCACTGTGCTTAGGGTAATGCAGTGGGATTTGCTGGTTACTCTGCCTTAAGGAACACTTTAGATTCCTTTTAATTTTTAATATTACTTTCAAATTCCCTTCAAAGTTGTTTCTAATAATCTGGAAACTTTTAACTGCAACCTGCATGCTTTACCACTTGGCAGTAGACTACAGATACGCATCTCCAACTGCTGAGTTTCTGTGAAAACTGTTAGAAACTTACACCAGGCTGTGTGCCTTCATTTGTCACTGTAAGCTTGTGAATGACAAGCTGTATACCCTTAGTTAATGGTAGCAGCTGAGGACCATAATTTCTACTAAGTAGAAAACCAGTGTTAACATTCAGAGACTGAACAACTCCAGGTTCCTGCCAACCTTTGGAACCATCAAATGCAATCCAGATCTACTCTCCTCTTTTCTGTCTATCACCATCCATGCACTGGGTATATGTTTCTTTCCAAGGCAAGAGCAACAGTCCCAAAGCCAAAAATTCAAAGCATGGACACTAATTTCCTTAGTTCTGGATCCTAGTCAAATCAAACTGTGAAAGGGTACTGATGATTTTTGGAAGTAACCTATAATATCAGACTTCCAGCATTCAAGATGGTAGAAGTCTTACCAAAGAATTAATGCCATTTTAGATTACATTTATTTAGACTGTATGTCATGTGAATAGTTTAAAGAAATGGGGTTTGCTCTAGCTTTGCTTTATTACATGTCAAGAAAAACTCAAAACATCAACTCCTGTGTTCACCTAACAATTTGTTACAATCACTAAGCTTATTATCCAATTGTTGGAAACACTTCTGATCTTGCATAAGATGTAAGCCACAAAAATGGCAAAACTTAGGTAGCTCACTTTTTTTCCTCTACATCACAGCTCAGCATGCAAATATGCTTCCCAAGGGTGGCACGTAATTTTCCTCCAGTGCCAAAAATAGTGTTCTTTCTGATCAAAATTAAGGGGAAGGAACATACCAGTTAAAACAACATATGCCATTACCACTTGAAAACCTTCTGAATGGTTCTCCTGGTGATGTTTGCGTCTGCCCTTGCTGCCTTCGCCAGGTTTAGTGCAGCCTGTTGCGAACCGGTTAAAACAAGGGGAGAATAAAGCACTTGAAGGGTAGTGATACGGCAGGTGGAGCCACAGGGAATGAAATTACATCGACACACAGACCTTCTATGACTAGAATAAGAAATCCGTCCATGCAATTTGTGATTTCTGTGTGAAATACCGAAATCCCCATCTGTATCCTTAAAAACCCACAGACTCCATTTTGCCTATCAGTGCTGTCTTCAGTCTCACTGCTTCTCTCTGAAACACACATTTCTAAAGCTTAATGAAAGAGTGCCAGTAATTTATGCAGCTCTTTTTTTATGCATGCAACCTCTAAACAGGCTGGATCACACCCCAAAAGTAATTTGTCAGGGAGAGGTCATTTTTGATTGCAAAATCAGCCACAAAGGTCTAGGATTATACAAGGCAACTGATCCAGGAGTCACTGCCTGGAAGCCAGGAACTACCCTGTTTCAAGGAGTTGTCTTTATAACCTGGGTGGAGTGTGGGTGCTCATGGCAAGAGAATTAGCTTTATGAAGCACGGATAACCCTGCCTTCCTGGAGTCGGACAGCACCCAGAGTCCAACAAGAGTGAAGGGCCTTGCAGTTACTTCATTGTTAAACAATTTCTCTTCTGTTTTGTTTGGTAGGTAAAACACTGGCACTTTCTAGACTTCTGCTCCCAGCTAATGTCTCTGACTGTCTGCATGTAGCTGTTCCATATGCCTGACTTGTGAGGCTGTTTATCTGCAGGCTGGTTTTTGGGAGCAGGTGTTTTAAGTGACAGAAGAGTGTGAAGAAATCAACATTGCTCCTGTAAGCTCCAGACCAGTGGGGTATGCACGGGCATCAAACAGGCCTGGACCCTGGAGCAGTGCCTGAATCTAGTCCTGGAGGATATTATCCACTTGGCAGGTTCAATGGCCAAATCCCTTGCCACTGTGGTCACTTGAGAGGGCAAACTGACCATACTTCAAAACCTTGTATTAGCTTGTAAGATTACAAAAAGGCCATCTTTTTGTCCTGTGGGATCCTACTTCATGGTATAAACAAAGACAATTTCTTCTTCCCTTCATTATAAGCCTTGGTACTGAGCTACAGCAATTAAAAATAAAGAAAGTGTTCAAAAGGGTAAAAAGCAGTTCCTCTAGGTTTCTCTGCTCTAATACAGAACAGCAGCTTCAGAGGCACAAGGAACCAAAAAAGTCATTTGGAAACACCTTGGTTTGTAAGCACGTATTTGGGGAGTGAAGTGTTAGGAAAACCAAGAATAAATCTGAGTGCTGTACTTTGCAGAGAAATCATCTGAGCCTCCCAAATTCTCTTCTTGCTTATGTTTTGAGGGGTTCGTGGCCAAGGCTTCTATCAATCACCCATGTGTGGAAGTGTAACAGCAAATAAAATAAAAAACCTTTCTGGATAATTGTTATAGAACATGTAGGCGATTTATGGGGAAAAAAATCAGAAACAGAGATATGCCAGGGAAAAAAATTACGATATTTAAAACGCCAGCCGTCAGCCTCATGCGAGCCCCTTCGCTTCCTCTCGCTTATTTTGCCACTCACGGCTCCCAGCGTGGACTGCTGCTGCCATCTACTGCCACCTGCACTGCCAGGAGCTGAGCTCCCCTCCTGCATCCTGGCAATGGGACTGGGGGTCAGAGGGGGTGTTGGGACATGAAATATTTTTGGACAATAAAGGAAAAACAGTTTCCCAGGAGAGAAAGGGATGGGAGAAAGCCTTACAGCCAAGATTAAAAACCCAAGTACAGCTTTGTCCATTAAAGATATAATGCAAAAAATGTCCATGCTCTGAGGAGGGAGGCCTAAATAGAAATGCTTTTGCTTTCAAAGAGGGAGGGAAACCCACATCTGGATCCACCCTTCTGTCATGCAGTGACCTAAACCTATTCCCAAGGCCTTAAAGTTTATTAGTTTAAGTGACACAGCTGACAGCCCATGTTCAGCCTCCATTAGATGGTGAAATGACCTGCACAGCGGGAAAGCTGAGGAAGGACGAAAAGCCTCGGGGTAAGACCAAGTTTCCTAATTCAGTCACCTGTGTAACACTTGTTCTAGGAACAGAGGGCTTCAGATGCTGGTGATAGAAATCCTGCACCTGACGCAAGCTTTAAATTCCCATCAACAAAGACTCAGAGAACAGACGAGCCTTCAATTATTGCAGGTATTTCTAAATGAAATCTGGAAGGAAAGCATAATTTTACAATGTGTTTTGAAAGACAGACTACGGAAAGAATGGGAAAAAAATTTGGCAATGGAACTATATTATGTCTGTTACGACCCGGCAAGAAATATGCTGGATTTCATAACCTCTGAATTTCACGCTACTCCATTGCAGGTGGCAGCAAAGATCCGACCCAGACCTTCCTGATCTCAGTTCATATTTCTTCTCTGTTAACGTTTTATAGCAGTCTTCATTAGCAATACCAATCTACACAATGGTTGCAGAGGGCTGAGAAGCAAAATAAATTAGCCTTTCCCCTTCTCTGTGCAGCTCTTGTTAGACTGTTCTCAGTGTCTAAGTCAGCTGAGTTTAGTAGTCTCTAACTTGACTTTACTACATGACAGGCAATGCAGAGTTGAATAATTTTAAGCTGATTTAGCTAAGCGCAGTGATAAGGTCAGGGTTTTGTTCCTTATACAATTTATCTTCAATAGCTATAGTACACCATGTGGGCAATTTCTACATGGATTAAAATGCAATCCAATCTGTATGACTAACATGCATTTCTGGTACTATGACTCCATAAGAATGTCATATCTAAGCATGTCATCATCTTTATTCTACACAAAAATCTGCAATATAAAGAAGTACTAAAAGATAAGTTATAATAGCACTGATGCTGTGCCCTAGCAGTGTGACTGAAGCCAAAAAGCTGTCCACTTTGACATAGCACTGAAGTATTCCCAGGATGTCACTCTCTCTTCCCTCATCTCCTCCAGGAGCTGAGCTACCAAAACATGCCTGAGAAAAAAGCCCTTGTAGACCCGCCTTGCTCTACACTTCAACAGCCAGATTCCCCATAGACCCAATTCTGTAATGAAATAGGAACTAAAGTTTTACAGAAACTTGCTGGGCAAGAAAGAAGACAAAAAACACACTAGAGAGCTCTGGGGTTTGTAGTGGTATTTTTCTTTCAGATTCTCCTTCAGACCAGGAGTGTTTCCTTCTAAATCAGTTGCCTGAATATTTCACTCTTGATATGGAAGCTGACCTGAGTAGGTGGCCTTCCTTGAGACACTGTCAAAGGCTGTTCAAACAACAATTAATTTCACTGGTTATCTGAGGTCCAGAGTAATTTTTTGACAGTGTTTTTTCTTTTTTTTTTTTTTTCCTAGCATCTCTGTCTCTTACTCAGGCTTTGATTCCTCATTAGGTTACTGATTCAGTGTGCCCCTCCCTCCCTTCACAACAGGCCAGAAGACAGTCCCCTCCATCTAAAGCTTCTGGAGAACTACACGTCATTACATCTCTTTTGCTCACAGTGGTTTAGTGTTTCAGGGAGCTGTCTGTGAAAACTTTTTTTTCCAACAGCTCACATGAGTGAGGAGAGTGATATTTTATCCTGGCCAACAAGAGTGAGGTTTGGCTTTTGCCTGGAATAAAGCATAACGCATAAGAGAAGAGTTCCTAACCCAGTGCTCCCTAGACACAGACACTCATCCCCTCACAAAGCCCACAGAAGCGGGGTGGGAGGGGGTCTGACACTGCAGTCCTCTGGCAATTTGTTTGTTGGCCACACTAGTGAACTATGCAGACTCTAAAGCCAGAGCCAATGCTTGCAGGAGGAAGGATAAATCCAGTATAAGAAAGACCGTGTCCCAAAAGCTGTGCAATTTAAATTGTTAAGATGGGCAAAGTATTATTAGCCCCATTTACAGGTAAGAAAGGAACACAACTTGGTCCTCTGCCTTTCCTTAATATCACCTTTTCTGTATGACAGAAACTGCACATGTGCAATTGCAGAGGCCTAACGGAGATGCTTAATAATGAACAAAAATATTACATGGCAATGAGCCAATAAACAAAGATGAATCATCTACCCAATTGAAATTACCAATAGAATTAGGCAGCTACTATAAATTATCCCAAATTGTATTGACAAGTATTCACTGTGTGTATCTGTACAATATGGGTCACAGAAAGCCTTTTGGACATTTCACTAGATGTTCTCCATCACCATGGAAGTATCTACGTAGGTTTCATTTTCTGCTCAGTTTGAGTTTTCGTCTTTGCTTGCATCTCAGAGCTGAAATAAGCGCTCATCACTGCACAGGAAAAAAAAACTCAACTTTTTTTTCCTTTTAAAATCTGGCAAATACAGTTGCAGGACCAAAAAAAAGTGATTTGTGCTTACATGCTGTACGTGCTGTACACTGTACAACCACTAGACCACCACATCTGTCATGAGAAATGAAACATATCAAGGGCCATTAAACACTGTGAATTCTAAGAGCAAATCAAGAGAGAGGGATTCTCACAGGTGTTTCTGGAACTGTGACACACAGGACAATTCAGCGGGATCAAAAACCCTTGGCTTTCCACTTCAAGCCATGGTGAAAGAGAAGGTTGCTATGATGGACTATAATCAAAACATTCAAGGCATTGACAGAATCAGAATTTTCAAATGGGATTTCTTTGCTCTGCATCTGCTGTTTTATTTATCAGCTTATGTTTTTTGCCACTGCACTTACGTAAAACTGGATTTATTCTTATAAAAGAATATGAGAAAAAGCGGAAGACTAATGTGGTATAGCACAGAGCTACTTCTGCCTCTCCCCTGGTATCCAGTTTTCACTATTTCAAAGCCATCTGTAAAAGGAATTTGTTTCAGGAATAATGAATATATGAATTCATAAATTCAATAAAGGTCACAGTCTTCCAAGTTACTAGCAGTTTTATTATAAGGTGCACTCTGCTGCTATATCCTGACCACTTACAATGTTTCACAATGATGCCTTTCTTAGAAATAAAGGGCTATCCCCAATATATTAATTCTTACTTGCTACCATTCTTTCTGTTGCTCTTCTACCATATGACAGGCTCTTCATCTTATCTCATGCTATTGCTTAGAATTGCTGTGTTCAGTGAAGCACCTGCTGTGTTTTTCTCCAGAAATGGATGCAATTCATTGATGACTACAATGATCCTTTTACACATACTATAAATCAATGTTGCTGCATTTCAGACAGTCAATAAAGACTGCCAAAACTTTGAATGCTTTCAATGAAAGGTGCACAGTATGTTCAAACGAATGTCAAAAATAGACAAAAAAATGAAATAACCCACTTCCCTCCAAAAAAATTTGTTGCATCCTTGTAGCTGAAAATGGCCATTAGCCTGGTGTGACTACTTTGCTCTGCTGCAGAAGTGATGGGGCCATAACCTGTTTACCTCCCAGCACCTACCTGAACTTCACTTTATTCTAAATACCATTCCAGAGTTCTCCAATTCTGAGAGATATTGGCAGCCTTGCTCCTAAAGTTTCCTATTTATAAAAACCATGTATATGTTGTCAGCCAAAGGTCTCCTCTAATCTGCCTCAGGCATGAGAGAGTGAGAGGAGGGAGTGGAAAGAAAATTAAGAGAAATGCATTGCAAGAGGCCCTCCAACAAGTCTGCATCCTAGAGAAGAACAAGTCTAGGTCTTTTAAAGGTCCAACTTTTCACCTTGCTATCAGGACTCCCAGCAAGTGAGATGCATTCTAGATAGAAGAACTGTCTCCTTAGGATAAGATACACAAAAGCCCAAAACCATTAAAACTTATTCCCTAGTTCTAGCCTGCTTATCGATTCAGAGGGAAAAGTACCCATTGTTTCAATTATGAGAAAGATTTCCAGGAGTATTCTCAGACTTCTTTTGAGACTTGTAGTTCCACTACTGACCAAATCCTATTAAACGTCAGTTGGACCTGTGCACAAACACTTGCACTGCAAAAAACAGTCCACTATTTGATAAGCTGAAAGAGGAATCTCACGGGTTCTCAAGCATGTGTCTGCTTAGATTTACAACTCCTCCTGGTTCCTTAACTGGACTCTCTCGCTGGTGGAGATAAACACATACCAGGAGTTTGCAGGTTCAGATCCTTATTGATCATCTTTCTTTTCTATTGGCAATTAACGTTGCTCAGATCTCCCATCACATTAGGTTAAAAAGTAGGTCACAGCTCTAAAGTTATAAAACAGTCAACATCTGAAAAGCAACCATGAAAAATGTCAGTAACCTCTTTTTTGGCAGAGCTTTCCCTCACCTTCAGATACCTTCCAAGAGTTGGATGCAACTGAGTAAACACTCTCTCTAAGTCATGTCTGTGAAGGTATCTTGTGTGTTGGTCCCTAGTATCTTGTTATGACCTTGTGCAGCAGACATTGAGAGGTTATCTTATTTGACCAATTCTGCAGACAATAAAAATTCTGATGAGACTACACTAATTCAACACAGTTGTCCAGTTTGATGCAACCATTCTTAAACACAGTGTTGATTTGTGCAGAGTGTTGGACTTTAAAGAAAGTTTTGAATGCTGAGGAAATTCCACCGTGTCATACTATTTAGACTGGTTAAGGAAACTTACTCTGCTATCATCTCAAGAAGCTTTGTAGAAGTCATTAGATTTAGTCCAAAATTACTACAGAGTAATGAGGAGCAGAATGCATTGTCTTGTTGTAAAGACTGTAAATGCAACTTTTTATGCTCAGGTAACTGATGATAGATGCTGTATCTTATTTTCCAACGCATCATCCCTCACAAAAGCAGCCAAACAAAAGGAAATGGGATATGACATAAATAATATTCCACCTCCTCTTGTCAACTTCTTCTTTCTGTCAAATCAATAAAAATATTTAAATTGTTTTTAAAACAGTGGCATTGTCATGTTGAAGCCTTACAAATGTCTTCTGTGTATATTAAGCCATGTGTTTATTTTTGGGAAGATGGGGAAATATTGTCAAGGTTAATACAAGGAAAGGAGAGAGTGTGCTTAGTGTGCCTTACTGTGCAGTGGACCCCAAAGTCTCTCTTCCAGTAAGGCCAATAAAGGCTTCAGTTCTGACCACTGTTATATCTATGGTCATATTTATTAACTCAAATAGCAGAAGTACAATACAAACTACTTCAGCAACAGGTAGGGAAGCAGGTGGGGACAGCTCCTGCCAACTCAGGATCAAATCCAGACATCCTTCTCATGAACAAAACAGCCACTACAGTCAAAGTAAGGTCTGAGTAAACCACAGATCCTTCTTTGTGCCACCATCTCTTTGAAAACTCTCAAAAAATAGACCAGAAGCTTAAAATTTAGCTTGAGATCACCCATTCTTTAAATGAAGTGTTTGAATGGCTATGCTACACTAAATACATACTGACAGGGGAAACTCATTTCCATCTAAGTGTTGTGTTATAGCCTGTGGAGTTGGATGTGGTGTTCGTGAAACTGAGTGACTAAAAACCATTAAAACTAGTTTTATCACAAACCTTTTCAAAAGATTTTCCTATTCTCTGGAGCATGTCACTGCACTCCCTCAGACCCTTCCGATGGCAATGGGAAAAAAGGCACATTGCGTATGAAGTGCTTTAAGTTAGCTTGTAGCATGATAGCTTCTAGCATAGAAAATACCTATTGAATATACTATTCACAACCATTAATCACATGCTGAGTCTAAGCATTGAAAATGGGAAGGGAGAGAGAAGGAAGATGATCTGGTAGCACCAAATCTCTCATCTTTCCTCAATTTCTTAAGGGAGTGCTCTGAGTGGCAAAGACCAATTGAACCTTCTTGGCTTCAGCACTCACTGGGTGGTGGGGATGAACCTGATGTTCTGAAGAACATGCAAGACAGGCACCTTTCTGCAGTACATCTAACCTATTCTTTTAGGGTAGCACATGCAGTACTAATTCAACCATTTTTATTTCATTTAAAATTCAGCACATTTCCTTCCATGTTACAGTACATAAAGTAGAACTGATATTTTTAATACTTTCCCTCCTCCATAATACAGCTTCTAATTAGGCAGCTGCAATTACACGTAGGTGTAAAAAGCAGAACACACATTATGAAAACATCAGCATTTATTGCAGTGAAGTGTATGGCTTTACAGCAAGATCTTCTCTACAGGGCACAGAAAGATATCAGAGAGGTACAGAAGAGAAAACCCACATAAATACCTTATTTATAGAATGTAAATATGATGGGTTTTTAAGCTGCCTGACGGAGAAACATGAAAATTGTTAAAACCTTATCCAGCTACTTGAGAGTCCTGTTTCTGCCACTGACCGGCACCAGAGGCTCCGAAGGAAGGTAGCACACGAGACATTTGCCTCAAGCTTAAAGGTCCTGGTGAAAGGCTGAAATCTAAAATTGTCCCAGGCTCTGAGTAGGCTTGCAGAGGATGTCACAGCAGGACAGTAACACGACGTGCAGTAATGTGCTTCTTTACTCATCCCCCTTCACCTCAGCCTTCATTTCAAACTTTGGTTGTTGGGTTTAGGCCCTGATGAAAACATTTCAAGAACCACCCCCCAAAAAACAGTGAGACTGGTGGTACTTATGAAAACTTCTGGTCATTTTGTTCCTTAGATGAATATTCTTTTCTCATATATTGAGCAGCTATTGCCTTCCGTGATGACCTTCCACAGTCATTTTCAGGGTGTAATCGCTTGTGTGAAAAACAATTTTCTCTGCTTTGAATTTCTCAGTATACTTCCCTATAAACTTTCAGATACATTTTTTCCTTAGGAATGTGCTAATATTAGTAAAATGGACATTTTAGATAAGAAGAAAAATGTGCATCAGAGCACTAAAGAGGAATGCTTTTGCTGGATATGTGCTTTTCCCAGAGAGATTGTTCAACAGCCTTGTATTCTACCCAAGAGATACCCAGACTCCTACACCAGCTCTTCACCTGCTCACCTTTTATTTCACACTCGACTCATTTTGATGTCTTTCCATTGGTGCAAAATAGTAAGATGGCCTTTATTTCTTGAAGGTGTATTTAGGTGGGTCTCATCCTGAATTCTTCCCAGTGAAAAGGAAAGCAATTCAAATTGTGCTGGAGACTTATACTTCTGCTCTCTCACTGCAGAGATAAAAGCCCAGAAAAATGACCTTTTTTTTTAAGTGGCTGACAGTTTATTCCTGTTTGAGATCAAATTTATGATTTTCCCTTTTTGCTAATGCTTCATAGCCAACTGCAGCACTTGGCAATCCAGTTGGTATTTGCTGTTTCTCACCTCATCACCACGATAAGCATTCTGTAACAGAGCTTGATCTTCAAACTGATCTTTGTGAGGCAGCAAGGATTCAGCTCTTTCTGCTGCAGCTGTCCTTACAAGGAAAAGAGGAGTAAAAACTTCATTTTAATCAGCAGCTATGACTTGAAGAAACTAAAAAAGTAGATAAATCACAGAGGAAGTTGCTCCTTTATAGTCGCTTTTATGATTATTATGGTACTTAAACTCCATCTATAGTGTTTTGTTCTTTAATGCTAAAAATTACCATGAGAATCCTGTTTCACTGCAAGGTAAGGGACAGTAAGGTTTACATCAAAAGTGAATAGGCAAATTGTATCAGGTAAAATGGGCCTGGCAGATGATCAGAATGCATTTAAACTGATAAATTAGAACATTAAAGTTTGTAACATAGCTGAAGTTTAGTTTCTTAATGCATACACACATGTGCATGTGCACATGCGCAGATGTGTATATTATACATGCAGACACAAGGTTGCAGGTAATTTTCCAAGCTGTGAGACAAATGCATGGCCAGAATCACCTCTGCCTCTACACAGAGAGGGCCACTTTTCTTCTCATGTAAATTCACTGAAGACAGGGGAATTACACCAGGGAGAGGTTTGACCCAGAATGTCAACAGTTTTGAGAAAGAAGAGTTTTTATTTATTATGCAACTATTCACACAGAGAGACTTACTTTCTCTTTTAAGAGGATGTGTCATGCAGTTTGATGTCCACTGCTTCTTTTGCAGAAGCTGCTTTCCCAATTCGGGTGATGGCAGAACAAGCAGTGTCAGGGACATATATACTTGATTTGCCTGTGTTTGCAGTAGGAAAATACAGTTTGCAAGCCAGCCATACCAAGACATGTTGCATGTCCTAGGACAACAGAGAAGATGGGATTCCTCCTGCCTGGGTGAAGAAAGATTGAGATGAATTGTGATGCATCTCCCCTGCACCTATCTGCTTCCTGCTCTCTTTAGATCTCGTCCCTCCCTTTTTCTTCCTTTGATAATATTTCAGTTCATTTGGCTACCAGTAGCACATCCTCCTCCTAGTGCATGTCTAAAACTCAGTAAAATAGGACCAAGGAGTCCTTTCTGGCATAAAGGCAATCAGTTCAGGTGACTTGTGTACCCTTGGTTTAGAACTGCCTTCCCTCAAAACATTCAAGCTCCATGCACTTCCCTCAGGGTCTCCTTTCAGCTGTATGATTACTCGATGGTCCCACAACATAATTACAGTTGTTTTGTACATTCCTTCCAGCTAAGAGCCAAAGAGCAACCATGCACTTACATAGTGGGGATGGTTGGGTAGCAGAAATACTTTAGTTTCTTCTGTGGCCCTCATTTATTTAACACCATGCATGTATTGATTTTGACTGTCACCATTCCTACAATCTTAAGTAGCTTTCTGGAGCAGATTTACTAGATGTCCCTGTACCCTCTTGTGTCCCAGCTGGCAGCACAGCTGCATCTAACCAGTAGTTACTGGAACCCTTCTACCAGATTTCCTTTGCTCAAATACAGAAGTAATTCCACGGAAAATTATTACCAGTGCCTCTCTCTTCCTTCAAACCGAGCGCATTACCTTGCTTATACACCTAAGTCCAAGTTTGCCGCACCTAATCCTAGACATTCAACGAAATACACAAATCACCCTCAGCTCCCCCTGCACTCAAAGGCAAGAGGTGGGGAGATTCCTCTAAGCCAAGTCATCTCAGAACTGCATTATTTACTGTAGGTATCTGCATTTTTCTTCTAACAATACGGGTGCCAAAAGCAATCTTATTTGAGCACACTAGTTGATACATAAAACTAGGAGAAAAGGCAGCCTCTAGCAGAAATAAACAGACTCACGCCATGTCTCTCAATGCAGGTCTTAAAGGTAGATATTCAGTGATGCTGGATCTCTCCATCAGCAAATCTTTTCCCCAGGACCAAAATCCAGGCCCCATATAAAGTTCCAAAGCAAACTCTTCCTACATCTCTTGGCAGCTAGTGTCTATAGCAACAACCTCAGGTTCCCTGTCACCACTCGGTATATTTATTACTCACCTTATAAATCAGATCTTTAGAGGTAAGTATTAACTCCAAAATCTCAAGAAGCTGCCAACCAATATGAATTCAGAGATCAAACACTCAGTGGGAGCAAATCCCCCTATAAGCACTCTGTTTCTTGATAGATACCATCCCTCCTTTGCTCTCGTTCAAAGAATGCAGTTATTTAACAGACAGCAAAATGCAGGATATACACAGGCTACAGACATACCAATAAGAGATTCACTGTCTTGATGCTTCTTAGGACTGTTACTGTGCCTCTCGTGCATAGTCACTAAGCAAAGCTCATGCTCTTTAGACTATGGTGATTTCCAGTCTAAAGAGTTGGTATGGGGACCACCCAAAAATGAAATGATGAAGACAGCCACTGAAGTCCTGGGGACAACATTGCTGAGTTCCTCATCAGGACTCAAGAAAAGGCAGCACAAGACAGTCTCTAGGAAAATCTAATCCAATCTTCACAAGAAAATTATGTTGGCTTGGTGTTTAATCAGTATCTTAGAAATTGCATGCAAATTGACTAACTGCTAAATTTATAGTTAGTGTAAGTGATATGAAATTCTGTCTTTACCTTGTAAGCTGAGAAACAACAAAAAGATGATTTACAAACTGGACAGTAACTATATTAGCATATATAGAGTAAATAAGGGAGATCTTTGGGTTTGTGTATATGTGAGCTTCCTCCTACAACATGGGATCCTTCTGACTGTGTTTGCCTATGTGCCAAAAAAGGGCCTTTACCTTTATGTGTTAAGAATCTTAAATAGCAGTAACTCTCACTCCTCAAGCTCAGGGACAGTACAGTGCCGATCACTAGATGAGGTTAGGAAGAAATTGCTTACAGAAGCATTGTGATGAACTGATTTATTCTCCTGTAGTTTCTATGGAATATATACTACACAAATTATTGGTCTATATTGTCAGTTCCAAGCTTCCAACACAGAATCTTATATGGTCCTTTAAACTGTCTGGGCCACAGATCAGTCTGACCACGGTAACACATACCAATCACTGTGGTCACCGATAAAGCAAAGACAAAGAAAACAACGGAATAAAAAAATAAGCTATCATTGTGTAGTGACTGCATCCATACAATGGCAACGCCTTAAATAAACTGTCCATATGGAGTATTTTACATCTGATTCCAGAGCATTTCTGTGTGCCAATCTTATAAAGGGAGCCTTAAAAAGGACCAAAAAAAAAGCCTGGGACACATAGATATTCACCATGATCAAACTCATTTAAAATGCATCCCATAATTAAGGATTTTGAAAGAAGAAGAGATAGATTTTGTCCAATGTATTATTAAAGCATAATGGGGTCCCCTAGGTCCCAATTAGGAAACTGATTAAAAAATGTTTGAGTTTAAAAAGCTGCAGGTAGGGAGTTCTGCTCTCAGCTGTCTTGAATTAGCATATTGATGGCACCACAGGTCTAGCTGGAAGGAAAGGCAGAGACCCAGCACACATTTTGCCAGGCCAGCACAGTGCTTTCTGAGCACGCCTGCCTCAGTCTGAGGAAAGAATTACTTACACAGCCAGACCTGACCGGCAGCAACAAAAAAAAAGTTATAGCACAGAAATGTACTGGGCAAAGCATTTGCTGGTAGTGATACTAGGGGAAAAGATATTGTGATTGCAGCAAAATGAAAAACAACAAATGTTAAAACAAACCCCAGGTGGTTTCTGGCTTGGATGTGGCAGGACGTTAATCTATGGCCTTGATCTGTAACAGAGCTACAGCCTCAGTTTCAGCATATAGCAAGGTTCTGGCACAAACCCAGAAAGTTGTATTAGAACAGCCCTTGAAATTTGGGTTAACTTCTATTCTCTTGAAAATTTAGAACAACTGGTCACAGTTGTTTCAAACTGGAACCCACAAAGAGGTGGTTTTAGTTGGATATTACTTTAATTTTCTGCTCAGAGCTCTTAAACATTAAGCTGATGCTGGTATAATGCCTGACTCCACTTTCATCCTGGAAGTAAGTTACCAGATCACTCAGGCACTTACTGAACCCTACAAGTCTTTGTCAGTAGTGTGGACCCCATCCATGGGTGCAGTGGGAATTTCCCACCACCCATGCCCAGCCTGCCTTTCTACCTGTCCCTTCCTGATCTAATACAGCATCCTTCAGCCAGAAGCAAAGGGGAAACTTGTAAAGCACCTTTGTAGCAGCTATTAAGGAAATTGCTTAAATAAGGTGCTCAGGAAATGCTGTATGAAGTTCAGTCTTGGTAAACTAAGGGAAAGCACCAAGAGGGATGGTTCTGATGGGCTGCGAGAAGAGCACAGAACTGATAAACTGGTGAAACTTATGGAAACTTGCACACTGATGACTATTACACAAAAAGAGGATGAAAGTGACTCATGTTTTAGTGGAAATGGGGTATTTTTATGTAAAGAATATCGCTTTTGCTTCAGGCAGATGATTTGGCAGGAGACATTGGAGGGTTTGCACAACATCAAGGATTACTCTGGTGGATAAGGTTTAAGCAATCACACAACTATGCCAAGATCTCTGATGACAGAGGTGAGGGGAAAATAATTGAGTTTTATGGCTTTTTTAGTATCTTGCTCCATTGCTAATAAAAACAATAGCACTGAAGTACCACCTTGACATTTTCTTTATCCTGGGTAACTATGCAGTCTTTAGGCTCATGATGGCAGCCCGCTGCAGAAACACATGCCCAAAGACAGAGGGAATCATCCTAGGATTTCAGTTCAAGGACTCCCTGGTCTCTGTAGATTCTCAGGTTATAACAGCTCACTCACACCTGTATGGTTTTCTTGCAAAAAGATTTTTTTCGGGTTTTGAAATGGCTCTTCTCCCAAAAAGGATGCATGAAGAAAAAGAATGAAAATGCAAAAAAAAGCCAAGAAAGTCATGGTTATAGCTCCCACAGCACTTGTAACTCAGCTCTCCACAGCACACACAGTACATTGTAATATTGAATTTGCTGCTAAACTTATGCCTTTACTGCACCGTATGTACAGTACATTATGGTGGTTTTGACTGGTCAGCTTGTTGTAGTCTGTTAAATACTAGAGGGCAGTTTTACATCTGCTGCTTATCAAACTCTGTTAGTCTCCTGGCCCATTCTCATCTCCGTCACAACCTCTGTCATAGGTCCTGAACTAGACTCTTATGGAAAACAGCATTTTGATGGTGCAAGGATGGAAGAATGGCCTGATGATTCTGTGCTAGTTTTGGCTGGGATAGAGTTAATTTTCTTCATAGTAGCTACTATGGGGCTATGTTTTGGATTTGTGCTGAAAACAGTGTTGATAGCACAGGGATGTTTTCGTTACTGCTGACACAGAGTCAAGGCATTTTTTCTGCTTCTCACATCACCCCACCAGCGAGGAGGCTGGGGGTGCACAAGAAGTTGGGAGGGGACACAGCCGGGACAGCTGACCCCAACTGACCCCAGGGATATTCCAGACCATATGACATCATGCTCAGCATATAAAGCTGGGGCAAGAAGAAGGAAGGGGGGGACGTTTGGAGTGACGGTGTTTGTCTTCCCAAGTAAGGGTTAATGTGTGCTGGAGCCCTGCTTTCCTGGAGATGGCTGAACACCTGCCTGCTGATGGGAAGTGGTGAATGAATTCCTTGTTTTGCTTTGCTTGTGTGCGTGGCTTTTGCTTTACCTATTAAACTGTCTGTATCTCAATCCACGAGTTTTCTCATTTACCCTTCTGATTCTCTCCCCTATCCCATCACAGGGGGAGTGAGCGAGTGGCTGTGTGGGGCTCAGTTGCCAGCTGGGGTTAAACCACAACAGCTTCCCACCTGCACAGCCCTATATGGAACTGTGCCATGGAATGGCTGTGGGAGAGAGGACACATGCTTAGGAAAGAAGACATAGTAAGTCACTCAGCTCTGAATACACTGAGCTCACACTGTACAGCCAGTACTGCTGTTCTGACGCAGCACAGTCATAGGAACAGCAGCCCCTGATAATCCTCTGGCTCATTAATCCCAATCCTCAGTGAAGGATTTTGAACCTTCTTCTCTGAACCTTCTTAAATTCCTTCCCTGAGGAACTAACCAACACCACAGCTAAGTCAGTACTTCTCACCTGCTGCTTCTTTTGAGAAATGTTCTTCCCATTTCCTAGAGCAGGGTATGCCTGTGCCTAGAAATGACATTGTGTCTTTATGAAACACTTTGCTAAGCCTGTACAACTACTAAATACCACACTGCATGTGGGCTGAAACAAAGCTGTTCTCTGGAGAATGATGCTTATGAATCCCCAAGTTTGTAGATGCATACTCAACAGTATTCAGAGACTACCTAAAGCTAGTGCATACCAACACTTTCTTTGGAAATGCCACCTAAAAATGCCAAGTGATGCCAACAACTTAAATCCAGGCTCTGAAAGACTCTGTGTATGTGAGCTGCCCTTTATGCACATAAGAGAAATGAGTGCATGAATTCTTCTTTCACATCCTGTCCTCCAAGGACACCCGAAGACCTCATGCCTTGTAACTTTGAGCATAAGATGAAAAAAAAGACATAGTGTTGCCTGCTATGCTGCAAACAGCAAAAGTAACACAAGAGACCCTTCACACAGCAGTGAATATTCAGGAAGAGTCCCTGTGAATAAAAACAATTATTTGTGGAAATCCCTGGAGTGTTGCTAACTTCTAAAATTGGATATATATTCTGATGAAGATACACAGAAACAAAACAGTCATCCTGGTCAAACAAAAGGTTAGTCTAACTCAATATTATGTCTCCAGGGATACTGCAAATGCATAGGGAAAAGTATAAAACTAGGGCAAGCACATAGAAATACTTTCCTAAATACTCTCTCATGCTCCAAATATTTGTAGCTTTAAAACTGTGCCTTTAAAATACGCAATCCTTCCCTCAAGAGGAACTCGGGTCATGAAAGGAGAATGAAAAGAAAGCAGTTGCTAAGAGTGGATGCACATATTGCCACAGCAACATCAGTTGAGCTCTTGAATCCATGCACAGGGGAGTTGCTGTTTTGAGGCAGGAGGAGAGGACGTGTTCTCATGCTAACCTTGTAGAGACCCTCATGGTTAGATAGGCCAACAGCAGCTCTTGACTACTTCCTTTAGACCTATGAACTCACCTAGGTTCATAAACTTTTTCTTTTATAGACCAACCACTAGAGTGAGGAAAAAAATAGTTTTCTTCTCAAATGCCCTATATTCACCTATAGTTTTTTATTTTGAATAAAATGCATTCATATTTTAAGTATAATCTTTGTTGCATTGAAAACTAAGATTCTGCTGACTTCTTAAAATTCCTATTGTCACTGAAGTTGGCAAAAAAAGGAAAAGAAATTATCTCAGAAAAAATTATTACAATAGTTTTGCATTTATGATGCAAATCGAGTAGTCATCTCAAAAATTTTAGTGAAAATATATATGTTTGGGGAGTGGCAAAACAAAATGATGATTTGACAGTCTTTGCTGTCAGTTCTTTTGACATTCATAAATTTCAGGGATTCAGTTACAGTAACAGGGTTTCCATGAAGCTTTATTATATGGAAAGCAGAGGAATACACACAGTTACACAATTACATAAGCACACAGATCAGTGCCCATTTATTTTAGCAATGTTGTATAAGACCCAAAAGGGAAAATAAATACAGGTCAATGGGGAAGAAGAAGAAATTGGAGAGTTTATTTAATCAGCTCTTTACAGTTGCTTAAAAACAATTTGAGAAAAAAATTCTGGGAATGAACATTTTTCTATGTTACATCACTCAAATTTATATTTAATTTATCCTAAATGGACTGAAATACCTGGAGTGCAGCGTGGCATATCTAGTGGCAGCTTGGTTGTCAAAGAATTAGGACTCCAGTTAGTGACATTTCTAGACCCCAGAACAAGTGGTTTGCACAAATCTCACCTACTCTGACTCTGCTTTTCTAGCAGTAGACAGAGTTAGTACCAAGTGATATTATTACTAATTTATCATCCTAAAGGTGATAGTGCTTCTAAAACCACTTGAGAGGGCATACAGAAATCCATGGCCCCTGCAGCATTGTGCCGAAGCATTGCTGCAATACTGACTCAAAGGGAGAACACCCCACATCCTGCTAAACCCCCATGCTAATCCACCTGGCACCCTACGGGCAAGCCTGCAGACCTAACAGAAAGCAAAATTAGTGTGCATGTCCCCCTGCTGCTCTATTCAAGGTAAAATGTTTGAGATTTTTGGAAGCTGAAGAACTACATTAACGGACAGAATTTCCCCGGGCTGATTTCTAAACAGCCTGATGGTGAGCCCTATGGGGCCCTAGGAAATGCACTGAGGAGAGCTCCAGAAAAGGCAGTCGCTCTATCTGAAAGAGGGCACAGAGGAAAAATACACAAAAGCTTTGGGTATCTACCTTGTGCAAGGTAGAGCGGGGCCACTAAAGCCCTTTCTTGGAGACAGTGTATGTGTATCGATATACTACTGCAGTTCATTTCCTTTGCATAAGCACTGTTTACCTTGCAAGACTACCCTGGGGAGGAGCAAACAACTCTGACCACAGACCTGTATTTTAACTAGGTCTCTTAAGACTAAGGCCAGAGAAGCAGAGTCAGGCAATTAATGGGAGTCAGCTAAACAGCCCTGGTCTCCTTACCTCAGTGCAGACGTGCCCCCAGCACATGGAAACACAGAAAGAGAAGCCAGAGAATCAACATCTCCCTATCCTGTATGTTTCTCCCTCACAACCTGTCTTTTACCAGCTCTATTATGTACCATGTCATACATTACTGTCTAGAAAACTATAAACTCTTAACGCTGGGGAGTAGGAACTACATTTTGGTTCTGTGTTTGCATCTAATACAATGGAGTAATTGGTACTCTACACTTTATAACAGTCTATTTGTTTCTCAGGCCACTGCTTCAACCTGCTCTAACTTCATTTTTGCCAGCCAGTTCTGTTGCCCTCTGTAGTCTGCTTAAGATGTGTGTTTGTTCTGAGCCAAATCACCTGATATGGGAAGAATATGGTCCCTGCCCAGATGCAATGAATTGGCTGCTACTGTCAAGTTATTCAAAATTTTGCAATGGCAGCACTGCTCCTAGCAGCTTGTTTTATTAGTTCCCAATTTATATTAATTCCATATGTTGCAGTGTATTAATATCTCTCTTCCCTCTTGCCTTTAGAAATAAAAAATGTGATTTATCAGCAGCCTCTTCATACTGCCAGCATATAATTGCACGTGGGTTAATTGTTAAAGTTCTGAGGGAGCTATACTAAGGGATCAATCCTTTTATTGCTGTAGTAATGAGCTTCTAATGGTTGGCTGGCTAGACCTTCTGGCCTTCCCAGGGAGGCAAGTTTTAGCCATCCCCTTTCTGTCTGCCCATTAATCATTGGTCTCCCATAACAGTAAATCAAGGGCAACAGAACTGCACTATTGAAAATACGGAGCGAAAACCGAGACTCATTGCATCTCATTATCTCCACTAATATATAAATATAATAACAGTGCAGATAATTTCCTTACATAGTTTGAAAAGAAGCCCTGGATGGCTTGTGGCCATGGTAAAGACACATCAAGCTTGTCTTCTCTAGGTCACTGATTCACATCCCATCTAGAGTAACAGTGACCTACAGTCATTACCAACTGATGACAAGTTTAAAACCTCACAGTCTGGGGAAGCATCCTGGTATCACTGAGAGTTGTAAGTCTCATAGCTGGTCACTGGAGAGCAATAGCAGGTTCCTTCTGCAGGCCAGAGAGCAAACCTGCCCATTCAACAGCACTCCCAAGCCTGGAAAAATCTGAATTAAATTTGGTGCTGAAAGGAATGTTTTATGTGCAAAGAAAAATGTCAAGAAAAGAGGGGAGGAGCTGAAACTTGCCTGTTCAGGTAAGGGAGCTTAATGTCCATTATCTGTGTTACTTGGGATAGAAGAGGGATGGGCTTACTGTCCCATATGGTCTGTCCGGTCCTACATTACCAAACTGGTGACCTGAGAGATCAGCTACAGATACCTCTTTGGGACTTCATTTAGTATTACTAGTAAGACTTAGGCTTACCTAAAATGTTCTACCACAGCTATTGCACCTCCTGCTGAAGGGATAACATGCATGACTCCACTTATTTAAACAGGCATAAGTTGCTACAAACATGGTTCCTCATCAGAGTATAAAGTCTCCTATCTTTGGCACCAAGGAAGCCACCTATCCAGGCTGATCCCCAGTCCTAAGGCAGCTGAGGAGCCATCTTCTCTCCCTGCTATAAGCCAGTGACTCATGAAGAAAACATACGGCTCACGTGCCTTGACATGTTTGGTGAAAACATCATCTTTTACAAGACCAGTAGTCTTTTTTCCTGGAGATTTTAGACCTCCCTTTCAAGACAGTACCTTTTCTCAGTTCCCACCAGCAGAACAGCTTAAGAGGCTTCACATACTGCCAAGCGATAGATTTGTGGAGTCAGTAAAATGGAGAGTGATCGAGAGCTACTTTCCCCAAGCCTGGGTAGGGCAGGAAATGAAGCAGATGGACACACACTACTGACAAACCAACAACCACGCTGCACAGTTGCATACTGTGTCCCAAGGAAAGTGCTCTGTATACTCCAGCCAGGATGTTACCTAGCAATGAAATGAGCCTGCTTCCTCACTTAGTCATCGACTATGAGGTGAGGATTCTGCGATTCAGCTCCTGTTCAGGCAACGTATTTATTTTCCACTTGAAGGCACCTATACACCATCTTGCAGGCAACAGCAGCACTGGATTGGTGGGAGTTTACACGCAAGTCTTTTATGTTCTGTCATAAAAAGCACAGGCCAGGCTAAATAACACTAGGCTTACTGCACATAAATTAATGATACCATCACATCTTGTGTCACATATTAAATCTACCAAAGTACAAAGATTCGGATGATAATAACTGATGAGTGCAGTGTGTTTGAGGACCTGGTGTTGAGGGAAGGAAGCAGCAATCTGGCTGTTCAATAAGCAGAAGCAACATCTCATTTCCTGGCAGCTACCTCATGATCTAACATGCAACCCACGTAGCTGTCCTTCAAAGAGGAGGACCCAAAAAAGAGTTTTACAGCCTACTTTTTTGGAATTAAATCTCATCACCGAAAGCAAAGACTGTTCTAAATACTGCTGAGTAGGAAAGAATCTGAAAAAACACAGTGATTACAAAAATCAAATGGTTCCTTATCAAAAGAGCTACATTTAGAGAAGCTAAAACTGCAGTTCAATTTCCAGTCTTATGTGCTCAAATTGACTTCTTGGCGCCACCTCCACATATTTGCCCTTGCACCTGACACACTTCCCCATCCTCCTCCCCAGCCCCCCAAATTCTAAACAGTTACAAACAACCAAATAACTAAAAAGGAGAAGGCAGATCACACCTGTAACAACATTTTTGAGCATTGCACCCTGTATATCCCTCACTGCCCATGGAGTCTCAGACAGCTATTCTCATCCCAGTCCCTGCGGTTCTTCCTCAGACAGGGAGGAATGCAAAGAGGCCCTCCACCTGGAGCCACTGAAGAAATGTAAAGACAAAGTGTCATCAGGACAGTGATGCCACTGCAGTCCAATCTGCTGGCTTCAGTGGCTCTTCTTTGGATGTGAAAGCACAAGAGCAACCCTTAAAATCCTAAGAAGATACAGGAACTTTGTGATGTGTCTCTCCATGAAACAAGGAGAGCAGAGGACAGTTCTGAAATTATACATTTACTTCTAGTTTCTGCGTCCAGAGCTTAAATTTCTTTGGTAATAGACAAAGCATTTTCCTTTAATTTTGGTGTGCAGAGAAAAGTAAGTGATACAGAAAGGAAAACAGAAAAATGTAGTACTTCATTTCGCTTTCATTCACTCACCTGGGAGCAGCGGTAGCCAAACACTTCTCCCAGTGTTACTGCTTTGAACATTAGACTACTGCTTTTAGTGGCAATATGTTCTTTACCTATTGCAGCAATCTGCTGGCTTTCCTGACAAATCGCCACGGTGCCTACACTAGACTCTGGACTCATTGCTCTTGTAATGAAGAGTCACTCTATCCAGGCAATATATGGCCTGTCTGCCAGTGCATGGTTAGTCCGGCATGTCTGGAGCACATGAGACCAAATATACAGACGAGAGTTTCTACACACACGCTGCTTTCCCCAGTGGAAATACGGACAGCGCTGACGACACAGAATCTGAAGAATGTATCTTCAACTTTTCCACAGATTATGTGTTGGGGCTCTTATGCTTTGCCTTGCACTTCTGGAAGAAGCCACACTCATGATCACCTCAGCACTGAACCACCTGTACCCTGGGGTTTTTAAATAGACACCCAGCCATTCAGGGACTATGCTGAGGGGGGCATAGGGTTGAATTCCTGGTAATTTTTCTTATTATCCAGTCACAAACAGAAAACCAAGAATATTTGTTTAAACAGAAATGTAAGACTTTGGCACTGTGGTAGACAAGATTAGTAAACAATGTTTTGCTTTAATCTTTCAATACTCTTTATCATTCAAATTAGGACAACTGGTAAAATGCAAAATTTTTCTTTTTATGATTTGAATGATCAGTAGTGAGAAAAATCTTTTCGCAAGGACAAATCAATTTAATATTTTAAGATAAATACAGACAGAAACATCCGAATGATTACTTCATAAAAAGACTCTTCTGTTCTTATTTATATGCTTTCTTAATCTGCATAGAGTTGAGCTCTTGGGTTCCCATTTTCTGTGGCAGGACAGGCATAGAATCCACCACCCTCAGTAATGGGACACGCACTACTAGTGAACCACTGCTAACAAATCATATTCTGGAAACAGGCACAAAGCTAACCTAGTCAGAATTATCCACAACCCAGTTCTGTAATATATTCTACCCTTGTCCTTTGCTCCAGCGCAAAAAGTACATAAAATGAAAACTACACCAGACAGGAACTGATGTACAAAATTTTGCATTATTATTGCTGGCAGCAGTGTAACAGAGAATTGTGCTCTAATTTTCTAATTTGGTGGCATTTTATGGCCAGTTTGCCTAAATTTAAGCAACTACAGGAAAGGCAGCAGCCAATCAAAGCCCTGTCATCTAGAGGGCAATCTGTCTTTGGCTGTTAGCCGTACAAATGCATGGGATCTGCTCAAATGTCTCTTTAAGGAGCCTGAGCAATAGCCCATTAAGGAACCCAGGTGCTACACCTGAAATGGCAAGAAGAGCGATGTAAGCCCCTGCCAGCCCTGAGCTATGGAGAGCAGAGCCAGTCTAAAGGCAATGAAGTGCACTGTCAGTGGAAGCTGAGAGTTGAATAAACAAGTCCTGTTCCATCAGACTTTGCTTCTTAAGCCTCTTATTTATTGGCTAGTAAATTGGAAGTCATCAGGATTAACAAGCTTTCTGACTCACGCCATGGGAACAGCTGGACACCAAGTGTAAAATGCTGCAGTTTAGAAAGCAACATCTAAGCCCTTATTGGATCTAGTAAATTAAAGACTCATACTCACCTTCATAGC
The DNA here is from genome assembly GCF_000737465.1 of Haliaeetus leucocephalus. Classification (NCBI taxonomy): domain Eukaryota; kingdom Metazoa; phylum Chordata; class Aves; order Accipitriformes; family Accipitridae; genus Haliaeetus; species Haliaeetus leucocephalus. Next base: position 7,040,531 of record NW_010973368.1, on the reverse strand, counting down.
ACTCGCTACCCACCACTTTAGGACAACGATCCCCCCCTGCCCCAATTTCAAATAGGTAGAGGTGTATCTTAAAACAATTAGCAATTAATACAGTTGGCATGCAGTGGAAGCACCAGAAAAATTAGTGTCATCAATCATCTTTCAATATCCACTGCAATATCAAATAGGAATCTCATCTCCGTATTATGATGCAGTTCAGAAACTGAACTAGTACTGCTATTAACTGAGATAAAACCCAGTCTACAGGATTTCAGCCCTCATTTGAAATTCAGTTTATTAAACACATCTCCCATTAAGCCAGTTTCATTATTTAAACAACATCATGCAATAAAAATACCTCAGGATTAAACTTACCATTTAAGTGATTTAGCTGTAAGTCACACGGAAAATGGTCTCGCATATGTCTTCCAAGAACAGATTAAAATACCATTGCACAACTCAGCACGATTTCCACTCTCTACTTGAGAGGAGTCTGGTCCTCATGTATTAGGGATACATTTCAAACTAGGACTAAGCATTTTTACATGGAAGATGCTCTGTGTTAGCATCAACTCTTCTTTCACATATAGGCACAGCTCTGTTGAAGCTGCACCCACTGAAGAGGAGAACCTGACACAGGTAGTACAGACCTGTCATCATCCAGACCTCACGTAAAAGGGGAGTTACAGGTCAAAAAGAAGATGTACCAACAATATTAGACTGATGGGCCTGGAGATGATGCACATGGAAGCATTGTTTGCTCTCTTTTCTAATACAAGAACAAGGAGAAATCAAAGGAAAATAGTGGGCTGCAAGTACAAAAGAAACAGTAGGAGATTTCTCCTCACATAGTTAAGCTGTTGAACTCACTGTCACAGGACATGGCAGCTGCTATGTGTTTACAAGGACTCAGACGGCAATTGGACTAAATCCCAGAATAAAAATCCATCATGATTTAATAAGTACAAAGATACTACCTCCAGCTGATGAAGCCCTTGAGCCACATATCATTGGATGCTGGAACAGTGCACCAGGGAATTTTTACTACAGGCTTAACCCAGTTCTTATAGTCACTCCTGGGCACCCACAGCTGGCCAGTACAGGCATTCTATGTTCTTATTAAACTAGCAAAGGGATAGACACCATATAAAGACTTGGGTAAACAGGATGAAAAAAAAAATAACCACAGAAATTACTGTTGGATAGGAATAAGGCAAATTACCAGAGCTTTGTGCTGAGAACCCATGCATTTTGGGATTATGTACATGTGGTTACAAAATAAGCCCAATTCTCTCCAAATCTTACAAGTCACTTAATTTTCAGGAGCATCAAATTCATTCGTATATCCTAGAATCTTAATTTTAAAACACTGGTCAAGTATGTACTAACTAATCACTGTTCTACAGAGGAGGAGCAGAAATTTTGTTACTGGCAAAGGAAGAAGGGATTGTCCAAGTGTAATATTCCTTTGTCCAGGAAAAGACTGAATGGACCTGTGGTTTTCTTGCACTCAGAATCACTCATCTTTCATCTGTGTAGTCCAGTGCCAAGATAATGTTATTAGTGAGGACAACAGCAATCAAGTTGCTTAAAGGACTTATACCCATTTGAGAATTTTTACTGTTTCCATTTTCCAAGAGTGGAGAAACAACTCTGTCCAAATTAAAAAGGCAGGCACAGGGTCAGTTCAATAGGCAAATGAGTTTGCATATACAGTTAATTGTTGTGTCAAGGTTTCAAGAAAAGGATGCATTACAAAATGTTTTAAAATAGTGTGTTACATTTGTGTATGTTCTCCTTCAGGCATCTTCTAACCCCAGGTAAAAAATATTCTGGCCAGACAATCTACCAAAATATGATGTAAGCAGTTGTAAGAGAAAAAAAACCAACTAACCAAGTGAAGCAATGAGAAACAGGTAGACGTTTTCCTTCCCTCACTATTTAGTAAGCACTTATTAATCTTTAGAACCTCTGCAAAACAGAGAATACAAGAGGTGATATTACCATTCATTAAATTCAAATAACTAAAGGTAGTTCTGCAAAGTCTATCCAAGCCTCTGTGTTTCACCTCACGTTTTGGTCTGAGACACCCACATTCCCAATCGGGCCTCCAGAAGCCAGAATGTGGTCCTGAATGCTTTCTCGGGGGTCATCTCGGGGGCCAATTCCTACCAGAAGTATGAATACAGGTCAGTAGCACCCACACTGAGCCTGTATCTCCTCAAGGCTGTGAGAGACTGAATTGTTATCTCGAGCTGTTCGTCTCAAAGATTGTTTGTTGTGAGAGACTGGACTATCATCTCAAGCCATTCGACTCAAGGATTGTTTGCTGTGACAAGCCACTTATCCCAGAGATGGCCTGTTTAAGCAGGGCACTCCTCTGTCCAAAAGGAGTATTACCAGGCCACTGAGGCATCCAGGGGAGGAGACAGGCTGGAGACTACCATTCTCATGGAAACTGTAGTCTTTGAGATAAGGTACTGGTTTCTGGTATTGATCACGGGAAGGTCGTGTAATAGACGAAACCTGCAGCGCGTGAACAGTGCATGAACAGTACGTACATGCATGCATCATCGGACTATGCCCTATAAAAACCCATGGAGACAAGCTGTGGTGTGCACCCGTCACTGGAGAATTGAAGACTGAGGACCACCAGGATGATGCTGGAGCCATGGTGGTGACTATCCTTGCAACTCTATCCCAACTGCTTGCTTGATTTCTGCCTTTTCTTCCGTTCTATCCTATCGCTACTATTTTCTACTTTTGATACTTTTGATAATAAGAGCTCTTTTGGGTATACGGCATTTGACCTTGTTTGTGTCTTAATCTCACTCTTGGGATCATATCGAAACCTTCCCCGACATTGGACTGGGACAAGGGCTCACACGTGAGGGAGGACACCTTCCTGCAATACCCTAAGCGGTGCTATCCCCAGCTGCAACATAATCATCTTTCCCAAAATCTGTAACCACATGCCTGAGTCTCAGTTACCAGCAGCTCCCAGGCAGGGCTGCCCAGCCATACCTTGTCAGTGGGTTCTCAGAGTGTGTGGGAAAGCCCACAGTCCTCTGCTGCAGACGCTGAAAACGCAGGCACTGTGTCAAGGGAGCATGAGTGGAAAACATAAAGGGTCAACCTAAAGGATCTCATACTCATACATCATGAGATCTAATATGTCTGTGTACTAATGCCACAGGACTGCATCTCTCCTGGCAATGATGTGCAAAGGCTCACACAACGCCAACCACAGAGTCACCTCTTACCTCGCAGGAAGTGTCTGGATTTAGGGGAACGGAGGAATCAGACGTATACATCTTGCTAGAACAAGATGATAATAAACAGGCTAATATAACAGAAAGACACATATAGGGAAATGGGATTTTAATACTTGTCTCCCTGTTTAGCTGGCGGGAATAAAATATGCAGGACCTTAAGACATTACTAATGTCCTTCCTGTGAGAGAATATTTAATTGCATTGCATGCTCCTTGGAACACTTACTCCTTCCAGAGGGGAATGCAGGCCATTTTGGAATGAGTAGATTGGGACTAAGAGCTTCAGACAGACTTCATTTTTAACCTTAGATGTATGCAGCCACTCTCTAGCCTTGAATGCATGGTCTCTCCTTGCTTCAGTGCTCTTTGCATTGGGAAAGAACAACATGCACACACATGCACAAAGAAAGATAACTGTAAAGGGGAAGACCATTTGCAAAGCCAGAGTGGTTCACTGAAAAGAGAAGAAACAACCCTGTGACTGCATGTAAAAGGAGAAGGGGTCAGGGTGAACATAGCAAGAGGCCACTGAACCACTTATGCTAATATTTTACTAAATTACTGAAAGAAAAACAAATTTTAATAGTGAGGGTAAGTCTGCTAGAATATCACGATATTTACTGAGCCTAGAGGCAGGAGAGAGGAACCAGCAGTAGCTAATTTGCATTTTGCATATTTTTTTAAATAAAAAGGAGAAAAATACCCATATATATAATTTACTCACCCAATACCAAGGGCTTTGTGTCCTTTTGCTATCATCAGATATGACACTGCAGACTACCACTGAATGACACTCTCAGTTCCTAACCCCAGCTGGGGCATTTTTACTCACTAACACAATGGGAGATAAAATTGTGTTTACTGCAACCTTTAAATTTCACTCCCAAATTAACTTTATGTCTCAGCCACATCCTCTTCTCGGCTAGCAAAGACATCCACTGTCACTTACAGATTAATGTATTTATTGGTATCTAATTTGTAGGTGCTTATCTTCAGCACAGAGTGCAGGATTTGGGGCATTATACCACCACGGATCACTAACTGAACTTCTGGTTCTCTCCTACTCTTGGGCTTTATGCATATTTCTACCCCCCTCCCAGCAAGCTATAGATTGATGCAGCACTGTACTGCACTCAACTTCTTTTGGAAAAAATGTGAGGTCAGAGTTCAGCCACAGGCAGGGCACTAAGACAGAAATTAAAGCAATAGATGCCAGAAGGCAGAAAATGGTAAAGTGCACTGCAAAAGCACTGAGCTCTGAAACATCTTGACAAAATGCCATATTATGGTGGCAAAGCAATTACAGAGTTCACAGTCTTCCCTACTGAGAGAAATGGGTCAGTTTTCATTTATCCAACCTACTGTTTCAGGCTTTCTGCAGAATCAAACAGGATTAAATTGATTTCTACTTTGCTCACTTGCAGATATACAATTCATAAGTAATAGAAATATAACTGCATTATGAACATCTGATACTAAAAAGTATGGTTGTGTGATAAACAGTATGGATGTATGCTAAAAAGTAAATTCTGTGGCTAGAGAACACAAGGTCATTACAGTAAATTAATTTACTCTTTAAGCAACCCTGTGACAAGTCCTACTTTTTCAGATGGGAAACTGGATCACAGAGTGCTTAAAGAACAAAGTTTCACCTTTTTCCCTATGAGGCCTCCACTTTTCTTTTTAAAACTTTCAGTCCTGTTTTGCCCTCTCTAATAGAAGAGCCCATGCCATAACCCTTCAGGGCAATACATGCCAGGCTCAGGTCTGCTTCCAGTCACGGACTCTTTTAAAGATAAACAGATAGAGCTTAGCAGGTCAGCAGAGTAGGCTGGTGAGGAGTTAAAGGCACTATTGTCCATGTCAAAGAGCAACTTAAAACCATTCTTGGCTTAGTCTAACAGAAATCTTCTGTATTGGGGAAAAGTGTGCAGGACAGGGACTACCAGTGCCACCGTGAGGTTTGGTCCTGGATTCGTTCCTTACTAAGGCACAGAGTCAAACACAGAGGGACTAGAACTGTACATGCAGCTTACCTTGCTTTTCTCGCAAATACTGAATTTATGACAAAAATAGAGGGAGGAGACAGAGAAACGTAATATCTGTGAATAGTATCAAGGGAGTCTCCACAGGAAATACAAACTATGTCTGTATCTTTTTGAACATGAAACGTATTTTCCCTTTACACTTCATTCAGTAGAAAAAATCCCAGCCAGTTTAGCTGAACAACTGGATTTTATATCTGGGCTCTCTAGAGGAGCTGCTTTAGCAAGGAGAGTCATTAACCTCTTTTCAAACCAGTACTAACAATTAGCTCTTAATGAGTGTTTTTCATAAGAAAAGACAGAAGTAATCTGGTTTAAGCTAAGGTAATTTCTGTACCTACTCCAGCTTGAGGCCCCTGTGCAACATCAACAACACAAGTCAAGCATTTGAGAAATGGTTTGCTTGTGACCTGCGGCAGGGACACAGATAAATAGCAGGTTTCAGCGTTCAGCTAGAGGTGGCATCACCTTCTATCCTTGCTTTGCCAGTGCACTTTATCAAAGGCCTGCAATGAGAAAGGACCCACTCATAATCTAGAAAGGGAACCATCACTTTTCAGCCAAAGATCTAACAGCACTTGACAAACCTGAAGGGTTTGACCATTGCAGTATTCTGGCAATGCACTGACTGAGAAGGACTTTGAGGAGCAAAGTGAGACTATAGCTTGTGTGCCTCCCTGCGGATGCCACGCGTGACGGTACCCTGCGTGGGCTAATTCTGGTAGAGGCATACGCCTGCGTTCTGTGTGGCACTTCTGGCCCTGGCCACAAAGACAGACAGATGGACAGACAAGTGTTTGTTTCTAATACTTGTGCAGGTAAATAAAGGAAACTGAGCCACTGATTCAGTCTAAAGTGAAGCCAGGACCCAGGAATTTTAATTACTATTCCATGCACACTGGCTTTCACATCTCCATGAACGCTCCCCCAAGCCCAAAGTTCATGGCTGGATCCAAGCCGTTTAGTGCTGCTTCAACATATGCAATTAGTGCAGGGCAGCCTATTACCACAGTGCTGCTTGATAATGAACTACTTAATGGTTCAATTAACAATTTTTAACAATTGCTCTTCTAATTTCCTCTTTTCACTGGTGTTTGTTTATTTATTTTATTCTATTCCTCCTTCCTCCTCTTGTCAGGCAAATATAACTAGGAGAGAGCTAATTAGCTGAGGATAATGCTTTGTAAAAACTTTGCTAATGACTTACTCTTGCCTATAAACCCTGGGGTGTCAGTTTCTCATGTGTCAACAGCTTCCTGTGAAGCCTCATCATTTTGTATGCGAACTTTGATCCATACTAGAAAATTAATGACTAACTTGTATAGCTTAGTGTCTCAAAAGAAGGCAATTCAGGACTAGCTGAAGAGATCTGTTCATTTGTTTATGGATCTGCTTACGTATTTGTCAAGAACATGCCACACACCTTTATCACATGAAAAACTTTCCAGTGAAGTCTCTGACTTTAAATCAGCCCTTTTTGCCTAGTTCAGCTGCTCTTAGCCCAGGCTGCCTTTAGGTCTCTTAGCTTTAGGGTAAGCTTTTCCAAAATGGTGTCAAGGAAATGTGATAGAGCCCACTCTGCTAGTTCCTCTGTCATATGCATCAGCATGGTACTATGGATCACAGGACTTGACATGTCTTGGATTAAGTCCTTCAGCTGCATTTGTCCCACTATCATCTCCTCCTCATTCATGATTTAACTCATGACTCCTAAGAGGTATTTTGCTGTAAATGTCCTAAATGGTGCTATTATCACTTTGCAGGTTTCATGAGAGCAAGAGGTGCTTTTGCCAACAGGGACGAGAGGGTGCATTTCTGGCAACATATTTAGCTGGGAAAGTTTCTCTGAAGTCATATGAAAAAGAATCAACCAAAAGTATCAAATAATCTAAAATATTGGAAAACATTCTACTCCTCAGAAATAAATAAACTATACTTTACAATAACTAGAGACGATATGGCATCCACACTCAGTGTGGTCTGGTTGGTAGAAGGTGGCAGGACTGACAAAGCATTCATGACCACAGAAAGCTGCCAGAACACAGAGAAAAATCTTTACATGAGATAAGAGCCAAATCAGAATCAAATCATTTGAATTTTCAGTCAGGTTGTGGTTTCCTCTCATGTCAGAGCCAGAAGAAGTATTACTATCCTGGGTGTTTAGCAACAGAAAACCGTAAGGAAAGCTGTTGCTACAGACAGAAGATCAGGCAAAGGCTCTCGTAAACTGATTTCAGTAATTCAGGAGTTACATGAAGTGCTCTTTTCTCCAGACTCTGCATATTATTCCACCTCCAAGACTATATGAAACCTAGGTCAAAATCAGACCAAGCAACAGCTTTCAGCTTATCTTTGAGTAAAGGATGGCAAGCAGGAAATCTGGTTCAGTGTTCTCTTTCCAGGGTATATTTTTTTTCCCGCTATATCAGTAATCTTCACACTTTTCACACTGTAACACACTTTTTTCCCCCGATAACCATATACAACACAAGAATATAAAACTACTTTTCCTTCTTTGTGAGGGGCTGCAGCCTCACCAGTAACCAGTATAAAGCAACTGTCTCTGTGACAGGGAATACAGGCACAAAATCTGAAATGCAAATCTTACCAGCATTTATGTTTTTATAAACTGTATTGACAGCAGCATATTGAGAAAAAGGGAACGGTGCACTCTAACTTTAAAAAAACGCTTGCCACGGTTTCATTGTGTCAGACAGTAACCGAAAGTCAGCTGAACTTTAGGGAAGGCACAAATGGGAACTTTTAAAGATGCAATATACACTACTGACATTTAAAAAGACAAACACCAAGTACAGAGCAAGGGGAGCTAATTTAATAAAATAAGGGTTTGGCAGCGAGTGTTTATTTGTCTTGGAGGACTTTTTTCTTTTTTTTAAAGAGCACCATTCACATTGCTCATTTTCAGGCTTGGTTACATCCCTGATGGATAATTTTCCAGTTACTACCCTTATTAAAAAATACTAGACTATTTCACAGCAGTGGTCCCAATCACTGTAGCAATACAATGCTGTATATTATGCTGTTCATCTTCAAAATGCTCCATATATATTAAAGACTAGACCATAACACTGCAATCTACCTTGAATAAAGGTAGCCCGAAGCTATTCCAGCCTAAGAACTTCATTCTCTGTACCCAAACACTGCAGTTCCCTGCTTGCATCCTTCTTGCTCTAAGGTGTTCAACGTAAGTCGAAGTGTAGCTTTATCTGAGTTTTTATTCCATATTTGTCATCTAAATGAGAGCTGAGGCCTCTCTAAAAATCTAAGCATGACAGTGAATACACACCCATGAAAACTGGCCTTTCACTTTCTAAGGTGTCCTCAATGTTTTATGAAGGATGAAGCAGCCAAGGTAGAATCTTCTACTAGAAGCCCATATAATAAAATGGTTTCCCTGAATTTAAACAGCACTGCGTTGACTACAGTAACAGCTTTAGAAGTGGCACTATGCAAAAACCATGTCAACACATAGCCCTTAAAAAGCTTTTTCAAATCATTCCCTAAGATGCTAGGCCTAGTTATTAGCTTCAGAGGAAACTGAAGAGGAAACACAGAGAAAGGATAAGAAACCAAGATTTTCCAGTTTGAGGGTTGTTTCTAACACTACTCCTTCATGCCAACAGTGCTATTAAGAGGTTATGTCTCATGAAGACCACTTCCTATAATCTTCAATACGCTTCAGCTTGGTTATCAGCAGCTGCTTACCCAAGACCTCGGCAGCGGGGAGGCGGCAGTGTTAGCATGCGCTGTCTGTCTGCACTCGGGTGGGAGCACACATGATTTCCAGGTGGAGAGAGACATTCTGATGTTGTTCTAATATTACATTGGGTCTACATAAATATATCCTGTACCAAAGATGAAGATGTCATGTTGCTAGTTATATATCATCACAATAGATATATGCCCTTGTATCATTTAGATCTCTATTTGTCCTGGTTTCAGCTGGGATAGAGTTAATTTTCCTTCTAGTACTTGGTACAGTGCTGTGTTCTGGGTTCAGTATGAGAAGAATGTTCATAACACACTGATGTTTTCAGTTGCTGCTAAGTAGCGTTTAGACTAAGTAAGTTAAGGATTCTTCAGCTTCTCATGCCCAGCCAGCGAGAAAGCTGGAGGGGCACAAGAAGTTGGCACAGGACACAGCCAGGGCAGCTGACCCAGAGTGGCCAACAAGGTATTCCATACCACGGGACGTCATGTCCAGTGGGGACATATAAACAGGGGGGAGCTGGCCAGGGGGCAGATCGCTGCTTGGGAACTAACTGGGCATCGGTCAGCAACTGGTGAGCAATTGCATTGTGCATCACTGATTTTGTATATTCCAATTCTTTTATTATTCTTATTGTATCATTAATAATAATAATTTTCTTCTTCCTTTCTGTCCTATTAAACTCTCTTTATCTCAACCCATGAGTTTTACTTTTTTTCCACGATTCTTTCCCCCATCCCACTGGGTGGGGGGAAGTGAGCAAGCAGCTGCGTGGTGCTTGGTTGCTGGTTGAGGTCAAACCACGACACTATTGTATCTTCAAAAAAAGGATACAATAAAGCTACAACTTCACTAATATACTGTTTATTTTAATGCAGAAGCACCTAAAATTATATAAATTATAAGTAAGCATAGCTGATTAACTCTGTTAAGGTTAATTGCAGTTGAATGTAATTTAAGTATTCATTTTAACTTCATTGAAGTTAACTATATGTTCTTTTAATAATCAACATTTTCATATTGCACAAAACAGCTGGTAGGAAAATACTTTTATGACTAGTAAGTCTCTGTCAAGGTCTAACAGATACCAGTGAGATTTCTCTATGAAATGCATGCAACTATTTTCCCTCTTGGCTCCAGACACTGGAATAGGGCCTTGTAATCACCAAATGTTGAGCAATTTCTTTCTGGAATTCAGACCACCTTCAGTACCTCAAACTAGTACCTCACAACTTGAGTAATGTATCCAAAACCAGTCTGGAAAAACCTTAACTGCAGGAGGCTTGTATCACAATGGGATGACAATGATTTCTGTCCTGGATATTTCAATTGATCAAAGATCCAATCGATCCTTTAACTCTTAAAAGGAATTACTTAAACGATAGGAGAATGAATATTCTAGTCTCACAGAATGAAATGCTTTCACTAAGGGTAGCAGTTCACTCAAGACTTGTGTACTGATACTGAGACATTCTGAGCATTTCACTGCAGAGTACAGTCTCATTATTTTTCCCAGTCCGAATTATACTCAAAAGCACCTGGACTTCCAGAGAGGCATGGCCTTGTAATCTCAATACAAGAGCAGACACCAAAGTTCAAAACTATCATCATTTCATGTTTTTCCATGATGGTGCTTTAGGGAAGCAGTTTCAATTACCTGCCCTGGTTTCTAGCAGAGATAAAAACTTTAACATTTTAGAGGTGATATTTTGAAGCATTCATGTATTTCTTGTAAAATACCTGAAGCTACCATTCTAAAAGCACTGAACAACGCCAAAGTGATATTTATGTAAGTCAGATCTTTCACCTACATCTTTTTACTCATGGTTCTAAAACCGTAATTCTGATATGCATTTGTAAGACTTAACAAAAAATAGGATTAGAAAGTGTAGCCAAATTCTGCTATGGGAAGCCAGGCTCTCACCTCCCAGTAATCTAGCAAACACTATGTAAACAACTAGAAAAACGTGTGTAAGAAACAAAAAAGAAAAGGGATGCTGACAGCAATACTTGTGAATTACAAGAAGGGAGTTCTAAAAGAACTGAGACTGGAAGTGAAAAGTCCCTCTTCATTCTACAAGCTATAAAAAACCAGCTGAGCTATTAACCCACTTTTCAATGACATGACTGGGGATCACATTGGGTCTGTGCTCAGTCCAAACCTGAACACCTTGCTGCCATTAGAGTATAGAACTGTGCTGCTTCTGGTGCACATGGGGGTAAGAAACGAGGCGCCTTGTGTTCTGGCTGTTGTTGGATATCTGGACCTTGTCACTGTAGCTGTGTTAAATTAGAGAAATTCCACATCTGAGACAGTGTACTAATCCTATGAGAGGGAGCATTTCCATTACTTAACGTAATGGTGCTGTACACAGAAGAGATAGGCAAAGCTCAACAGAAGGATGACCAGAAACAATTGTCGAAACGTCATCTAAAATTTGTTCCTTCTCTGCATTTCTGTTCAGCCAGCTTAGCATTTTTTGCACATTGTTTAATTCTAACAGGCTACATGCTGACCAGTCAACTATATTAACAAAGGTATTGTTGATTTTTTAAGGTTAAATTCAAAAGACAGAAGGAAAACTACCTGGATTACAGGGGAAGAGGGGGCAGGGGGGCAGGGCTCAATTAATGCATTTCCACATCTCTAATTAATAGAACTACAGATTTCCCCCTTTTAATGACACCTTCTACATTTGAGGAATACAGATGTTTATTTAAATATTTCTGTAGTACATATTTCTTTTACAGAAGGCTGTTTCCAGTGGACTGGAGATGAAGCACAACACTGGCAGTAGTTTTCTAAGATCCCAAACCTCAGACATTAGACCTGGTCTGTACCTCTCTTAATGCCATAAATATTGAAAATTTATTCTGCACATCTTGAACCATGAATAAAGCTGTACCATCTTAACAAGATTATATGGATTCATGAAGTTTTCTTCACGACAGCATGGGGCTATCTTGCAAGAAATATTATCACAGACTTTTTAGAAAACATACCTTTCAAGTTATCCTTCATTGTGTCAATGGGAACAGATATATTCATATGCTGTATCCCTTTTATCTTCAGTGAGTTTCAAAGGCAAAGGATAATGTAGTATCACACATGATAAATCAATTTTTCACTAAATGCCTTATCATCTTTCCACCAGTGTAAAACAGTTCAGATCTGAGACACCTCTCATCTGGCCACCTCAACACTTGCAAGACTGAAATGGTCAAGAAGAAAAACTTTTAGTTGTTCCACAACACTTTGGAACACTTCCTTTAAGTTCAAACGATTCCCAGGTTAAAGTCCCAGTTCTCTCCACAAGCAACACTAGCATCATATCTCCTCTTCAGAGGACTGAGCATCAAGAATTTCTTCACAACATTATTTTACTTTATAGACAATCCCAACCTCAAGGTCTGGTGCCTTCTACTCTTCATAAGTCTTATGTCACATTAAGGAATACAGGTGGCGAACAGGCAGACACAAACCCAGGAGAAACTAGACTCTTCCAGTAAATCCATGCCATGAGAGTAGTCAGGAGGGTTTTATTGTTGGCTTGGCAAAGACAAACATTTGTTCGTGTCAAGAAAAACAACTTGTAATACCATCTCATCGACCATAACATATCATCAAGATGATCTCTCAGAAAAGTTAGTCAGACAGCTATCATTACTTCCCTATATTGTGAAAGCTGTATATTCTCCTTGTGAAATAATTTTTCATCTTCAAATTTGTCTCCTTTCTCACTTACCAGCTTTGCTTGTATTCAGAATTTTTGATCCCTCCTCTCTCCACCCCATCCCCCCACCCCGGTGAACTGGATAGCTTCTGTTGTTAATGCTTCTGAGCATCCTTTTGCTAGATGACTATCCTATTTAATTGCTTTAGTTGAGGCATAAAAGCAAGAACTCTTTCTTAAACAGATTTAAAAACCTAAGCCCTTACCTGAGCCTCCTGAGTTACTCAGGCTTGGAAAATAAGACTTTTAGTTTGGCTGTTCTAGGAAAGGCAGAATCGGAGAATTGTACTTACAGAAGCTGTAGTAAAAATCACTGCACAACATTAAATAGTCTAATTTTTTGCTGTTTGAGCTCTGCAGCTCAGAACTGTAAGTGTGCAGGAACATGTTTAAATTATGGGAACTACTGAGGGGATCCAGCAGAGAGTGGGTCCCAGTGCTTGGGATCAAGTTGCAGCCACCACGTTGGGAGTCAGGCCAATACCAACACTGCATAGAAGCCAGGTCAGGAACTGAGAAGTTAAGGTGGATACAAAGCTGAAAGGCAAGGTAATAACATTGCTAAAAGTCAGAAAAAGAAGGAGTCAAATATGGCCACAAAAGCTGTTTTGCAGGAAGTGCAGGATTGCTGGTCAGGAGCCTGGCTCCAAAAGAGAAGGGACAGAGCAAGAGCAGAGAATACAAAATCCAAATGGCTGCTCAAACAAAGGAGCAAGGGTCAGAACCAGAAATCGGAGATGACTGCCCAGCTCACCTACACAAACAAGAAGCAGCCCAAAGCAAATGATGCGTTAAATCTTACACCCATTTGGATGCAGTAAATCACCCAGCAGTTTTACAGATCAGTTCTCAACCGATTTGGCTTGTCGGGCTCTTTGCTGTCCAAGCTGGAGACCAGATGGTGACAGAAGAGTTTGGTTGTCCAGCTGAAATCTAACAGACTAATAACAACCTTTAAATAAATCATATTCCTTTCAGAACTGCTCAGCAAACACTGGTTCTTGTGACTGCATTTTTACTCAAGCATATACTGAAAACTTCCTTCACCTCCCAACAGAGGTTTTACAGAGTCAAGTCACAGACCAAAGCGCTGAAAGTTGAAAAATTATTTGCTGTGGGATATAAAATTCAGTTAACCATAAGCAGTGTTTGGGACCCCTCTGTAAGTAGCATGTAAGTTGCTCATTTCACAGCCCCCAACAAATGCAACTGACAATCTATCAACAAACAAAATTTACTTATAGCTTTAAAATACTGGTGTATGATACTTGTGGATTCAGTAATTGCAGAGGAAAGAAAAGCCAAATTAAAAGTTGCATAACAGAAATTTCCTGACTTTGATTATAGTGGGCAAAGGGAGATTTTAGGATGCTGCAACTGCCCTAGGTGTTTTACACGGAGTATGAAGTGCTGGGAAGAACAGTGTCTGACAGGGTAGAAGGAGATGCAGTTCTGTTCTCTGGATCTCAGTTAACTGCTTGCTCTGCCCAGAAACCTCTGAGAGGTAGTACTGTCACAGCTTGTAAGCTGCCTGCCCTCCGTGGCCTGACTCTTCATAGAAGCATAAACATGTCTATCAGGACTGTTATCACGACTGCCTCAACGAAATTATTCCATTCAGAGTCTCTTGTCCCGCCAGAAACAAATGCTGCAAGCGTGAACTGCATGTAGGTGTGGTTACACCTGCGCAGATACTAATCACAGATTAAACTAGATAGATGAAGCATCAGAAGTCAGGACCTTCTATAAACACAGATATTTAATGCATAGATAGGTGAATGTTAGAGTAGTTGCCTGCTGATAATCTCTGTTAGTTTGATGTAATAATACAAGGCTTTATTTTAAGCTCAAGCCACATTACAGGATAACCTCAGACTTACTTAGCCAACTTTTAGTCCAAAGCAGAAAAAGGCAGGAATCCATAATCTGTCTGTGAGAAATGCACTCATGCTGAATTTCATTAATTTTACAAGGCAAACAGCGCTGGGCGCATGGTCAAAACCAGAGGCACGCCGGTTATACCCAAACTCACCTTTTTATACACTGTGTTCGTGGCGTTTCCAAGGGGTTATTTTAATATTTAAGGTATCTATTAACATAACTCCACCCCAGACCACCCCCACTTGCACGTGTCTCTTGTGGTTCGGAGCGGCCTTCAGGGATCTGCAAGGGATGAAGTCAGTAGTCTTCCTCTGGCTGCACTTTTCACCCTGTCGTTTTCCTCCAGTCGCACTTTTCAATATTTTCACATTAAACTTCTGTTTTTCCTTTGTTCTTCTTGTATCTTTCATGTCAAATAATCTTTGACCCCCAAAATGCTGTTCTCATGCTAACAAATCACTCCTTGTCTTCTTACTTGCGTTCTCAGTTTCACTCGTCCTTGAGTCCATATGTCTGTTTTTCTGTGTTTTCACAAATCTATCTACACATCCTTTAATTACTTGAGTTACAGGTTGTCTTATCTCATCAGAAGAAACTCTATCTTCTGCTTGTGCCCAATTATTGCCTACAAACTATAAAATACAATTGATGTCTGGAATATATCAACTACATATTTCCCGCGTTAAGGCCTAATTTAGTGGCAGTGAGGCAAACATCCTTTTGGGATGTAGCTTATGCAGTAGTTAGGCAAATTTCAGTGTTCTCGTTTTGCGAAAGCCAATATACATTTCACATATCTGCTAGTTCATTACTACAATACAGGGGACAGAAAGCAATCTCTGTATCATAGACTGATAAATGATAACTTTGAGATGGAGTAAGGAGACTACAACACCCTCTGAAGATACACCTGGGTTTGAGTAAAGTAATTCTTTTCAGCGGTGTTTTAAAATTGCATCCCCAGCTTCAATCAAGTGCATCTTGATGTAACAGGAATCCAGTTCAGAGGAACTTGAGCGACAAAGTGCTAAAGAATGTTTTACAGAAGCGAGTCACAGCATGAGGAGACTTGCTAAGAACTCTGCTGGCAGGACTCAAGAAAGGCTGAGCAACTTTAATAAGATCAGGGTAAATGAAAGCAAAATAAATTTTAAAAAGGCAGAAGAAAAGAAAGGCCAATGTAATAGAAATCTTGTCTGACTACAAAGGCTGAAAAGATGAAAGGCAAAAGGAACTTCATGTGTTTTCTACCTTCTTGTTTTTGGGCTCAGATGCACTGGCGCATCTCTGCAAATGTCAGCGAGTCAGAAAGCAAATCAAAAGAAACAGCTCTGATCTGGGGACTGTGCTTTTGAAAAGGAATACATCTACCAAGGGTGTACTATGGCACATCAGGCCACCTGGATAATGAGGGGCAGCAGATGAGAAGGAGGATGAATTATGTCAGCTCCTAAATAAGAAGGTTGATGGCAGAGATGGGTCCATTTTGACGGAGCTTTCATTAGGAATCATTTGTGTAGCAGCACTTTGGGCCTCAGCTTTGGCTCTCTCTTTGCTGTACAGAATGAGTGCAGTTGGACATGAGATTTCAAGGAGCTAACCTCTGGCTTGGAGCCACAGAAGACCAAGCCCTCTCCTCAAACCATTTCCAGAAAGCTTTCAAAAGACTGACCTGAAGTCCATTTTTGTCTACATTTTCCTAGAGCTTCAGAGAATACTGTGAAGTTAAAAGCAATTGCCTAAGTGTCGTGACTTCTGAACTGCATCTAAAAATGTAGATTTAACTTTTAAGATTGTTAACTGGATCAGGAATTTCTTTGGATAGCCAAAGATTTTTGTCTAAAATTTGAACCAGTAAGCAAGTTATATTCATACATAAATGTAATGACATATGTAATTTTTCTGGTGAGCTTAAAAAAAAAAAAAGGGAAATGAGTACATAAATTGACAGAAGTTTAAATAAGCTTTTGAGATATTGTCAAAAAGCTTTAGACATTAAGTTTCCAATGGAAGTTCAGAAGAAATGTGGATAAGTGTAATTATTCTGGTGAATAAACAAAGGGCTCAACAGAGCAAGTTGAAAATGGCATAAAAAGGAATACCCATGGTCTCTTTTTATGTTTTAGCAACACATTCATTTGAAATCTTTACCTTTATTGTGAAATAAAAATTGGATGGATGTGTAAGCAAGAACAACATGTTAACTTGTGAGAAATATAGAATTAATCCTGTAATGCTATTGCTGTTGTCTTTCTCTTTGAAATTTGTGTTTTACTTCCACAAATAATCATGTAACTACATTTACTGTGCAAAGTGAATTTCATCGCTTGCTACTGGTATTCAGAGAGGGAACTTTACATTTACTCATATGAACATTCGGACTATTCAAAGTGCTGAAGGAATTGAAAAGCATCATCTGACTTCATTTACAGGTAATCAATTAAACTAAAATAGCTAAAAAACAAAAGCAGAACAATATTAAATCTTTTTGATTACAATACATTTGGCAAATTAATTTAGAAACTTATGTTTGTCATTAAAACTAGTTCTCTGCTGGCTAATCATCACTTACAAGCATCATGACAACAGGACAAGACAGAGGATGGGTTGAGTCAGGTGATGATTAAGTACTAGCATTACATTTTGACTAGTGCTTGGACTAGCTCTATCATTTGATTGTCTCCAGAAAATTAGGTTCTTTTCTCATGAAATTTTGTATTATTCTGCTACCCAGTTTCACTCAGAGCTACAAATGGAACTATTGGAAAAAAAAACATACTTGAAAACAAAGCCATGAATGAGGCTATTTCTGTTCTGTTTCAAAGCCAGCCAGGGATGAAAAAAAAGCTGAAAGGAAAGTCTGTTCTAATGAGATTTCTCCTCCAAAGATTTTTGGATGCACTTGGATACATATTTGAACCCTTCAGGGTTTATCTGATTAGAAATGAATTGCTGGGCAATCCTCTTATGCTCATGGGTCCAAGTCATGACCGGGAATGTCTTGTTGTGCTAGAAGTGGTAAAGCAATGAAACTAATACCTTTATCATAATTAAAAGGTTGACACTGAATCAGGAGAAACACAAGATAATTAATTGGAGCCCAGTAACTTTTTCAGGGTGCTTGGTCTCATATCTCAAATGCTATTGCAAGGCATTTCAACAAAAGCAAAAGATATATATTTCACGTTATGAATGAAGGTGCAATCTCTCTTTATCTGGACAAATCCATATCAATGCTGGCTTTCATTTGAGGATGCAAAATTGAGATCACAACAGAATGACAGAGAGACCTTAATTTGAGCGGTCCAGGGCAGAGTAAATTGATGGAAATACACAATTTTGCAGAAAGAAAAAGGATTTACTGGCTGACAGCTTTTAAGCATAGCTGCTTTCTGGGCACTAGGGAATTGTACATTTTGCTGTTGCTTCAGTATGTTGCCACTTTAGTCATTTAAATCTCTGTCCAAGGCTGTAAACATTTGTGAATTAGTCTAGGAATATAGTACCTGAACCCATTTTTCCCGTCTCAGAAGAGGAATAAGCTACAACATGAATGCAACCTGTTAACCAAAGTCCCTGTAATATCACGGAGACATGAGTCTTACACAGAGCTCAAAAGTCTGCCCTCATTCTGACCCAAAAGCTCCAGCCAAAAAGAACTGTGGGAAACTCAGATGATTATGGATGGTGATTTTCAGGACTAAGGCAAGTTGAGATGGAAAGAAAGTTTGAAGGAAATTGGACAACAATTCAACAATACAACTTAGGTTTTACAAGGTTACCAACACTCAAGTACAAGTTTGACCAATGAATAAGGGTTGCTAAGAGTGAGGGAGATTTCTCCACCACCTTTTTTCTTTTCTGTTCTGAATAACGGTAGAGAATAACACACAGCAGCAGAGAAATGCACAGCAGCATGCCTAGACCATGGGGCTGATCGGCAGTTCCCATGGAGACAAGTATGGTTACTTAGTCACTGAAAGAAGAGTCCTTTCTCCTGTTGCATTTTCTTTAAAAATTTAGTCACTATATTGTATTGTCAGCCTTCTTATTTTTTAAAAAGGTAACACAGTTCAAATCATTGCAATTCTGGTCCTTACAATTCCAGATCCAGATGAAGTGGTTTTAAGACTTAATTCCATCGCTGCTCTCTCACTGAAATGAATGGAGAGAAACAATTAAGGGCAAAATTTGCTTCATTGCTTGCAAAGCCCAAGGGCTTTCTGCAAAGAAATGCAGTATTATGTCAAGCACAAAAAATGAAAGAGCCAGTACTGTTTGCCTCTTCTATGTACTTGCAACTTTCTTGCTATATTCACATACTCCCTTTGCTCTCGACAACAACTCTTTCCATTATTATCAACTTTACCTTCCTGAGCAGCATCCTGTGTTTTCTGAGCAAAAGACAGTGCGTTTTGTCAGCAGTCCTGCGTTTCTGGAGTAGACAGGGATTGGTAGTAGCACTGATCTCTTATATTCATTAATTAGAAGTAGGAAAAAAAAATCCGAAAGAAAAATAATCCAGACATACTATTTGGATTTTTACATTAATTTCTGTGACTTTGAATAAGCTTCAGAACAAGAATTACTCACAGAAATGAGCCACGAAGAAATCAGAAAAACTGATCTACTTCAGAAACTTTTAAATATAAAGGGTGAGAGATTCTCTGAATAGTATATTCATTTTAACTGACGATGCAGAGAAGAAAAGCTTTGCAGAGGATCAGTTGAAGGTCTAGGTCCTTAATTAGCTCAATGGATTTTTGCACAGAGATGAGCAGGGGCCAGAAGGATGCCAGATGGGAGCAGTAGCCAGGCAGGTGATACAATTAGTATATGACAATACAAAATGCAGAACCAAGTCAGAGACAAACAACTGTTGTACTTATCGCAAAGAATGACGGCAACAACTTCCAGTTGAAGAACTGCAAGTCCTGATGTAGGACATGAAACTGGATGATTGTAAACATTAAGGAAAACATAAAAGCACAGTAAGCATGACTGGACATTGCACTGAATAGGATGGGCTGTTCAGAAAAGATGGAGATGGTACTAAAGCAACAGAAAGTGATATGGATAAACAAATTCAGTTCATGTCAAATCACAGGCAGAAACATGCACGTCAGGAATCAGAAACATGGTGGCTTTATTTAATAGAGGGGGGAAAAGTGATATGGGCAACTACAACATCTGATCTCAATCAGGAAAAATATGAAGGAATGAATCCTGATAAATATAAAACACAATGAAGGATAATGTGATCTTATTTGTTAGGGTAACTGATTTTCTAGGGACATTAGGTAAAATGTAATCCATCAGACTTAAGGAAAGCAATCAGTATGGTCTCAGTTGAAAAAATATTATTTAGCACAAAGAAGATATGATGTAGTTCTGAACTGTAAGATGAGTAAAGAGCTAGCTAGCCAGCATGAGGAGAGAATTGCTGGTAATTACAGTTCTACAAGTGTCTAATGTAATATTTTAATTAATTAACAAGACATAAGGAGGAAATGCCCATGGTATTTTCTGGTGACAAAAAATGGAGAAGCGTCGTCAACATAAATGAAACCTTTTTTTATTTTTTTTTTTTTTAAATAGGAAGGCCTTGCTGCTGCTAAGTTCCAAAAGCATTGAAAAAACAGAGTTTCATAGCAGAGTTGTGCTTCTAGGCTCTGTACCAGAACTACAATTCTGCTATTAAATGGGGAATCATCACTTGGAAACAAACAAAAAAAAGCTCAACAGTCTGGGAGTATTAGCTCATCACTATAAATATCAAGAAATGTGACTCTGAGCATGACAAACTCAGTTCCAGGACATGTACAAGGTAAAGTATTTCCAGTGAAACAGAATGGTATTGTACAATCACATCATACAAGGCAATAGTAGAATAATGTGATTCTACTCATTCTTATTCAAGAAAAAATAATTTACATTGGATCAAAGAGTGTTCCTGAAGGGAAAGGATGGAGGGTATGACTGCTCTCTGAAATACAGAAAGAGGAAAATTAATTATTTAAGCTTTAAAAAAAAAAGAAACCTAACAAAAATATGTATAAACCAGCAACAAATACAGGCATTCTAAGCTTTAAAGCAGAGAAGTTCTGAAACAACCGGAAATTGGTAGGAGTACCAGAAAAATTACATAGGTTTATGATGGAGCTAATATATGACATTTTGTGATAGAACTTCAAAGACCAAGCACCTGCTCTTTCCCCTTGCTTGAGAGTGCTACATCTCTCCCCGAGTGCTCCATGCTAACCTCTCCACAGCTTGCGAATTTACATACCATCAACTAGGTAGCTGCTCTCTCACATCTAGCCTGGGCCTGACTGCTCATCTCAGTGTTGTGATCAGAATCCTCTCATCATGCAAACAACCTTCTGTCAGTGCCCCCTTAAATAAAATTAAAATATATATAAATAAAGATATGAAGAGTTAATAACCAGCTGTTGCGTAGAAATCAGTTTCTAAAGAAATGGATAGTTGCACATATGCTAGAGATTTAGTGTTTCTCTTACTAAAAGATATTCTTGAGTGTAAGTAGGGAAAAGACTAAACTGGAATCAATGCTACATTTGCTGTGTTCTTCATTAGAGCCACCAGAACCCAAGGTGGGACAGATGTCTCTATCAACCACCACAGAAACATGAAATGTGAATGTTTGGCAGAACACAATTTCATCCATTCTCAAAGAGCAGGCTCTGACTTATAACTGAAAGGGTATTTCTGCAGCAGAGGGTCTATGGCATGCAGCCGAGCAGTCTGGGTCCCTCCCACTAAAAGCCTTAACACTACGCACCGCTCGGAGTACAGTGAAATTGAGACTGATGATTGTCTGCTAACTGCAATGATTTGGTGACAGCGCACTTGAAATTTTTATTATCTGTTTTCTGGCACATTAACTTACAACCCAAACTGCCATAGTGGTCAGAGAAGTCCCTCTCATGGCCTTTATAAACAGTTGCACTGAATTCTTGCTCATTATTCTTTGTGAAAGAAAACCACTACGTCTGGATTATTACAAACCCTTTTCCATTAATGCAGCTCTGTGTGAGTCATTGTCTGTGGCAGAGGAAATGCTGTAGCTCTCCAAGCAGCTCTATAAAAATATCTCCTTGGAAATAAGACTCCTTAGTACTGGGAGAATGTGACCTGCAGAGCTCTGTCCCATATATACTTCCTGCCAAGTGGGCACGGGATAAGTAACCTCAGCCAACAGTGTGGGAGCTCTTTCTCTTCTCAGTAAGTAGTATTAAGCACATTCACCTTAGCAGTGAGGTCTATAGGAACCCAGTGTGTTCAGGAGATGACGTAATCTGCAGGGAAGAAATGGAGACTGCAAACCTCAAAGAGAGAAACAAATGGATTAAATGCAGAAAGCAGGAAAGCCCAGTCAGTATCACAAAGTGCCTCCAAGAGTTTCCTTAGACAGGCTTAGTTTCACTCAGTAGCTGCCATCTGTAGGTCTAGTATGACACTGACTTGTGCGTGTGCTACTTTTCCACTGGATTGTGTACTGACTCAGAGGTGAGATGATGTCAATGTAATTTTTCTAGAAGCTGTGTCCCAGTCTTCGATCCCTGATGCCCTGGCCAGATAAATTGGTAGCTTCACCTCATCATTTCCTCCCCATTCAATGTGGTGATTTCATTTACAATAACAGATCAAATTTAGAAGATACATGCATTAAGTTATACTGAGTCTCATTCAGAAGTGATCAGAGAGTGCTATTTGTCAACATTTTCTCTGACGAGGATGTGACATCGCAAATAACTCCCTGCTGGTTTAGAGTCAAAAGTTCCATAAAGTAGGAAAAGAAAAACTTAATTTTTTCTAAACCATAATGTAAATACACACTTTGTCTTCACTTTTTTTTTCAGTGAGGTAAGAGATTGCCTGTAATGATTTCAAGAACGCCATTGTCTTGCTAGAAACCCGAATCCTGAAAGGCACAATTGTGACAGAGCCCAAAAAAGGAAGTATTCACCTCAAAGAATCAAAATATATTTAAAATCATCTGTGTTCTGATAAGACTGGCTGGTAATGCAGTTGGAAGGAAAGTTGTTCTGTACCTTGCACTTTTACTGTCTTACTACTGTATGATGCATCTATTGATATTTGATGCTTTTCTTAGAGCTTCAATTTCTAGAGGCCCCAAATCCCTAAGGCTTTCTAAAGGATATAAAATAGAGTGGGTTTTTTTATGTGATGAATTTCCGTGAGGACTCATGATACCAAGAATCTTAATTTCCTGTAGTAAATCAAGATTCACTTTTTGGGGTTGGCACATCAGCCCAAAAGCACCTCTTTCATTATCTTTTCTTAGAAGTGTATCTCCTTTTACCCACTGACATAATGCTGTTTCCCCATTTCCTCCATCCTGTCACAGTTGACCTGCTGCACAGAAAGGCTGTGAGATGCTTCTGACTGCTTCATGATGCTGTTCAGAAGGGTGTTCACCCTCCATCTATTGTCATCTCTCAGGGAATGTTTTTTCAACATAAGTCAGCCCTCTTTGTCTGTTAGGGAGGAGAAAAACGGATGTATAAACATACAAGGTAAGTATGGAGAGTAATGCAGAAATTCTTTGGAATAACCATATTCACAGAGGGTTTCAAGCCACATGGTGCAAAAATACCCATGTTTCCTTCTGCTGCATTCAATTTGATGATTCTTAATTAAACCCCTCTGATGTGTCCATATGACTTAGGGCTCAAGAGCTACTTAAAGGAGGTTATTTCTCATCCCATTTGGGCATCATCCAATAAAGAGGTATCTATTTAGTTCAGATATAAATCGCATCCCTGTTGGGTCATCTCTGAACTCCTTACAAGATGGCATCTGTGCTGATGCACAAAAACAGTAGCACCATTGACAGTTTTAATAGATCCTATGTATTAGGAGCGAATGCAAATTCAACAGCTTTACCATTCAGCAGCTATATGCAGAATAACAGACGAGATGCCTACGGACTCTTAGAGGGATCTGATCAGAGAAGAGGAAGACAGGACAAGTCTGCATTTCTGAGTGTTGATGACAAAGAAGCTAGCTGGATAATTACTCTGTCAGATAACATGGCGTTCAGCTTAAGAAAAAGACCACAGGGTCAACAGCTACAACAGCTACATTAGATGAAATTCCTTCTGACAGAATACCACTCACAACTTCCCTGTACTGAGGGTGCTTAGAACTGTGGTAGGTGGCAGAATGTTCCAAGTCCAGAAATGTGCAAAATCAAAGTCCTGAAGTCCCTAAAAATTCTTTCAGAAGTTAAATTATCTTCCATTGTCATCTCACCTTCTAAGCAATTTCATCCAGCACCAATTGCAGCTGTGACTTAAGACTTGAAAGAGAGCCCACGTGTTTTCATATTCCACACCTACTATGTACAGCAGAAACACTGCTTTATAACGTCATTAAAGCCTGTAAAATTCTTACCTAGTTGAACAATTAATATAATTAGACTGAAAGTTAATACAAATACTCTTTACTGGGAAATAAGCTGTGCTGAGTTATTTGGTGGTTCCCGATTCCACAATTCCCATCACACACCAATTTTTCCTGATCAAGATCCTTTTCAACATAATTGGAGGGTAAAGAAATATATGAAAATTATATTAATTGAAAGGCATTTTCAAAGGCAGTCAGTGCTAATGAGTCCAACAAGAAAAACTATAGCCATCTATTAAAGTAAAATAGCATGACACTTAACCCTTTGCTAAGGATGGTAATTAGCAGGAAAGTCAGGCTTAGTATTAATGAGGTAGCGTTTCTGTTTTATTGAGATTAAGTTTAACAAGGCAATTGGTCTAGGCTAGGGAGGAGGAGTTGCTAAGTACCATCCAGAGCAACATGAAGAGGCAGATGCAAAATACTCCACTCGGGAAATATTAATGAAAAGACTGTTGCCTGTAGAAACCTATGGCATGGGTATACCTCTGGGGATTTTAAAGGTGTATGAATGATTAAGGAGGCCAAATCCTTGAGCTTGTTATCTGAATTCACTTGGGCACTCTTAAAACTCCCAGACTAAAATCTGTTCTCTGCCAGGAGCACATAAATGTGCAATGTGGAGGTAAAATATGGGGAGTCCTTTCCTTTATACAATGCAACCAGCAGACTAAAACCTTGCCATAGCATTCAAGCAATTCACACTGCACAGTGCAGTCTGATGGAGGACATCACACACTACTGCCCTTGGCCTCACAACGAGCATCCTCATTCAGCATCCTCATCTATGCAATGATTTTATATTCATGAGAATGCTACTTTCTAAACTATCTGCATAATATCTTGACTCTTCAACAGAGTAAAAAAAATCCTCTGGAGAAAAGGGAAATATTACTAAAATGAACCCTACAGATCATCTCTTCTACTATATTACTGTTGCTCACTTCCCCAACTATGTGGGAATGGATTTGAACTTTGTTTCTGGAGGGCTGAGAAGGAGGTTACATACACCTTGCTCACCACCTCTGCAAAAGCAACTCCGTGGCTTTAGCTGGCTTTAGGTCTTAATTTTTACACCTCGTGCCACGCTCAGAGTCCCTATTCTTATTGTGTCATGAAGTGTTGGGCTTGACTTTTCCTACTAAGCATATTTGTGGCTGGGTGGTGGCATAGGGCAATGGAAAGCACAGACTTCATTCTTCACTCCCCCTCTTCTATAAGAACTTCTCTCTATTCCTCCATATGGGCATGAGCCCATATGCACATGGGTGCATGCAGAGCAGGATGAGTCTGGCATGAGGCTGCAAGTGCACACCAGTGAAAGCAGTGTTTAAAGCAAGTACTGGTTTTGGTCAGGGATTCTTCTTGCCACACCTTTTGCCACACCTTGTCCATTGCTTCAGTATTCAGCAGAGCTCTGAATTCTCTTTGCTCAGTATCCTTGTTCTCCACACCATGATGCATACACCAGGCCCCCACATACACTGTCCTTCTTGTCATCCACTTCAGAATTAACAGGGTAATTAACAGGGAAAATAATGAAAAAACAGTTCATTTAGACATATCAACAATAGGTTCTGGGGTACTGGGTGGTATTTGGCCAAGTGGTTCTTTGCCTGTCTCCTTTCGTATCTTGATTCTCTTCAGCGAGCACCATACCTTGGCAGTTGCTCAGGAATCCCGAGTCATTTTCAAATGCTAACTATTATTATTAAATATCAAATATGAAATCAAATATACCTTCCTACTCTCCAGATCCCATCTATACTGAGATAAATCTCATCATAGATCTTGAGTATCTGCAATCTTCAGGAAACAGACATCAGTTCCTAGAGCTCTCGGATCAACCTTTTCCATCAGCCCAACAACAACAGCTTTTTCTCCGGTATTTTCAGGTGGTTACAATATTCCAGAAGGCCTTGTGAGCAACAGACAACTCTGAATAAAGAATAATGCCATATGTATGGGCCTACTGCAAGTACTGCCATATACCTCTTACAATAAGGTCTCTGAAAATCCTCCCCATTTTTTCAGTCCAGAAAACTATACATGTCATTACACAAAGTGATTACTGAAATCTATAAAGCTTGAGAAATAGGATCTCTCCAGCAGTTAACAGAAAAGACTCTCTATTAATGCAGGTTAATGTGCTAATAAACCATTTGTTAACAGCAGTAATTGACCAATTGTGAGAAAATATGCTGTATCTAATGAATAATGTCAGGAAGACAGAGTGCCCAGAAACCTGCTGACATTGCTCTTCATATTTTTGCTATCCATGGTAGTGGATATGGGTAAGCAGTTGCTTCTAAGGGCAAATTGCTGTCACAGCCCATTACCCCATGCAACAACAGAACTGGACTCTGTGATAAGCTAAATACAAACAGGAGCTCAAAGTAAACACAGAAATTCTCTCTGTAACAATCTGTTGCTTCACATGGGTTGAAACTTCATAGATGATCTTCCCTGCCCGTGAGATTCACTAGTTTAACAGAATAGCTAGCTTTTCCAAACAGTCCAGCAATTCCTATGTATTAAGAGTAGAAACAAGGCCTTTGGGGCTCTGTCCTCTCTTTCACTGAGCCTCTGAAAGGGTTAAAACATAATATGGAGTCCCAAATTATAAGGTGAGGGAGGAAGAGGCAAGTATTTATGTTAAAAATTCCCCAATCATTCTCATATCTCCAAAAGATAAAATTTCCTGCCCAGCTTGCCCCCAAAAACTAACAAAATGTGCTTCTACAGATTTTCATGATTTTTATTCTTCCTCCCCTTCCTACATTTTTCTTGCACTCCTATTTGCAATTGAATGCAACAGATTAAATAGCATTCAGACTTTCTTTTGTTGCTTTCTTATCACTTTTCTATACTCCTTTTTGACAGTACAGCTTTTTGGAGGCTGAAGTCTTGAAATGCCAATGAGAAAGAAAAAAAGTATAAACAAAAGGGAAACCATTCAGTTGTTTGCTTCAACTAGCAAAAAGTAAGAAAAAGGGACAATGGGGGGAAGATAAAAGAATTGTATGTCACTAATTCAGCATCTCTAGTTTTAAAAACTAAATGGAAGCCATGGATTAGAGAAGGAAGTTAAACGTTTGAGAAAAGTTTTGCAAATATACTTTAAAGACTCATGTCAGCTTTTGATACTACAAAGACAGTAGTGGCTCTGGACATAGTCAAAAACAAGGTAGGGCTCTGAAAAGGTGTAACCAGATAGCACTCACACAGTAGCAAATCTAGCTAAGGGCCCTCAACTTGCCAGTTTTACAATATTTACATAAGAACAAATTCATCTTTTCAGATATTCCCAACAAAACAAGATTGTTGTAATTCCCATCATTACAGCAGGAATCAATTTCTCTATGGCACAGAATGAATTATCATCATTCCATATTTTTACTAAAATTTGATTATAAAAATCAATTTGAGTTCCCATTTACCTTCTTGTTTGCAACCATTCTGGAAACATAATTCATCTTTCACAGGTATTCATTGGATTCCAGGAAAGAATACAGGATTTCTTTTAGAGTATGCTTATCAATAAATGTGCAATGGTATATAATGGAAATACAGCTCTGAACTGAGACAGTTTAATTCAAGTAAAAAACCTACTCAACACAATTACACCCTAAAAATAAACAAACCAATGCTTCCCAGTTTAATTCTGAAAAGTACCAGTTTTAAACTAATTAATTTTGGGGACAACACTAATAAATCTTAATATTTCCCTAGGAATAATGAATGGCTTGTAATTTAGTTTTTATTAAGCTGTTACCAAGTTCTATGGTAATTAAATCCAGCAACAGCAATGCCTCCAAAGCAAGATCTGAAAATGTAAATAATGCATTAAAATAAGTAAATATCATTGTGTTGTCCTGAAACAAGATAAGCCAAGAGCACGGAGAGAGAACTAAGGAATTGAGAACGAGAGGGAATTTCTATATGCCTGTCTCATGTAGATTTGTTCAATACTTTATATCGCCTGCTGCATTTTGCATGTATTTCACACCAACTCGTGTAAGTGTTAAAGGCTGGCAGCTGTGGTGCCTTCTTCAAGCAAGGGGCTTGTGAAAGAACCTTTCTGCTGGGACTGAGATGAAATAAAAGAGAGGAAGGGAAGAGCGAGGATCACCAGACAGGAGAGCTACGGGAACAGACTCATTGCTGTTATGGGATAGAGGCTCTGATGCCACACGCTCCTCTCCCCATGCCAACAGACCTCGCTCCTGCTGTGCCAGGAGTCAGTGACAAATGTCCGACTGGCTGCAATGGGAAAGTGGCGGGCTTGGCAAGAGCAGGATCCTAGGTGCATGCATGGGAAAGCTTAATAGGTGGATCACATCATAAACAAACATGGAAGGAGAGATTCCCTTGAAATACATTTATATGTTGCTATCTGTATTAGAATAATCTCTAAGGATCTCAGTCAAGCTGGAGATCCACTATATTATGTATTTATAAGGTGAGAAGAATCCTGGAAGATATTACAATTTAAAAATACAAGGTAGGAAAAAAGCAAGGGAAAACCCATTAGCATCATATTTTGGAGCTCAGTTAATGCCAGAAGATTGCCAGCAGCACCACTGGTATTTGCTCATCCACCTCCTAGCAGATAAATTAGCCATGTTAATTTTACAAAGGGAAAGTGAAGGGCGAAAAGGCTGAAGAAATCATCCAAGTCCACATGAGAAGTTGCAGAAGTAGCAGTAAATAAATCCCACTATAATAAGACCAGTTCTTTAGGTGTTTGAGAAATACCACTCTATCAGGAACACTTCAGCTTCCACATTTATTAGGGTGTGCCAGTGAGACCAAATTACTGAATCTGAGTATCTGGTCTGGAATACTATGATTAGGCATCCCAATGAGAGATGATGCTGTATATTTAAGTAACAGGAGACGCTAAAACATTCTGCCCTGAAATGAAGCAACAAACACAGCAAAACAACAAACAAAAAAAACCCCACACAAAACCAAAATGTTGCTGTTTTCTTCTTCTCTGTAGGAGAAGAACATTGAAAAGTCTGTGCGTGAGCTGACAGCCATAGAAAAGTTTTCCATTAATTTATGTAACCAAAACCAGACTGTGTAGTCAGCCATCCAAGCTCTTCTGAACAGGGATAGCATACAGTCTTCTTAATGCATTGCTTTGTAGTCACTGCTAACCTCCTCCCAGACACAAATAATCCATGCTGAAAAATCATTTCTTATCTGAACCATATCTAATCAATAATGAAACTAGTTCCAGTCCTCCCTCAGATCACTCTGAAGTCTGTCTCTGCCTCAGTCTCCTGATGAGAACTGGGGCTTGCAGAGCTGGACTTGGGGAAAAGAGGAAAGAAAAAAAAACAAACCCAAAACAGGAATGATTAGAGAGGAGGAGAAATCAGAAAAGAAACTGGGCTTTACTCAAGATTCATGCTGCTATATGCCCTTCAGGTTGATTTCCCATGATAACTCAACATAGTAACAACAGAGAGGCCAGGGACATCAACAATATTGCTAAGGTCCAGCCCTATTTCAGAATGTGAAGAGCAAATCCTTCAGCGACACCCAATGAAGTACAGCACAGAGAACAGACCAAGATAATAGATTTATTTTATTTGCATGCATAGAAGTGCCTCCAAATAACTAATCACTTAAATGCAATATTATTTCTTAATACTCCACTGAAAGTTTTTAAGAGACACAAATAAGGCCAAGACTTCTGGCCAGTGTCTACCTACAGGCTGTAGCAACCCATTAATGCCTACGATCTGAACATCAAAGCTGAGAACAAGGACAAGGACACCCCAAGCCTTGTTTCCATTCTTCGAAACAGCAGGATGCATTGTCCCTGCTCCATGTCTGCAGCTAACTAGCTCCTAAAGGGGAGTCAGCAGATGATCATGAGGACCAAACAGCCTAGTCCTGCACTGCCTTATTACTTATTGTATCAATCTCATGTATTTCAGTCATTTAACGCCAGTCATGATTTTGGCTTTAAGCTCTTCTCACGTTCTTACTCATGTTAAAAATTCTGATGCTACTCAGCTCTCTTCTAATCAGTTAGGAGAAGTGCAGAGGCCTCTCTACATATTATGGAACAGGTCTCAATGGAAAAGCATAAATTCCAAGATATTAATGCAATAACACACTCAGAATAGGTGCAGAGCTTCAGCAGGAAACACTGCCTCACACACATGCTACAAGCCAATGATTTTATACTCTTGCAAAGATCCTGCGGGCTTCATGATCATACATCCCTGCCTCTTGGAGAGGCAAAATGCTGGCGACCACCCAATTTGCTGTCTCCTGCCTTTGCAAAAGGCAGCTCCTCTGCAGTCCTCCCAGTGCCACACCAGGCAGACACTTGGAGCCTGATGGAAGCCAGCATCCTCACACAGAAGAAGGTGCTACTGACACACACATCTCGCTTACATGAGAGGCAGCAGCTTCCAGTTCCCAGTGACCACCAGGACCGCAATCCCTGCTCCTAACACTGGAACAGGTTTCCAAGATCAGAGTATCTGCTGTACCTCCAGTCTGTAAAAGGCACAGGATCCCACAGAGTCTGTAGGAATATTCTTCTCTGACTACCAGCCATTCTTGGTACATAAAAAGCAAAAAATAATAGTGACAGTGCATGAACACATGGAAATGAAAACTAACTGCAGCAAAGGAAAGAGGAGAGTCCCTGCTCTCTGTTCAACATGTCACTGCTCTGTGTGTACAAAGAAAATACAGATTCTCAGATTAACACATTTGGTGTTTAATGTTAGCGTAGGAGTGGAGTGCTCTTCTTCAGAAATATCTGGTGGTTTTAGCCTGTTCTTTACCCTTTAGCTATTTAGTTTCTTGGCTTTGTATTTTTAAAGTAAGTTCCAAGAGCTTCAGCAATCTTCTGTGTTTGAATTGTACTTTGCTTTGTTCTGAATGCCAGTGCATTCTAGGCATTTCTAGGCATTAATTCTGCCTGTTTATTCTATACACATGTTTGTTCATTCTGTTGGCTTGGAATGTAAAGAGGTTGTTGGCAGTTGGGGCTTTTTTAATTTAGTATCATTAGGTTTTATGATTTCTACAAGTTCCACATAGCAAAACATTCACCCTGATATTAAAACGCACTGAAAAATATCCACCAATTAATACTGGCTCCAGAAGGGACCATGCAGACACCATGAAGTAAGTCTAATGAAGGGAACATATTCTTCTAGTGCTGACCTTTCTGTCACGTTTTGTCTTCTTTTAGAAGAAAAATGTTTCTGTCCCTTTCCAATGCCACGTCCTCTGGTACAGTACAGAACAAATACACACATGCGTTACATTCATACATGCTCACAAGCTCACTGAAAAACAGTCAACTTACCTAAAAATAACAAAATCACCTTCCTGTCCAAACACGATGCACTCCCTCAAGAAATAAGAATCAACCTAAGATGAGAGTAAAAGAAAAAAGCAGTTATCAGAGCAACAACTGTTCACAAAAGGCAGTCCTGTGACACAGCTTTCCGGTCTGCACACCTTTGCAGGCACATTGAGATGCCTCCCTCAGCAGTTGCGGGGTAAGGATCCAAAGTCATAGCCACCCCAAATGCACTGGTTCATGGAGCTCTGTAGACATTTGGACCTGCTTTGCTCCTGGCATGTTCCTTCACACCCTGATGCATCCTGAATAAATCTGTACATGAAGTCATGCTGTGGTTGGGGAGGACAAAGCACTATGTAGCAGAAGAGAGTGTGCTTTCCCGAGGGATGCCAAGGACACAAATTCACCTATAGCTGCTGGTATGCAGCATCCCAGCTCTCTTGCTTTACCATGACCATGGGTGCCAGGGGTAGCTGGAGAGCAGAGCACAGAACCAATCAGCTGTTATACAGCGTCAAAGATGAGGAAGAAGAGAGGCCATGGGAGCTAGGCAGCAAATATTTGAGAGGCAGATGCAATAGCTGGGAACATGCAGAGTGAATGAAATGTAAAGCTCACACTAAGTGTATGAGACTGGCTAAGCTAGACCTAAGCAGCGGAAAAAGGGCAGCTGAAAGGTATTCTAACCCCTAAAGACATAGGAAGGGTGTAGGGAACGTGCTGCAGACAACTCATCCCAAGAACATTGTCATGGAAGCAAAAAGAACTCATTAAAAACATTTTAAAATAGTTTAAAGGGTATTTAGGAAGAAATCTGAGCATTTTTAATAGTTCTTGTAAAAAAATCAAGTGGTCAGCCTTCTTTTAAATTATGAGGAAGGAACTGTAACCATGGGTGTTATCGTTCATTTTTCTCTGACACTGCAGAACACTCAGGTGTGGGGAGCATATTAGGGTTACAGCTTTTGGTCCCCTCTGGATGTACAGCTTATGTAGACTGCCGTGAAGTGTGTGGGCTCCCTACACCTTTATAGACTAAATGTCTACTACAGAGTTGTGTAGGACTGGATTCACTGATCCTGGTGATGCATTCCTATTCTATGCATCTGTTTCCTCCTGCAGGGTTTATGAAGAACAAATTGAACATTTACAATGATTGCATAGGAGATAATTTAGAAAAACACAGAACAAGATTTGTCATGTCTGGCTATCAGATTAAACATGCTTCTACTAATTTACCTAGATATCACAAGCATAGCTTCTTTTGTATTTCCGATTACTCGCAGTTTCATAATGAAGGTCAGGGTTAATAAAAAGCAGGCATGTAATATAAATCCTGAGGTTTCTTTGGGTGGGTTTGGGAGTATTTTTTTAATGTCAGAATGCTCTGTTTATCATACTCCAGTATCTCATAAATAATTGTATACACTGCACTGTAAACCCTAAAGGGAAATTCAGCTATTATAAAGAAACTACAAAAAAAATCATGTTTAGAAAACCAACCCATCCATATATACTTCTTTCCTCATAAAAATCTCCCAGCCACTTTCTAATTTGTTTTAATTACAAACTTCTATTTAGGGAACAAATGGTTTGTACATTACACAATATAAATAAGAATAGCCACATACAGAAATCTCTTTTCCCCCTAGACTGACTGAGCTTTTCAAATGTTTGCCAGCAGGTTAAAAAATGCTTCTTACAAAAGCAATTAAAAGTAATGCCAGAAATAGTCACTTAAGTCCAGTCTCCTATAGCCTAAGCATTTTTTGCCTGGACAATTGTGCTTAAAGTAAATGTTCCTGCGTACTCCCTCTGTTTTGCACTCTCACTCCTACAGTATTTTAGTCTCAATACTCTTAATGTGTTAAGCTCTTCCAAAAAAAAGATGCATTTCCATGTGTCCTGGTTTCAGCTGGGATGGAGTTAATTTTCCTTCTAGTAGCTGGTATAGTGTTACGTTTTGGATTTAGTATGAGAAGAATGTTGATAACACACTGATGTTTTCAGTTGTTGCTAAGTAGTGTTTAGTCTAAAGTCAAGGACTTTTCAGCTTCTCAAGCCCAGCCAGTGAGAAAGCTGGAGGGGCGCAAGAAGCTGGCACAGGACACAGCCAGGACAGCTGACCCAGAGTGGCCAAAGGGGTATTCCATACCATGGGACGTCACGTCTAGTGTATAAACTGGGGCGGGGGGCGCAGATCGCTGCTTGGGAACTAACTGGGCGTCAGTCAGCAAGTGGTCAGCAATTGCATTGTGCATCACTAGTTTTGTATATTCCAATCCTTTTGTTATTATTATTGTCATTTTATTATTATTATTATTATTATTATTATTATTATTATTATTATTATTTTCTTCCTTTCTGTTCTATTAAACTGTTCTTATCTCAACCCGTGAGTTTTACTTTTTTTTCTGATTCTCTCCCCCATCCCACTGGGTGGGGAGGAGCGAGCGAGCAGCTGGCTGCATGGTGCTGGCTGTGGTTAAACCACGACACCATGGAGGGTCTATCTGTCAGTTTATGTTACTTGCTTCTCTTCAGTAATTCTGACTGTCATCGTCGTTCGAGATGGCACTTGGAAAACCACCCAAGTCTGGAGTCCCTGAAAGGTGCTTCTTTTAAACTGCAATAGGAAACCATGGATAGAAACAAGTAGCGCTAGGGCTGCCCTGACCCACGCTTCTCCCCAGCTCTGCTCTGAGCCTACCTGCCCAGGGCTGCTCACACGACCTGCCCACCAGATACGGCCGTACAGCTGGGTGCCACATGCTGAACCCAGCAGCTCGTTGGGGGGTTTCTGCTTTTTCCTTTTTAAAAAAATAAATTCAAATTCCAAACAGATAGACTGCTTTTAGGTATAATACAGTAATGCAAACAACTGTAAAGTGATCTTAAGAAGCCGCCCCATGAACATGACCATCCCATTCTACTAGCACAGTCTTCACAATTTCCCTGCTACAGAACAGCACAAGTTCTGCTAATGAGCTACATTTAACCTTCATGTACTACTTTTATGAGCCAAGCTTACACCATTATGTCAGGTTGCTAAACAGTTACAGCAATTTTGTAGCTGGAGAAACTGAAGCACTGAAAAGTAACGCAACCTATCACAAAGCAGCATCCTGCTGGAAAGACTGGAATCTTCCTTGTTTTTTCACTCTACCCTCCTGCGCTGCTACATGTAACACAGGAGAAGAAAACTACTACCAGTATAAGAACAGGAAGAATTTAATCTTATTTCAGCCATGTCTCAAGAACACGGGAAATGGGAAAGTCGTATGTTAGGCAGAGTGGAAACCTGCATCTGACAAAATTAATTTCAGGTATCAGGCACCACAAATCAGAATGTTCCCATACACCCAAATCTTCTGTTCAAACTCATTGATTTATTGTTATAAAGCTACATATAATTAATTCACCTTCTAGTTGTGCTGCCAACTCCAGAAGGTCTAAACCAGGATTCAGAACTGGAGGAAAACAAAGGGGTTTTAGTCATATTTATCTGCCTGTTGTGGGGTTTGGATGCCTCCTACTTTCCACAATTCTTGAGAGAGATTCACAGGTTCAAAAGTCAACTTTCCCTGCATGCACAAGTGAAGGAAAAAGATGGAAGACCCTGTGATCACCTGCTTCACTGCAACCCCTTTTTACACAGGATAGGTAGTAGAATTATTGAGCTCATTACCTCACTGTAAGATCACAGGGACCCTCTTCCTTTGAAAAACTATTTAGTAAGTACTCCTGCTCCTAAAGTTCCTCCTCTACCCTCCTGCTTACAAAATGTAAAATCTACATGAATAGCACAGAGCTAAAAGTATTTTCTTCATTACTGGTTAAATATTCATATTTCATATGAATTTAGTATTTATTATTTCATTTATGTGCAATTCAGAGACTGCCTGCACAAGTCTGCCTTGTCAGATGACACTGTACCCGGGGAACTTCCACCAGAACTGACGTCCAGCCTACGCACTAACAGTGACAAAAACCTGCCAGCTGCAACCACGGTAGTATCAGCTCTCCACAGGGGCAGGAGGATTCACCACATGTCATCTGGAGCTTCCTCCCAGCTTTGCTGTGCTATGATTTCTGTGATTGATCAAAAATTTCATTTTAAACCCGGCTGACGAAATGCAACCCATATGCCTAGTGGTGTGTAGTCAAGCAAATGCTATCTGCTCACATAAACCTTGCAGGTCTTAAGATGCAGCCTACTGGCTTTGGTGCCGAGTGTGGTGTAAAAGCCAAAACGAGGCATGAGTAGATGGATGGTTCCCCACAGTTAGGGTAATATTCATTTATCCAGTCTTTACAGACTTTATGCTGCAAACATCTATAGCCAAGCTAATTATTTCAACTCTCTCTATAATCAGTGGAGATAACTTGCTCTTTAATTCACCCAGTGTATTTTAGATGTGTTTTGACAATACTATCCCACTGAAAGCCTTTGGGGGCTCTGATGCATTGAGCAGAGAGGGAAACTGAATTATACTGGGAGATCCACAAATATATCGGATAAGGAGAGCTACTGCAGTAAACCCCTCCTTCATTGCATGGTCCAGCTGCACCGTCCAAACCTCCCAACCAGTCAAATCAGAGCCGTACATACCCCAGAGGGCTACAGCATACATTATCACAGGGACTCTGGACAGCGTTACAGTCCATAAAGACAATAACTTAGTGCAGACTGCTGTTTCTGACAGGCATCACTACTTAACACCACCACAATTTTCCTCCTAAAGACAGAGGAGAGACTGTGTTTTTAAACCAATAGAATATGGCTGAAATCACCAAGCCACACACTAGATTCTTAGTGGTAAGAGCAGATTTTTAGACATACCATATGAAAGAGGCATTTATGATCACTCATTAAACAAAAAATGTAGCACCCCAGGAATACATATGAATATATTCTCCAGCTCACCCACAGACAACAGTTCCCATTCTGTTAAAGAATAAAGGCCTTCTAAGATGGTTAGTAAACAACTAACTTCTTTGATCTGTTATTTTGATTCTGGAACAGAGTTTCTGAGCAGCATAACAAATTAGTTCACCCATATTACAGTGTGTTAGACATACTGTTGTCTTGAATATTTTTTGTCTCCCAGCTCTGTTTAAGATACGCAGTACCACCTACATCTTTTCTGAGCAATCACCCTGACCTCTCTGCACAGTCCAGAACAGATAGTGAGAACCTACAAGTTCCAAGGAATTAAGGCAATGAGCCCCACATTTTCCACTTCTTTTGCTTTTAGACTTAGCTAAGTCCATTATATTTCCTTAAATTCAAACCAATGTATTTTGTTTAGTTTTAATCTTTATTTGAACTCAGTCCAAACCTCTTCTGTCTTCTCCCAAATGCTCCATGTTAGTAGGTATGATACCTTCTTCCACATACCAGAAACCAACAGGTAATGCACTAAATATTGAACCCATAATGCACACAGCTCAGGAGTACTGACATTAAGTACTGTCAGAGCCTGCAGGAGCCATGAGTGCCATTCTAGTGGCAATGATTTCTAACAGCAGAAACCTTAGCATCGTAGCTCATTACTTTAATACTTTGCATGGAGTATTATATCCATTACAGACAGTGGATGACATCCTTCATAACAGCCTCAAGACAAAAAGCCCTCAACTTCCCATTACTCTGAACAGAGTTGTATCCCGTCACTAAATTTAAGAGCCACTTACAAAACATTCAGCACGTTGTGTTTTTCTTGTAGACACTTGCATTGAATTTAGTCCTCACTTCTGCTTACGGCAAGGATGACACTCTAATTAGACACTTTCACTGTTATAAACTGTCATGGCAGAAGAGTCATTAATTTATGGGAGGATAAGAATATTTTGTCTCCCCTCCTCCTTACTACCCATTACTTTGTCCCATTCTTGCTTCTCGAGCAGACTTAGAGAATCTGTAAAGTCATCAATTGAAGCTTTTGGTTTTTGAATGAAAGATGTCCTTCTATTCCAAATAGAAAAATTTCAAGAAAATATATTAGTATTTCTTAAGGAAATGAAAAAACAAACTTTTGGAGGGTTGTGCTTCCTTTATGCAAAGCTACATTCAAAAACAGATGATCAAACACAAATTCATGTTTCCTTGTGTCACTGGGTAGCTATTCTAACACTGGAGACAGTTTGAGAAAAGGTAAGCACTGAAAGAAAAATAAAACCAAAACTTGAACAAACTTGCACTTTAACACATTTTACTGCACTTATTGGCAAGAAGAGGAGAACTGGCAGATAAGCATCATGAAAATTCTTTTCCCCCCTACAGAACATTATGCTTTAAAATGCATGTGCACCAGTTGTTTCATTTTCTAATCTTTTTCTCTCTTTTCTGACAACATCCTGAAGAGTTGATTCTTGTACCCTCTACTTACATTGTGAAGCATTTTACTTAGTGATTACTTCCAATTAAAGTCAGAGAAATTATTTGCAAAGTGATCGCTAGCCTGATTACGGGTGACAAAACCCAGTCTGTATCTTGTCAAGATCATTAGGGAGATAAAAAGTGATTTGGGCAAATCTGTCTTTTTTTTCTTTTTTCTTTTTCTTTTTTTTTTTTTTTAGCCTCTAAGAAGCACAGAATCAAAAAGGGAAAGAAAGCATAAATATCCAGTCCTCAGTGCAAGTTAGAACAATCTAGATGACAGACCTGCATCCTGACTGCAGCTGTCCTCAGGCACTTTTGCTAACACAGAAGCTCCAAAGAGCATCTCTTCCCCTCTCCCACTCCATTACATGGCTATGGGTTGGGTAAAGGGTTTGGATCACCACCCCTCACACACAGAGACACACACACTCTTACTGGGACTGTCACAGTTGTGACTCTAACCTGTTGGACTCAATGCAATACAGCCACTCTTTTCCTACCTTTGTGTCCCTTGCACCAAATGCTCCTCCTCTACCCTTGTATCACCATCCATACTACCTTAACACCTGAGGCACCTTCTGCAGGCCATTTCCACATGCTCTTCAGCATTTGTTCACATAGCATAAAAAAGCTTCAATAAAACAGAAAACTGAAATTTAAAGTCCTAATAAAAGTTTATTTCATTATCAGTAGCAATAACCTATAATTTCAGCTGCCCAGTAAGTTACAGACTTCCTTAATCATTAACTCATAAAATAGGCCAACTCCTTTGAGTTCAGGCACAGTAAGTCATCAACTATAGAGCTCCTCATCACTGCCACGCTACGTAACTTGAATTCTGCTCTCTTCATTGAAAGCAGCTTCCTCACTACCCGCTTCTGATATTTTTTCACCTCAGTTCTTATCTGCTTTGTTCCACTCCCACCAATTCCAGCCAGCATTCCTTTCTCTAAACTACCTCCTACTTTTCTAGACACCACATTCACTGTGCAGGTATGCTCTATTAACAGGGGCTGAAAATGCAATGCATACTGGTATCATCAAAAATACTTTGCATTTGTTGAAGCTTTCCTTTTCTGGCTAAGCATGACCTGAAATGGGAAAATATAGGCTTCTAATATTTTAGTCCTCGCTGTTAGATAAAAAAAGCTTTGAAGGACTGTAAAGAAGTGCAGGGGAGGAGAAGGAAAAAGAGGACCACTAACTTGGGGTTGAGGGGAGAGCAATTCAACTCTGTATTGGATGGACTGTTCTTCCAGAAGTTGTGCACGAATGACTGAAAAATGCCAGAAGGAATATAACACCACAGGTTACAAACAGAAAAGCTTGGTTAGTTGATTAGTTAGTCCTTATTATTGTAGCTATTTAAATTCTTGTATAAACATTAAAGAAAAGGGAGGTAGTAAGGAGGCAGGGGAAAATAACAACTGGCTAACAAGCAGTAGGAGAGAGCTCGAGTGTAATACTCTGTTCCCCTCACCAGCATTTTGAAGGGATCTGAAAGCTCCCAATCTATTTTACTCCATTGCTATCCGTCCCTGCCAAAGTCAAAGAATCACTCCAATTTTTTAAAATTACAGCTATTGATTTCTCTCTTTTTCCTGTCTTTGTAGGTGAAATATGACTTATAAAGGGTTTCTCTGGTTGGTTTGGGCTTTGTTATTTTTGAAAGAAGACTTCTCATTCTTCCCTCCTATTCGTTCCTCTCTGTATTGCAGAGAGACCAGCACTGAAACTAAGAAAGAAGAGACACTGATAGCCCTGGGCTTTCTAAGGTCAACCATCAGCGTAAAGAACACCCTCTGTGGTGTCCTTAGTCTACTGGAAAAAGGGTATACACAAAGCTCACATGCTCTTTGCAGAGAGTGCACACAACTGAATCCCCACAGCCACATCAGACAAAATTTATTTGGACAGCAGGAATCACATTATCAGCCTAAAGAGATAGGGATCATTTGGGAATGAAATAAATCCAAACCTCTGTATCACAACAAACAAATGAGATCACCCTGTACTAGCGCCCTCACCACCTAAATACAGCTCTTACGTACTCTTATTATTGATGAGAACTCCTGGTCCCATGGAAGAAGCTATTTGGCCTTCTCAGGGTTCATCTAAGGGACACAGAATTTACAAATACTGATTCACTTTCTCTGCTTAGTGGAAACATTGTTCACAAAGAAGGGCTGGTTGCTGTGCATAATCAGAATTCATTTTGGTAGGATTTATCTTTTCCACTTTCCCAGTTTAATTAACATATCCTGATT
Source organism: Haliaeetus leucocephalus (assembly GCF_000737465.1). Taxonomy (NCBI): domain Eukaryota; kingdom Metazoa; phylum Chordata; class Aves; order Accipitriformes; family Accipitridae; genus Haliaeetus; species Haliaeetus leucocephalus. Next base: position 7,000,435 of record NW_010973368.1, on the reverse strand, counting down.
TCAAACTATTTTTAACAAGTCATTTTTATTCAATCAAAGGGCAAATGGTTTTTCAAGAATGTCACTTCTCTAAATTATCCATTATTTTATAGTTTCCTGAGAAGCCATGACAGGCTCTACCACAGAAATAAAATCTACACCTGAATTAATTTAGACTGTCTCATAGGGGCCTGCTATAACAGCAGTGCACTGAATCTTGAAGACCACCAAAGGCTGTGGTCCCTAGCACAAGCTTTAGTTTTTGCAAGAATTTTCCATAGTACATGAGGATAATGGGACCAGAACTTTTGTTGAATCCACATAAAGCTGGAAGGGCTCTAATACCATCAGTGAAATTATTTTGCCTTTACAATGGTACAATTGAAACAAAAACTTAGCAAACCTAAGAAAAACTTTTTTTTTTAAATGGGATAAATGGGGGAATCTGATGGCCAACCCCGTGTTTCATGGTTTTGTTGAATTGTTCTGAACATTAAATAGCAAGAATGTCTAATTTCTCAAACTCAGGCTCTTCTGTCAGTGCAAAACCACCAGCAGCAGCCCAGATTTCTTTCTTGCTTGGCTGATGATTACTGATGTTGACACTTGCTGGTACTCTGTGTTGTGAATAATTCAGGGATGCTGACTTGTTCAGTGACAAACTCTGGAGGATAAAATGAGATCTGACATTGCAGCCTACCTGTTTGTGCTTCAAAGAAGAATTAATACGCAGGATCTCTCTGTTAAGCCTCAGGATTACTGAGAAGGGGTCTGAATCAAATGCCCTCCCAAACACTCCACAGTGTTTGCCCCACTCCAGCTGAAAGGAACACAGCAAAGAGGGCCTTTGCCTAGCATTGTTCAGGAACTTAAAATTATTACCTGACTGCTGCAAATTAAGCATTTGACTGAAGTCTAGAACAATGACGTTTGCTTCCAAGCCACACAATTAGGAAGAAAATAAATTTCTTCTCTGGAAAAGAAGGAACTGAAAGTCATAGACGCTTTCTATGCCACTGTAGAAGGGAATGGTTATGATCTTCTGCTCCACCCTTTGCTGGAGGCAAAATCATCTACAGATCTGCCAGCTGAGCCCTTCACACTTCCTAATGTGTTCAGACAAAATCACTTATGTTATCTTGAGCCATGGTTTGAGTTGACCTTCATGATTTTACCTGAATTAGCAAACTAGAGAGCACTTTCAGCACCTATTCTAGAGGAAGTTGATAGAGTGAGGTCAAGCTTCAAAATGGATCCTGTCTCCTTAGGCTAAGAGCATTCGGAGGGGAGGAATCTCCAGTTCTACCTGATGTAGCTGTGGGGAATCTTTTGTGTGTACCAGTGCTGCATCCTGTCCCCATCCTACATTGGGCTCTTCTTCCACTAAGGTTAAGAAAGCCCTAGAGTGTGTTCTTTGCAGTGTTACTTGACCTTAGAAATACCAGCAGAAATACTAGGAACAAAGGAGCATAGCTGAGGTCAGTAACTTCTTCCACAGACATAGCTGGATCCAGAAAATAATGTCTAGGAAGAGCCTGTAGCCCAACCTGACAGAATGCTGTCAGGCCACAGGTGGAGTTTTTTCTGGGGCAGAGCTACAAGTCTCAGGACTTTTGTAACATGAAGGGCTTTTGCAAAGAAAAGACTGGCATGAACTGAACCATAGTCAAAGAAAGTCTGTACAGCTACTGACTGATAGCACTGATCATCTGTGTGGAGAGTCTGGCCTTCTGAGTCTCCAGCATTAAGGGGTTTTCCTTATCTCAGTAATATTTATGTTGACCTCACAATTTTGAGGAGAGGGATTTGGGGACTGGAGTCATCAAAACACACTTGAATGAAAAAATTAAAATCCCTGTAGTGCCCTGGGTTTTGGTAACACAAAACAATTGTTTCTCCCTGTGATTTGCATAACAAAGACAGCAAATACCTCTTTTCTCTAAGCCCATGGGGAAGGTTTCCAGTGCACTTTAGGCACAGCAGATTCATCCAGTCAGACTGAGAGGCAGAGGGAAGAAGGCATTTATACTCCTAAACTTTCCACAGCACAAAAGAGGGTAGACAGTGTAGTAGTAAACGCTTAGTTTCTTTAAATCAAAAATAAAAGGGATGCTAGTAAAAAGCATAAGCTTTACAAAATCAAAATGAGTTTCTGGAAACCTTAAAGTGCACCTGTGATTAGCAAGCACTACTAATACCTCACTGTTAAAGACCACTAAAACTTTCCCTGAAGGGCATCAATTTATCTGCATCAAACATTTCTCTACAGCAATAGAAACCCAGTATTATGTACAAGACCGAGACATCTTAAGCAAATCAGGTACTGGCCATTAAGTTGACAATTCTCATTTTACTGCCTCAGAGGCAGAGCCACACAAAAAACCAAACACCCAGCACCAATAATGAAAAATAAATGAGGTGTATAACCTGCATCCAGTTTTACTGATCTACCCTTCCATGGCTGTAAAGTTGCAGCCTAGTGTGTCTGGGGACACCATGTGGTATCTCCAAAACATGGTAGACCTCATGAGCTTAACAGTTACTGGACTAATTTTGTCACTTGCTGTGAAAGACACTTGGATTAGGTTAAAAGTACTTTTGGTAATAATAGTGGTGAAAAAAAAAGGTTTTTGTCTTTACTTTATCTAGCCCTTGCAGTAATTTTCTCCCCCGCCCCCCCAACTTTTTGTTCCTTGGTTTGATTATTTTTATGATACCTGAAATGGAGATGCTGCTATCCTTAGCTGGTTTAACACTTGCACTGTTAGTAGGGATGCCACTAACCCCTGGGCTGAGAAGGCTGGCTTAGTACTGTGTGTTTACTCCCATATACTGGATGCCATACACTGCCTTGTTAACATGTAGTTACTCATGAGTCTTCAACAGCACAGAAAATAACCTGCTGTAGAAGTGCTTCTAAGTGCAAAATGATGTGCTATTTTCTCATGTTATTTCTTTATGAACCCTGGGTTGGACAAAGATGGTTTTTAGTGTTGCTAAAGAGTCTAGGGCAGGCTAAGCTGGCTTACCAAGTACATTAAACTTCATGAGTTAGCTGAATGACTAGATAATCGTGGAGGGAGGGTAAAACTTTTTTTGGAAACTTTTGGCAAAAAGCAAGCACAACTGTATCCTAATTTTTTTCTCACATGTACACACATGGTCCCCATTTATTTATTACCATCTATCCCAAAGCTGCAAAAACTCCAGGAAATGTCCTGTATTGTCATGCTGCCACGTAAGGCTGAGAGCTTGAAGCAAATCACAAGGGAGCTCTAGCCATGGACCAGCATGGCTGTGTTGGGCAACAGGGCTGATGCTCTGCAGGCCTGCTTGTGCCTACCGAGGGCTCCCATTATTTTCTTTTCTTTTCTAAATTTTCCATGCATATTTCAAATACACAAGGGAAAAAAAAGTAGTAATGGAGATAATAGCTGAAAAATGACCTTGTCCAATCCCCCTCTTATCTCTTGAAATGATACGGTGTTAATTTTCCATGTCCAGTAGGGAGCCAGCACATTCTGTCGCCCTGGTGGAATCTTTTTCCAGGTCGAAAAAATGAATTTGGGTCATTCTGAGTGGTAGATATTTCATGACAAACAACATACGCAGAAAAGCCCCATACCACAGACTCAGGCAAGCGGTTTTTGAATTTTCCATGTTAAAATTGAAAACAATGTTTCCTGTTCTATTTTTGGTTCTGACACAGTAAAACTGGTAACCTGAAAGTCAACTCAGTTGGTTCTTTCCCACTTCAGTTCTGACCTGTTCTGTGCTCCTGATACACCCATAAACGGCACTCGGACCAAAGGCTCACAAGAAGTGAGGAGATCAAGGAGGAGAGATGAAGTATCATTCATGTAGCTGCAGAAGTAGTGAGCTGACAAAAGTGTCTTTCAGGACCTTTCTTGACCCAGATTCATCCCCAGTTCTGTCAGCTTCTGACAGCCTAGATTTGGGGAAGGACTCTAAGATGGCAAAAAAGACTCTCAGAGGGTTATTTTGGACAGTGGAACCCCCAAGCAGCCTTTACAACACAGCAATGAAACATGAAATGTTTACATTTTTTAAATAAATGACAATTTGCTGCTTCTTGCCATGAGTCAGATCTCACAACAGAAACAAGCCAACACTATGTAGAGGCAGAGGCGGGCAGGAGCAGCAGCATGTCCTTCTGCAGAAGGGCAAAAAGGTAGAGCAAGCTATCTATCATCAGGCCTGAATGCCACTCCACATGTCCATCACTGAAAGCTCCATTAAAGCTCATCTGACACAAGGGATTTGTACTTACTTAACATATAATAAATTGCCTAAAGGCCTTTTATTCCTCATGGGACTATTCCTGAAATAAATAGAAGTAACAAATATTTAGCAACAATGTGCAGTCTTAATTGTTTCCCTCCAACTGTTTCAAACCCACAGAATTTCAGCCTGGAGGTAAGCTTGCTTGTACAGCTAGGTTTCTTACTACATGTCATGCTAACATCCCACAGTGCTGTTGCTTCAATCGGGATAATGGTCAAATTAGTATCATAAATGAAATAATAATATTGTTCTGCATTCAAGGGCAGGTGACAGTAAAGCCAATGGCAACTGAACTTCGATCTCTTTCTCCACTTCATTTTGTTGCTTTCGCCTACTAAATTAGTCTAAAGACATCCTGAAAAATGCCATGGTTTCTTGAAATGTATCTGAATAGTTCTCACTTGTGACTTTCGGAAATAGCATTAGCACATGTTCTCTTCATAAGTTCACAGCTTATGATAATATAAAAAATAAAATCGTAAGAGCATATGAGAGATCCTGAAAAAATGAAGCAAAAGCAGAAATATCAGCTTCCCATTGGTAGAAAATAAATAATGATGAAAAAAAGACAAAATCGTAAAAGCCACTGCCTACATACTTCTGATATACCACCTGCTCTGACAATAACTTTTAGATGTCTCCATCTTCTATAGGGTCTTACTCTCCAACCTAACTTCTTCTCTTCTTTGTCTGAACTATATACACTCCCTGAGACACCAAATACTTGTCTGTAAAGCATTGCATATATACTAATGTACTATTAAATGGTGTCTACACCATTAATGGTGTCTACACAAAGAGCAAAACAATCCTTAGAGGCTTAACCAACTTTATTTTAAATTGAGAAAAACTACACAAAAGGATGAAGAATATGCAACACAATATTTTTGGAGTCTTTTCTATTGTGTTGTAGCATTGTGTTTTCCATCATGTGGGGTTTTCTTCCCTGTAACATCATACCTCCATCCCATCTCATAGCCTTCAACTTAAATTGCAAGAAAAGAAATATTTCACAATGTAAAGACTTCACAGGAAACACAGTTGAACCAAAAAAGCAAACAATTTGGACTTTGGATATTTATCCTGATATGAACTTACTTAAAAACTTTTGGTATTTTCTTATTCAAGGCACTACCTTAGAATTGGATTTTCTGATAATCTCAGTTTGCTTTCGGTTCCAGAGAACAGCAAGGGCTATTTTCCTCTATGTGCTCTTTAATACATAGCTTCTGTATTGAATATATGAAAAATGTTTGTGAATCTCAAGTGCTCTTACAAATTTGTATTGTAAAGATGCATAGCAAGGAAATAAAGGAAGGCTGAGTGTAGAGAGCGCAAGTAATCCCAGCATGCCCTATTGGCCTGAAGAAGATGCTTCTCAGATGTCTCTACTTGCTCTAATCCACCCATGTCAACAGGAACAATATGAACCTCCAGTTCTTTGAGGTTGTCCTACCTCACACAAGACGTTCACATGCTAATGCCCTCTGAGAAGCTCATCATACATGACTGCAATAGCAGAATGATGGCAGACCTAGATTCTGTCAAAATTTCCCATGGCAGAGCTGTGTGACATAACACCTCCCCTGCAGACTGAGAGTGTGGGAAATTAAGGTATATTATCAGGTCAACTTTCTAAACTTTACATCTAGTTAATTTTCACAGATAAGCTACTTTTCTGCCTTCTCCCTCCATGTCAGCCTTTTTGTAATCTCTTTCAATGCTGCTTATCAATGGTTGTACTTAAAGCGTGGGTAGAACAGAAAACTAGTGAAGTTGGCAGCCTGCAAATCCTTGTGTGGATATCAGGTTCAATGACACTTGTATTATTTACTTCCCTTACACACGCTAATCGTCTTAAAAGCACTATAAAAACCGGTCAATCAACCAAACAAAAGTTGTCTTTAGCCAGCTGCTGCAGTGCTGTATAATAGCACATAGCAACTGGGTGCAACACCTTCAGAGAGAAGTGACTAACAGCCTATCCAAATGACAGCACATGGAGATTTTACTTCAGTGACCTATGGCAGTAACATTCAGCCTAACGGCAAAGTGTTCTCCTGCGTCTCACATGGCCTTGCCTGGGACCATTTACAAGTAAGGCTAAGGTTGTATCATCAGCTGTAGTGCCCCACCAGCACAGCCGTATTGTTGGTTCCCTACTGTCCCTGACAAAAAAGTCCTTACTAACGTACCAGAGATTCAAGCTGTAAGTGAAGCCTGGCAGCAACCCATTCAAGAGCAGACTAAGCATAAACTTTCTAGACCGGAAAATCTACTAGTTTTGGCTATCATTCCCTCTCATAACATCTCTCTCCAGGGGACACCCTAGCCACGGGAAGCGCCAGCAGTATGGGAAGTGGGTTTAGCAAGTAGGAGAGTCGTCATTGCTCGGGCTACTGCAGTCCATGCCGAATCCAACACAGGCAGAAGAGACCATCAGCTATGCCGGACAGGCTCATGTCCCTTGGTCAGCACCTGCTTTGCCCAGTGTCTTGAGCTGGCACCGAGAAGGGTTTTATGTTCCAAGGATAAATCCTTGACACAGAGTACATCCAATTTTCTAGAAGTGCTGATACTTAGCTGTACTGTATATGCAGCCTGGAACTGGTGTCAGCCAAGCAGGCAGATGACCTTTCTACTGATAATTGTCTTCAAATAAAATTAAAACCTCAGCCAGCTATAGATTGGCTTAAATTTTTAAAAGTCACTTTCATGCTTGGTTAACGGTTCTAGCTGGGGACTAAACCCTTCCATCCACCAGTTAAGCAAAACATAGCTAGTTGCAATGCTGTCCCTCCAGTGAGATAGGACTAACTGTAGATGACATAGGAGTTCATACCCTTTGGTTTATTCTGTATGGTCTCTCAGGTGACAGCGTCAGACAGGGGACCAGCAGTGATATCTTCTCCTGCTTTCTAGTAGCTCAAAAAGAACTGAACAACGAGCACTAGTGACCTGGACTGCATCTGAACTAGAATCCTATATTGTACAAAGAGTCTCCATAGCTGCAAGCAGTTCCTTGCCCTACTTACAGGTAAAAAACAATCTTTCCTATACACCAACTTGAAAGTTTACCCGAGTTGTACATTGTCCTGATTTTTCCTCACATTCACTACAAAAACAGATTAATGGAAACTTTAATAGATACAGAAACACAAGTTCAAAGCATACAGTATGGGTAGAAGTACAGAATTACAACATTAACCACCCATAGCAGTCTCTTCCCACTAACAAATACTCTGTCCCTTGTAAAGAAAAAGAAGGAAAATAAACAAGCACAGGCATTTTACAGACAGATTTAATCACCTAGAACTCCTCTTGTCAAGCAGCTTTATATGAGAAATTGCTTTGGCTCCTCAGCTGCCTTCAAATCAGATGTGTGAGGGGATTTCAATTCGGAAAGGTGCTGACCATTCTCACTGTCCTCATAAAAAGTTTTGCTATTTCTTCATTCACTAGCCTATAGTTCACAGGAAGTGACTGAAAACAAAATGACAAAGGAAGTCAAAGGGAGAACTGAGGAATAGCTCTGATTTTGAAAGTTATCCAAGGTCAGAACAGGCAAAACCTAAGCTTTATCCAGAGAACAGAGCATTTCAGTACAAGAAGATGCCAAAGATGCTTTTGCAATTTTATCTCGTGGTTGCTTGGGATGCGGTAGAAACAAGAGAGAATACTTAATAAAATATGTGCTCTTATGGACAATTTGTTCTGGGGCTGGCTAAATAATAGGTGTGTGTTATTTTGAACAGTGACAATTATGTGTCTTTAATGATAGCACTCTGTTGCTTTTAAAACTTTTGAATGATGGATTGCTGGTGTGATCTCCACTGCAGAGAGAACTGCTTAATCCACTTGCTGCTGTGCTGCAAAGTGCCCCAGTGTACCAGGCAGTGCCGTAATGCTAGTCCGCCGGCATCAACTGCGACGGCGCACACTGTGCCGCCAGGCATTCTTGGTGCTCACTGTACTGCAGTGATAACCACCTATGTAGCAATAGTTGGATTCAATGCCAACAGGATTTCCTTATTATCACTCATACATGTTGAAATAACACCCATAACATATCGTACCTTCAGAAGCAAGAATTCCCAGAAAAATCAAGTACCATTAAAAAAAAGACAAACCACACATTAAGAGAGCGTTTCCTCTGGCACAATTCAGAGCTACTCTCTTAACATAAAAGAGCAGTAGCAGATAAGGATCTGGCCCATCCAATTTTAATTCTTTAATGTATGTATTCTTTAAAAATAAATAATTGAACTGTCAGCTCCATCAACTGCCTCATTACTGTTCATTTGTTTCCTGTCAGCACCACAAAAATAGTTAGGAGAAGGGTTTGCGTAAGGAGAGAGCTCACAAGGGAAAGGGGAGAGTATTATATGTAAAAGGGAGAGCACAGCAGATAGCATAGAGATGATTGTAGGGGAAGCAGATCAGTGGGCCAGTCAGTACTGAGGTATGGGATCAAACACCAGAAAAGTAAACTATACCTGGGGCAAAGAGGCTTGGAGAGTGTTAAGAGTGTAGGTGCTATTTAAGTGGCTTAAGTTAAAGGGGACATTATGTACTATGGAAAGACAAATTTCACGTCCCCTGTGTCCTCAGAGTGTAAAAAAGGCCCTTAACAAGCCAATTCTCAACAGTGGAAGGAGGCTGTACTAATGCATACCCTCCAACCCAGTATTATCACATCTAGAGATCTCCACTGTGCCACTAGCAGAAGAAAGCCTCACAGGCAGTACTTTTCATTGAAAACAGCACTGAAAACTACCCACTTGGCAACTAATGAATAGGCCCTTATTTTCCTGCCTTTCTTATGCTACAGGCTGTGAGACTGACTGATCATCTGAATTTCAGAGCAGGTTCTGCATGGAGAAAGTACTTAAGACAGCCTAAAGCCATAACACCTGCCTGCCTGTGCCTAGTCGTGGCAGTAATCCCTTACAGTTCCCCCACCCTGCTGGGAGGGAGGCCAGTGCTGTCGCTCTGCTCTTTTCAGAGAAGAGCAGCCAGCACCAGAGAGTCAGCTAGAGGTGTCAGGGCGAGAGGACCTCAGAGTTCAATGCTCAGCTCCTGCTGAACCCCAGTCCGACCTCTGCTGCTGCTGTGTGTTCAGGGGACCGCTGGGGAGCAACAGGACGGCCGAATGATAAACCAAATGGGAACCACTCACGCCAACCAACTCTTGTCCTCTGCCTTCTAGTAGAAGGGCATTTAACTCTGTCCTTTGTTCTACACGGGCGGTGGATTCATATATTTTTAATAATGAAAAAATAGCTTTACGATTATTTTGCAGTCCTAATGGCCACTTCACATTCACATGTACAGTGAATTGCAATCCCTTCTGGCATTAAGCAGCATTGCAACGGCTTTGCCTTATACCCAACACTAGGGGACGTGCCATCAGGTTCATTGAATTAAACTCTGTATACAGCACAAGAGTAACTGTACACCTTCAAACCACCATTCACCTGCAAACTTTCGTCATCTTCTGCGGATGTCTACAAAGTTTACATATATATGCAAATCAAACTGTCATAAGAATAGACATCAAAATAAACAGCAGAAATACAATTGATCATACAACTATAGTAAATCTTTGTTTCTCTCCTCATAAATGCTGACTACAACAGTAACTATTAAATATGAACCATCACTGTATCAGGTCTTGGTTCAACAATAGCACTTCTCTGCATCATGAGAGTTTAAAAAATGGAGTACTTAATCAATTGTGTCTGATTATGAGACTCACATAATTGATTCTCTGACTAATAAGCATACTAGTGGGAATTTTCTTGGTCCAGAGAATTCAGTGACTAATGACGCAAAGCCATGTTTTGGCAAAAGCACCATACAGATGTTTTACATAAAAGCCCATAGTCTAGCCAGCTTGAGAAATCCTAGCTGAAATCCAAATATATCAAGCTGATAACAACTGCTCCAGTACCACATGATAACACATGGTTATTATATATTGTTATCACACAATGTTATCAGACATAGCTTGTTTCTGTCTACATATGATTGTAGACACATGTACAACCAAATTGTAGTAAGTGACTACCATATTACTAGGGTGAATAAAACCATGGTTTTCTAGGGCTGTGTTTCTGAAAATGATGACTGCAAACCAGAGTCTAATGCTTACTGCCATTCTGCTCTTCTCAAATTGTCAGCACGTGCCTGCATAGGCAAGGACCTCCAAGGGGTTTCATGGTGCAACAGATATGCCAAACCTGGGAACCATTCCTCTTCAGCACGGCTTCATGAGGAGGGTTTTTGGGAAACATCTACTGAAATAGTCAGGAAAAAAATTGATAGAAGGTGATGGAAAACCACAAAATTAAAACACTGTACTTAACATATAAGCACTTTCATTGTAGCATTTTGGACCTTCGTGGTTCCCCACCTTAAATGCCTATTTAAATTGTGTTTTCAACTTTCAGCAGAGCTGTGTGAAGAAACATTTGTGTGTCTCATATGGTCCCTCCTCCTTCTCCACAAATTATCATTTCCCCACAATAACACAAGGAGCTAGTTTTCTGTTAATTGCTCAGTAAAAGAGAGTGCCTCGGGGCTTTATTAGGAAAGATTTCTGAGAGACTGAACCATGTGTGACCTAAATTGGCTTCATAAGTGGTTTCTGGAGGGCATAGAGCAGTATTCACAAGCATAATCGCCTTTAACCTTGACGTTAATTATATACTTTACCATTCAAAATAAGTCATGGCCATGAGCTGAAGCATTTGTAAAGTAAACATGTCAGGAAAGCAAGATACTGTAAAATGAACAAAAATAGTTAATTCAGCACTACTAAAAATTCCTTTTCTTTTTTTCCTTCAACCTCTAGTGTGGCCTGCGCAGAAAACAATTGGTCTTTAAAAGGAAGGCAGCAAATTTTCACCTCTCTGGGTTGCTTTGTTCAAAAATAAAAATATAATGCACAACTCTTTTCCTCCGAATATGAAAATAAAAGGGCCTTGCTGGTTAATAACAATTTGAAGACCTATAAGTGCCTCAGGGTCTCATAAAATACATTTCCCCTAAAAAAAAAAAATTGTTTTCCATGACCTATCATTTCTGCATCTCATTTTCTTTTTTTCTTCCCTTTTCTAAATCAAGGATATTTATATGAAAACAGGATCTTTATTTCTGGAATGTGCTCTACTCCACCAAAGTCAATATGCCCCATTCCTGACAGTGGCTTTTCATCCTGGGGTTTGTTATATACTGCATAAGTGCGTACAACAAGAAACCAACAAAAATCACCATGATACAGAAAGCAAAGTCTCTGACCCAAAGAGATGGCATCTGGGATTTACTGATTGCCAACAACAAATGATGTTGAGTCTGGAAAGGCAGGTTCCAGAGCTGGCCAACTTTAAAGCTTTGAAACCACCCTGCTCACTTCCTACTGAGTAGCCTGCCTCAGCTCCTCAGCTGTCCTGCTGGAGCACTGCCTCAGAATCCTGGCTGTGCTCTCTTCTCCTAAGTCACCTCCTACTTCAAAATCCAAAATTCAGTGTGAACAATTCTCTGTTTCTCATTTGATCAAGATCTCCGTTTCACCCTCTTTTCTGTCCACTGTTTCGTTTGCCTGATACCTAAATGCTAACCAAGTCCTCAATTCTCCTCTGTAAGCCCACAAAAACCAAACTAAAATACAAAAATAAATGTATGTAACTTCAGAAAAGCAAATTTATAACAGATTTATGGAAGACAAATCCACTGAAAGGTTTGGTACCTGGCAGAGTATTTCCAGGAAGTTTACTTTGTCTTTATGCTTTTTCCTAAACAACTGCTGATGGATCCTGTTAAAACAGACTGTTGAGACAGGTAATCCTTTGATCTGAGCCAGTAGGGTTGCTCTTATGTGCTGTCTGTACAATACCTCCATTCTCTGTTAGCTCTTTCATGTTTCTTTACAGAAGTGAAGACTAAGCTTCCTGTAGAACAATTTTGTTGATATCTGAAATACCCTATAAACTAGGTAATATTTCATAAGTCTGCAACATCACCCCGTTGGGTCATACTGGATACTAGTCACAAGTATAATGATTACATTAGTACTAGAAGTAGTATTCTGAAGCACTTTTTTAAGATTACATTAATAATGTTTAGATAAAGGTTTTCTCACCTCCTTCCGGATATTAACTGCAGACAGATAAGAACAATGATGGCATTGACTAAGCACACAGTAGAATAAAAAAAATTAAGGAAAATTATTAAGACTCTTTCAAGTCATTATAAGTTTTCAGTTCTGTGTCCAAATTAGTCCTCCCTCATCTAAAATCCTCTGTGAGATTCTTAGAGATTTCAGCGCATTTCCTATCTACTTCGTAGCATTTCAAGTTACACATGCTGCTTGAAAACATACTTAGTACAAAAATCTGTTAATGCTGAGAATGTCCATGAGTATTCCAGATGTTTTGAAGGAAAATGCAAGAATCCCCATTACAGATCATTAGCAAAATTGCTGCATTCCACTCTTATTTCCTTTTAAATTTCACTGATTTTTATTTCCCTTCTTTGGAAAACGTGAACACCAATATCTAGTTGATCACTTTTTTGGCACTTTGGATAACTATCTTATACCCCATTATTAATATTCTTTCTGAAATGTATCTTTTTGCCAGTACTATATTCCTCTCTATTTTCCAATTGTTAAATAACAGCTGAGGAGTCTTATACACAGCAGTTGATTCAGATGCATTATTATGTTCAGGTGGCACTATCATACCTTAAGGCATCGCTCTGATTGCTCTGGCAGTCAACCTTTTCCAGGTCTTGCCATAAAAACTGCTAGCTGATAGCAAGTGGTAAACGTTGCAGAGATGACTCTAAGCCACTCTCCTAATGTGATGTTTTAAGTATATAAATCAACAACCACCACGAATAATAAAGATCCAGGGTATCAGGTTTCTACAACGGTGATGCAATTTATTAAACTGCTTACTGTAACTCGCAAAATAAGCAAAGTCTCGTGGAGATAAATAAGCTTAAAAATGTCATAATGAGGAGTAGTAGCTGAAAGAGCTAAGTTGCTCACAGTAATGAACTGAGACAAAACGATCAGACAGGATTAATAAGTCACAGGAAGACAGACCATCACCTCATTGTAGAGTTGTACCATCATTAACTACTGGATATCACATTCTTAAGGTATCTTAAGAGATACCTTACCTTATACTGAAACATTTTTTAAGTAACCTTTATTAGGAAAGTATTTTACAGAAACAAATATATGCACATAATCAAGCATTAGTGCAACAAACACATACTGACCGACTTGTAACTGAGAAAGAAGGAAGAAGGTAATAAATCACCTGGAAAATGCTTAAATAGCTACATGAGAGAGATCTGGTGCAGATAAGAATGTATGTGTGAAAGTAGCAAAGAATAGCTGCAAATGCCTAGGTCCACAGTGGCAAGAGGTTTTTATGCAACCTAAGATGAGATACGTGTGATCCCTTAGTATTTATTACTATTAGCTGTCATAAATTATTTAACATGTTTCCAGTTAGCTACACCATATTCACTGCATACACAAGTTATGGCTGCAGTAAATGATTTCAGTAGTCATTCTTAAGAGTAACTTTACTCCAAAGAATAAGAAATCATAAACAAATCAATATTTTCACCACGGTTGGCTGAAGTACAGATAAAAACCTTATAATTACATCCACCAGCTTATCCAGTCATTGAATGGCATCTAGATTAATATGAGTACTACAAAAACTATAACATGGAAAGTAGCAATAGAAACCAATTCCAAACTGATACAAGAACACCCTTTTAATGTCTTTCCTTTGTTCTCTTCAAGCTTGAGGCTCCAAAAAGAATGTGTAAGTCACAGCATTAATGAAATATACCAGCAACATTCATTATTAATCATAAAGCAGTGTTTAGTTTCAGGGATTTACTAGCACATCTAATGTTCTTCATAAATTATTACATGTCTTTTTCCATTTTGATCCCATTAAATTGACTGGGAGCCTTTCTATATTATGCCTTAGGCCTGAATGGGATGCACAGACTCTCCAATAAAGGAATTCAAGTAAAAGCAGTACAAATAATGAAAGGGTTTATGCAGCAAATATATGAAAAATATAAAAACCTAAATGAGCTAACGTTAGGTACATTTATAGTTTAGTATCCTGAGTTTGGCAAAATGAGACCTATCTCCAAGAATGAGGAGCCAGAATTCTCTCTGTTCATCTTCCCAGATGACAGAAAATCCATGTGTGTGCGAAAAGAGAAGTTTCGTTCCCACAGGCCATTCTGTCCCTGTTCCCCTGCTAAGAACATTAGCTGGTCTGCAAATTAGAACAACGTTTCCTGCTACGGGGGTGCACGTCCCACTAAGGCTACATCGACACTAGGTGGTACAATCACCTTGGGGAAATTATCAAAGGCTACTGGGACAATCACGTACTTGCTGGTATCACTTATTCTTGCTCCTTGAGCAAAAGCCTTTTGTAACACTAACTACACTAGAGCTTTCAATCTTACTGAAACATAAAAGACAAACTACACTGCTCATTTACAGTAATACAGGCAGTATTTCTAATGTTACAAAATACGGTAAAAAACAATATCCAATGACTCCTTTCACATGAATCATTAAAAACATGCTGGATGCTTTCACTTGCAGCTATTACCTAGCTGATTGGGATTGAGACCAGTTGCCAGGTATTAAGAAACTGCCATCTCGTATCACCGATTCAGAAATGTTTTCAAAACTTCTGATGAGCATTTGTGTTCTTCCTCTATCTGCAACAAGAAAACCTATATACATCCACTGATAACATCATAGCTCCATCTTTATGAAAGAAAATTGAAAGAAAAATCAGTAAGCATACCCAGAATTAGCTGATTGTTCATCAACATTCGTGAGATAACAAGTAAGGACAGGGACAGAATTAAAATAAGTAAATGCTGCTGAGAAAAGAACTCTCTCCATCACCCTTTTGATGATTCTACCCCCATTAAACTTTCACTATGTGTTCAGTTCAGTGCAACAGAAAGAGAATAGTATTCCTTTGTAGTTATTTACCAAGAGGTCAAATTAATCAAAATTTAAAGAACCTCAGCTCAGATGAAAACTTTCACATGTCCTACTTAAAACTTCAGTTCAACCATACCTGAAGCTGTCGACCAAAAAATGAGGAGTTAATTTTGCCAGGCCTTTAATTTAACAATCCGAGATCATAAATATCCATAAGCACTATTTCACAGCATCTCCATTAAGTCACTCATTGTTTATAGGTGAGAAAAACTAAACTAAAGTCAAAAGAAGTGACACAATTTGTCCCACACTTACACAGGAAGTTGGTGGCAGACCTTTGGATGCAGAAGCCTGGTCTGTGCTGAACCATGAGGCCACACTCGTGCACAACACTGCAGAAAGCACTGGAGTTGCGTTACTTTTATCACTACACTTTTTTTGTGCCTCTCATGCACAAGGCATGATAAGGAGGCATGATAAACAGCACCAGGACGAAAAGTAGAACTCATTCATGTCTCAGAGGGCTTTTCCTCAAACACACATACCAAATCTCCTGAACACAGTTTTTGGAAGCTTCCTTGAGGTCTTCCACAGCTTTTTTTGTCCTGTCAATGATACCATACTCTTGAGTAGCAGCAAAGTTTGTGTCAGCACTTATATGTGTGGCAAGCAGCTCGTTATAGGCCATCAAGGTAAGAATTTTGAAGCATACCAGGTTTTTTCAGTTTAACGGATACTTTCCACTAGCAAGCATTGCCAGCGACTAGTTTGTAACTACTGAGCATCTTTTAAGGAGTCTTAGGGTCTTAAGGACTCTTAAGGTTCTGCTACCACCACAGTAACAGCTTCATGTCTGAATGATAGGATCTAAAAGAATAAGGTATGGTAGACCGCAAAAATTCTAACTTGCATTTTCGGATCAGACTGCAAATTTAAGTACAGTTGATAAGTGCCAACAGCAGAGAGGTTGCCTAATCATTACTCTAAAATTCATTTCTCAGTATAAAAACTGTCAAACTTCAAACTGTTCCAAATAAAGTTTTCCATAACAGGTGCCTGCCTCAAGCTGACCCTTTATAGTTTCACCTATAATAATTCAGCTATTTTTGAGAATTGAGGTTAAGAGAAAACCACCTGGGCTGTCATGCCCTTGACCCTCACCCCCAGAACCATGCAGTCATTCTTGATATGCTCCAGGTCTTCTCTGGCAGTATCACTGGTGCCCACGTAGAAGAGCAGCAGGGGAACAGGCCAAGGTCTGGACAAGCCTCAGCAGTCTTTTCGCAGTGTTCCAGATCATAAGGTGGTCTTAAGCAAGAGATTAGCTACTAATGCTAATATTCATCTATTCATCCCTGAATGCCTTCAGAACACTTGACTGAATACCATTCAGGCCTGGACATTTTTACTAGTATGTTTTATAAAATATATAAATATCTTTACAATATTCTGTATATTTATTAACAGCTATGTAATTTAGAGTATAGATGATCTCCCCTAACATCTGCTCAGGTGTCACTCCAGCAGTGGAATTCCACTTTATTAAGTGGAAAGTAGTTTACCAACGTAACTCATGCAATAGGTGCTGTAGCTAATAAAAGTTTGCCTAGATTCAGAAAGCGATTGGACAGATCAATGGAAAAAAAATCTGTCAAAAGCTATTAAATATCAAGACTTCCCTTCAGGCCCAGGAATACTTGGGAGTATCCTCTAGGGAAGTATCATTACAGGTTCTACCTGCTCACACAGTGCTTTGGCATTTACCATTGACCACTACTGGCCATTCTTTTGTAATTGTGTAATAGAATGAGAACAAAGCCAGGTCAAAGAGAAAGAAAGTTCCTTCTTTTGCCTGATAAAATGTCAGGCACTCAGAAATACCCATCAGTGAGAGCCAAATCACACTGTATAAAAGAAACATTCATTTCTTTATTTCCTTTAGGTAGCAAAGAAATATCTCTTTATCAGCCTGCTCCATTAAATCAGCTCTGGTCTGACATGCACTGCACCAGATGTAAAGTCACTGTGATGCTGACGGACAAGTGTCCTCTGCGTAGAAGCAACAGGCTTAGTTTGAAGTTTGGTGAACTCAAAAGACTCTCTAACAAACAAATGAGGTACAGAGACTGAACTT
Organism: Haliaeetus leucocephalus; assembly: GCF_000737465.1. NCBI lineage: Eukaryota > Metazoa > Chordata > Aves > Accipitriformes > Accipitridae > Haliaeetus > Haliaeetus leucocephalus. Next base: position 6,983,003 of record NW_010973368.1, on the reverse strand, counting down.
GCTATTCAGTCTTCTGGGGACCCTGAAGATGTCATGTAAATCGCACTGCTGTAGGCTCTGCTGCATTGCTGCATAAACGGAAGCAAGGCTGTCAGGCTGAAAATGCTCACCAGTACAAAATACCCTCGGAGACTCAAGAAAAGAAGTAAATATGAAGGATGGGAGGAGGGAACAATCCAACACTGAAGATAATTGTTAAGGATAAAGAGTAGAGCTGTTTAGCATTTCAAAAGGGGCCTTTCTTCTTATATATGTTCACAGCATTCCAAATCTGTCAACAAACCCAGAAATCCTCAAGCTAGAGTAGCAGCTGGTCTATTCCATAGGAGATCACCCTGATGGATTGTAATATATGGAGCTGGTACATCAGTGTGGGCTAATCTGAAGCTACAGGGGCGATCTGTCAATTCTAACAAAGATAAATACAGCTTCTGTCTCACAGTGTTTTGTAATGCCAGGCACTGGCCACTGGTTTCCCCAGCATGATGGATTTTATGGTCAGGTGTGGTGACATCTCATGACCTAAATAGCTTTCAGAGAATGGCTGGTCTGTTTTGAATGATGATGGATTACACTGCAGAACTCCCTGTGAAAAATGATGTCTCAGGCTTGCAAGTATTGCACGGATATGGATAAGCCCCAGCCAGCTCTTGGACTTTCACTTGGTAAGCCTCCTTGTGGTTTTATTGCAAGTGCCTGTCCATATTTTTTCCACACCTTATAACTCCCTCCCTTGTTTCTCAATCATCTTACATAAATTGATAATCACATACTCCTCCATACATCCTTGCAGGGTTACATATGGAAATATGAGGAAAACACTGAAGTGAGAAATATTGCCAAATAAAGGTACTAAGCAACATCTGATTTCAGCTAAGGATCATGGATTTTAGCAACAATGGCAACAGTGACAAAGATATTAACAGTTGGGAATCTGCTCTAACATGTGAGTTGATCTAATTCAGATTTTAATGAGGCACTAGCTATCTCCTTAGTAGAAAGTATCTAACCAAACAAACAGGAGATTTATTAGAAAAAATCAATTCTAAAGATAGCTCCTTGGCCCAAGTTTAATCACTTGATTAAAAAAAATTGTATACTGTTTGCCAAAAAAACTCCAATTCTGGTGTTCTGCAACATTTTACTACATTAGATTTTATGCAACATTTTACCATGTTAAAATCATCTTTAGGAATGTAAAGGTAAGGAAGAAAGAAAATAATAAAATCCACCACCTCTGCAAATCCAGTCCTTCCTTTCTTGTGGTAAGTCACTGCGGAGCCACACCAGCAATGTCTCTCTCTGTCCTTGATGTGCATACACAAGCCTGCACAGAAAGTACCACCATTGTCACTGGTTACGTGCTCCTACACTCCCAGAGGAAAATCCCATAAGCTGCACTGTCGGGCAGAAAGAGCACAAGGCAGAAAGTTCTGAAGGTGACAGAGCCACCTCTGCACAGAACCAGACTGAATCCAACAGATTCCTCTGGTTATGCTGCATATGTGCTAAAGCTAAATTTAGCCCTGTATGCTTTACCACTTGTCTACCAAACTAATGGAAAAATTGACTACCACAGAGTATTGATACTGCATCATAGAACAGGGCCATGTCTGAATTACCTGGAACAACAGTCCTCAAGCTACACCTCTAAATAAATTTAACTAACTGAGTTGTGGACTTTAATAAGGACTAATGATTCAAGCTTTCTTGCACGATAGGCTAATGCACACCAATAATTTCTGTTTTGACCAGGCAGTGCTGCTGCTTTCCTTCCTTTCCAGTATTTTCCACTCTTTTCTTCTCCAAGGATGTAAGTGTTGTGCCTTGTGTTAGGAATGAGCATTTTCAGTTGAAGGTTTTTCTCTCTCCGAATGCTGTGTGTTATTTTTTTAAGTATCAGGCAGCGTGCTGACAGCAGGGGAGAGCAGGGAAGCACCCACCAGCACTGTCTAATGGAGTAGACAACCACCACCAATCGCAGGAGAATAAATGAAATTCCAGAATATTCCTTCCATCTGTTTGCTATACTGTTGCAAAGTCCCTTTTCAGTGTAAAAGCCAAAGGGAGTTTAAACATGCTTCAGTACTGAAGGAACACATTTCTACTAAAGACGTTACTGTACCACAAGCAATGACCTCTTTCCTGTTTGAAATGCATTAATTAGCGCAGCTCAGAAAATGAGTGACTGCCTATGGGCACAAGATTAATCCAGGTTATTGTTACACAAGCTTTTCACACACTGATTTTTGGCTGCTCCAGTCCCTCCTCGGCCCCTCACATTAGTCACACCTCCCATCTGCACCCAGACCTTGTTGTTGTTCTAGTACCAAATAACTATTCAACACAGCTCAGCTTGTGCCAGACCCTTCTCTTGTAATGCACATACGTACCCAGACTGGTTTCTGCAGAGAAAAGATCCATGTTAGCAGAGCCATCTCAAGCCCGTTAAAAAACTAGCTTGAAATAGAGCTGAAACCCAATCCTACCATTCTGATACAGGCAAAACTGCTACAGAAGTCACTGAGAATGTTGCCTAAGCAATAGTTGCCTAACTAGATATTCTGGCTCCTATTTTCTACTATTTTGGAGTGTATTTCACAGGACTGGAAGCAAAGGCACAAGAAGATTAGCTGCCTTCTATTGGATTAGTAACCCTGCAGGCTGGAATCTCATCACTTGAATCTGAAAGAAGATAGGGAATGCTGGAAGTCAGCTTTTAAACTCAGTCAGTCATATACCAATCCTCCCCTCTTCCCAGTAATCACATATACAGTTCATGCTGGGAATACCCAAATTCAGCCATGGTCACTCTTCAACTTCGGGCTAATTAACCGTACTCCAATCAAGCAGGCAACTCTGCTGCAATGTAGAAAGTATCAGATCAATCAACATATGGCATTTAACATGACATACAGACAAAATAAGCTGTAACCCAAATCTTCACCCAACAGGCAGTTCCCATGATACAGCTCCCATTAGTAATTTACATGTACTGCAATATCAGACAGACTCATCTCATCATTTGTTTAAAAAATGCAGTGCTACCTATGAGTAAATGGTTTCACTGAGAACTGAAGGTTATGATAACTTGTTCTCCTCTCACCTTAACAACCAAAGCCTTCCTTGAATGCCTGCTCCCTCTGTACACATGAAAACTGCGTTTAAAGGATTCCCAAATCAGGCCATGGGAGCATATACATGCCTAGGGAATTTTTAACAGGAAAAAAACTACAGTAAATCAAGCCAGTAAGATTAAGTGGTTCGTTTATGTTTCTTTCAGAACTTGACATTTAAAAACAGTCCCAGAAACTCTTCAGGATTTGTTTCTTTAAGGGATGGAGAGTATTTTACAGCCAAATTCATCTTTACTAGCTCATGAAAACTGCAATGAAAAAACCCACAAAGCCATTCACTTTTATTTGTTACAAGCAGAACTCTCACTGCAGGATGTTTAATATATATTGGAATCCTGTTATATCCTCTTCTGTGCATGAAGAATAAGGGCAATTTTGGAAAGAGTTTCCTCTGACTTAACTAAAAAGAAAGGGAGAAAGGAATAAAAAAGTGAGAAAACACAAGTTTGTTGTTTCCCTTTCTTAGACACTTAGAAAAAAAAGAGCAAAGCCAGAGTTCCCCAGTTGCCAGTATGCAAGATATTACAGACATTCCAATGTATCTGATGACAGAAGGGGCAGAAGTCCAACTTGTCTGCTTCAAAATGCATGGGTTACCAATCTGAGCCTAAGAGAAATTTCCTCAAGCTATTACCACTACAACACCCATGAGATTCAGTAAGCAGTTCTTATTTTATTGATAATGTTTGTCCCTGCCCAGAACTTAAGTGTATGGCTTTATTAATCTGAAATATTCAGTAAGTGGTTGTCAGGCTCTAAGGTTTCCTTAAACAGACTGATATCACCAGAGCTTTCTAACATTCAGTCTGTTAACAGCATGGCAACTTCTGTCACTTCAGCAAGAGATTTGAGATTTGTGTTGCACTTTATAAATTCCATTGCATTAAAAAAAAAAAAAAAACAGGCAGAAGGCTTGTAAGGATATTTGGAGAGTCTTCTAGTTCGCTGCTGCTCAAATTCCCCAGATGCAATACTCATTCTCGTTCCTGGACCACATGCAGGGACATGGGAAAATAGAAGACGAGCTGAAGAAAGCAAAAATTAGCTTCAGAACTGCAGGCAGATGTCTAATGGGAAATACATCTTTCTGAAAGGGTAGTGGAAGTCCCATGGAAGTTAAAAGTAAATTTACTCAAAGATCAGCCTCAGGACTCAACTTATTTAGCATCATTAGTAATTCAGGCCCAATAAGGAGGAAGAAGTACCTGTGTCTATTTAATCCCGACATAACTATGAGTTACTGATGTGACATGAACACTGAAGATCCCAACATGGTTCTGGGAGGTTTCAGGTAAATATTGACAACAAACAGGTAAGTACAAATGTCACTATGATCAGCAATGTGATGCAGTTGCTGTGCAGGCCTTCTGCTATTCCCACCTCAAAGAATGATATCACAGAAGTAAAGGCTCAGGGAAGGGTGATAAACATGGTCAAGAGCATTGAAAAGATCACACAAAGAGACACTGAAATGGCTTCAACTGTTTGCCTTAGAAAGGGTCTACGAAGGACAGAATATGACAAAAGTACATCAAATAAGGAACCGTACCAGTAAAGGGAGATGGGGATTTTCTGTTCTCTGTTGCATAATACCATCACAGGGAGATGTGCAATGAAACTGTGAAAGGTGGAAATTGAAAACTAGCAACAGGAAATAATTTTTTCATACAACATGTAGGCAGATGGCAGAATTTACTTCCACTGGAGGCTGAAGATGCCAAAAGCTTAACAAAACTTTGTAAGGAACTGGGTGTTTACAGGGCATAATCCTATATTCTGAAACCACTGAGATGCATGCACTCATCAGAAGACATTTCTTCCTCACTAACATTCATGTTATCAACTCCTAGGCCTGCCTATCTAAGAAAGAAACATCATGTTATCCTTGGGTGTTACTTTGTATTCGAGAGGCTGACAGTGCAAGAGCAAGCTCCTACCCCAGTTTAGGTAACCACAATAACCAGAAGACCGCCCTGAAACCAAACTTAACCCAAGCCAAGGTAAAAATAAAATAGATCTACTTGCAAAATACAAATACAGGTTTTAAAAATACAAGAGTTACAGTGGAAAAAGTAAGAGACTTGCATTTGTATCTACCCACCCCTATATAAGCTCCAAAGGTTTTTTTTCATTACATACTGCCCAGCTGGCAAGCCAATCTGAACTCCTATGTACCCATGAGGCTGAGAGATTGCCTGTGGAAAGATCTTGTTCTTTTTACTGAAATTACTGACCACCTCAGCACTATTAACAACTACTAACAAATCATCCACTTTCTGTAAGGTAAATGTCTGCTTTTATGCCTGACCAAGCAATGTTCAAACGTGAGGATGAAGCTTCTTCACACATTAAAAGCACACACTGTGACCCTTCACTTTGATACTTAGTTAGGTCTTATGAAATATTGCTAATAGAAACCAGGCTCCTTTGCCATTTTGGGAACAACAAAAGTGTTTCTGAGAAGGATGTTTGTTCAAGAAATGTACTATTAAATCCTGCATTGACTGTGGCAGAAAAATTGTGAGGGTAGATGTGAATGACCAGCTGGGAGGTTAAACTGGGTTGTACCAGCAACAGTTGCTGCTGGACACTGAGGTACCTCTTGATCAAAGCATAACATGTCCAAATGTATTTTTCATCTCAATGTTAAACTGAGAAAAGAGGGGTAAAAAAAATAAAAAGAGAGAAAGAATAGATGTGGAAAAGGTATGAAGGGAGCACTAACAAATTATATTCTGTTCTTTTGTCCAAGGGCTGTGGTGGGCAGGTGTGGCCTTAGAAGAGGACACTTGACATGATCCAAGGAGAGGAAAACTTGTTGGAGAGCCAGACTGCCCCAGCTGTGTTTACTGTCCACCTTAGATCTGCCCCCAGATCTGTTTCTCTAAGCCACACACGCCCACATAGAAAGGATCCCTGGTGCCTGTACTGCACCATGCAGACTCTCCACCATTCAGACAGGGGTACTGGAGCATAACAGAGAATTAAACAGTAAAAATAATCTCTTGCTTGAGCAATTTCCTTCTCACTCAGAGAAACATTTTCTGCTCTCCTACATATAAAAAACAATGCAAGCAAGATAGCCACCTCAAAGGTGGACAAATAACTGATAGGGCAGATATTTATCTGCTATATACCTATGGGGAAAGGAGAGACCCTGGCCTTAAAGTCTGCTGGTGTTTCTCTTTGCTAGTATTTCCTGATCTCCCATTACAGACCAAATTAATTTTGTTTCTGAAGTCCTTTCACAAACCACCTCCCTCTATCTCCTTTCCCTCCATTGCTTTTCAAACCTGGTAAACACAAGCATCTCAGGCACAAAATACTTCAGCAGAGAGTATGACTCCATCAAAGCTTAATAACTTTACTCCCAGCAAGAATAAAGGAAGGGGAGCTTCTTGGGCCGTATCCATCAATTTTTATCAAACATTTCCTTCCAAGCTGTCAGGCCACTCATTCCCCCATCTAGTGAAAGCAAAGCTCTGATGTGGGGCAGTGCTGAAAGACTCTGGGAGAAGAAGATGAGAGCCAACAACGTGACCACAATCACCAAAACTTCAATCTCACCAAGGCTATTAGAGGATACACTGCTAGTTGCTGTGAGTCACACAGAAAGATAACTGCTCTGCAGACTTCAATACACCTTGAGAGAATTCGATTTTTCTAAGCTGCAGATTGCATTTTTTTCTCCCTTCTCCTTTTTTTTTTCCTTCCCAGTTTACTTGATACCTCACTCAATCAATTTTTCTTCCTCTGTGTGGCAGGCAGGGGACATTGCACTAAGCATATCAGAGGCCTGGCACCCAAAGGACTTTGGTATGATTTCAACAGGGTTCTGGTGTACAACACAGGAACAGTTTCAGTATTTGATGAGGATAACTGCAAAGCTAGCAGCTAGAGATCAGACTCAGTCTGAAGCGGAGGGATAGGAAGAACAGATTACCTCATATGCCTTGCAACAGGGTACAATAATGTCCCCTGAGCCACCTGGGCACTCCAAGATAGAAGAGAGGATGAAACGGACCTAGACCCTGATCTGAGCCGTGATTCCCATGCCCTCAGGAGAACCCAAGAGCAGGAGCAAGTGACCTGCTTTTCTAAGTCAAAGAACATCTGCCACAGCCTTGCCTTTCAGGAATGCAGAGCGCTCACTGGAACAGACCCAAACTGAGCCATTCTGAACGTTCCTGTGGCAATGGTGACAGACTTTAAAAGCCTCTAACTGCCCTCTGGTAGGCAGAGGTGCTTTGTCATTAAAGATGTGGATTATCTGGGTTACCAATTGTCCATGTCATAGCTGCAGAGACAGTTCAGGTCCAGCTGGATAATAAATTAAGGCACAGCACCACAAATGTGTCCAGACTGTTTCTAGTATCATCTTGGTCCCAGTGATGGCACAGCCATGGAAGCACAGCCCAGAGCCAGAACTAATAAATCCTGCTAGGCTTAATCTGGCACTGTGCTAGCTCTAGGATTCACAACACAGAGATGTCCCAATGCTTTCATATGCAGTCAGCCAAAGGCCAGCTGCACTTCATTGCTTTAACCTGATCTGACTCCACAAAGACACTTCACCCACTCTCCACTCCCGATTTCCAGGAATTGTGTACTTGAGCCCGAGCTGTCATGTACCAGCATCGCTCTGTGTTGAGGCTTATGAGCCATCCTGGAAACCAGAGTACCAGGGAACATAATGAAGAGACCCACCCAACTCTGGATCCAGCAAACCTGGGCCATAATCAGCAGTGATTAGAGCAGTGAGTCCCAAGCCTTATTTATGATGGGAAGCATCAAACTCCACACCGCATACTATTAGCTATATGCTATTTAGGTTTCTCTGTTTTCTTGGATAGCCCACCCATCTAGTACACTGAGTAATGAAAAGCTTTAAAAATATGTAAAAGTATAACAGAAGTGACATTACATCTGTGGCTTCCAAGGTCTTACCTGCTAAATGCGAATCATTATTGTTCACCTCAAAGACTACTGCTATAGCAGCCAATTGATTAATGGGCTAAATTCATAAGTGAGTTCAGCTACCAGTAACTTACAGTAGAGACAAGGTAGGTCCCATTTCGAAGCTCATAAAATCCATGACAAAAGTTGCTTAATCTCATATTTTAATATATAGATCCTGCTCGGAAAGTAGAGAGATGAGAAGTTTGTGATCTGTGTACTGAAGTGACAGATTTGTTTAGCTGCAGAAACAGCTGTGTAAATTAGCTTTTCCCCAGTAACATCAGAAACCTGAAAGATACTTCATGACTGATAGGAGTTGCATCCTTCTTTCCTCTCCAAATCCTTAACTATATTGCAAATTATATCTGGGAAGAAATCAATATATCTGTGCAGCAATGCTTTAAAGAGAGTACTCAATGAGGTTCTGGCTCTACTACCAGTCATGACACAAGGTCTGACAAGACCACAATTGGGTGTGACAGGCTTAGCAGAAGATGCTTTGGATGTTTTGAAAACACATGCTATCTGGTAAGACTGTCAGAGCAGGACTCATATCCAAGCCCAAACTTTGCCCAAAGTAAGCAGTGTTTGATTTAGAAATTTGCTCCTGCCCACTAGTATATCATGTAATTCAGAAAGGGTTAATTAGAAGTATTTGTGCAGGAGGGAACTCTGCTCCAAGCTCTGCCATACAATAGTTGTGTGCACCTTGCCAGTTACTGCTTTCTTGATGCCTCAGTTTGTTCCCCTGCAAAACAGGGCAATATTTTTAAACTGTGGAACGCTTTGAGACATTATGTTAGAGAAGTAAAATAATACAGACCAAATCTCCAGATGACCTGGAGCAAAATTATTCTTTCAGTTGTTACCACTCTATCAAAATTGTGAATGAAAAAAATTATAACTGGAAGCCTCATTAATATCCTGTGACCCACATGGTATCAAAGGAAATAAGAAGGTTCAGACCTTTGCAACTGCACTGAATCAGATGTGGAATGCACAAATGTGGAAAACTGAGGTCTAGAACAGACAAGAGACTTGCTTAGGACCATGCTAAGTTAGCAGGACAGCCACGTCTTGTTTCACATCCATTTGCCTTCAGCTCTGAACTCTCTTGTATCACGAACCTTCTTGGACACTCAGCCCTTCAATTCAAGGACTGCGTAGAAGATCTTTAATTCTTTGCACGCACTTCTGATATGCCTGTTTCTCTTAAGTATTCTGCCTAGTTACTTCATCATTCTGTGCTGTTCACATGCAGTCATAAAGATACCGTTGTGCTCTTTAGCCTCTCAGGTCCTCAGAATTCAAAGTTAGTCACCCTAAACTTCAAAAGTAAAGGTGCGAAATTCAAGCTAGAGGGTCACAAGCTCCAGAAACCAGGAAATATCTCATGTTTCAACTGGACAAGAAAAGGATCTTAAGTATCTCACTACTCCCTTTTCTGAGAATCTTTAGGACAGCTTTCAACATTTTTCCTTACTAGTTCTCCAACTTTCTGACTGTGTTTGTCTCCCTTGACCTTCCTCCAGCATGTCTCTGGCATAAGGTAGGCCAGCTTTCTGCAGCTGAGATGCTTACTGGCCCCAGTCCTTCAGCTGGGTCCCAGTGAGGACTCAGACTCTTGACCAGCTGGAACAAGCATCCCATTCCTCCACCTCCATGATACCAGCCACAGATGGACCTTGACTAGTATGTATTCCATACAGAGTGAATGAGGGAGCACCTGCACATGTTTGAACAGAAAATGCTACCCACTTACTTAGTAAATATATTTCATATTTGATGTCACTGAGTGTTGTGGTTTTGTTCTTGTGGTTACCTCACCCTAAATTCCACCATGACAACCACAGCAGAATTTTGCTCCTCTATAACCATCTTATTGCTGCTAATTCAGCCACAGTTGCATGGGGCTGAGCTGCGCCTGGAATCCTGCCCATGACCCAGCCACTCAGCACAGCCAGGGTCAACTGATTACTGTTTCACAGCCTCAGCAAATTTATCCTTTTCTAGCTGCAAGTTAGTTAAGTTTCAACCTTCCCACAAGGAGTTGAGTGAGAATGAATGGCTCTGTGTCCAGCATTCCTCGCCTGAGGGCAGATTTGTTTCGGTCACAGTTATTAGTTCCAAGATCTTGCAGATGAAGGAAGCTTTAATGAAAAGACACTGAACCGCATCTTAGGCTCCCAGCTGTTTTGTGATGCAGGTGATGAAACAGGCTTGCTAAAAATATCTCATCAGAAATATGATCCAACCAAATATAGCTCTAGTTCCTTTATGTGACTTTAAGAGAGCATACATGGAGATGAGACATCTTGGCGTACAAGCTCAAGGGCTGTGCTATGATTTCCTTCCTTTAATAAAGCCTTCTTGCAGCCATGTGCTAAATAGAACAGCACTGAAAAGAAAAAAAAAGGCATTTCTGGCCCTGAACCCAATGGGTTGAAATAATTATACTTGCAGTAAATGTCAGGATTCTGTTAAAGTTTTTCTGGTATGTTTTCATAAATCTTACAATCTTCTTCCACAGCAAAAATTTCCCTCACTGACCACTTGAGTGCAGCCACTTCTTTAAAGAACACATTAGCTGATAAGCACCATACAGCAACAGCACGTAGCTGGTCAAAGCAGGAGGTGAAGGAGACTGCTCCATCCCTTTGAGCAAAACCGAGCTTTTTTAGTTTAAGAGACAGAAGACTTGATTTAAGTCAGAAGACTCAACGTACCAGCTTTAGACTCTTGAATTGTTTGAATCAGGGAATCCTCTAATCTCTAATAGGGATTCCAGTAACAGTTTGTCTCTAGGGACTCTGTATTCTTGTTCTCACCTGCAACATTACTGAGGCCACTGAAGTGGGCAGTAAGAACATTTCAGATGTTTTGGTTGTGTTCCAGTTCTGGCTAAAAACTGAGAGAGAATACAGGATAACTAAGAGTTACTTATATCCTTCATTTTTTAATGGGGTTCTCTTATTCTCCAGGAAATATGAATATGCTGGATAGGATAATGTCAGCTATATTCTGCTTCAAGGTCTCTACCTCATTCTAATGCAACACCTCGCTATATTCTATATGCACAGGAAACACAGCAAACACAGGTGACACAGGAAAAATGCAGAGCTGCCAAGCAGGAATAAGTAGCAGTCAGGGAGTATGGAAAGTCTTCAGGCTCTCCCTCTCACCCCATCACCATTTATCCTGCTGGTCCCAATATTTGCATGGTCTCTCTTGCCAACAGTGACAGGGTCAGGTGCTTGACTGAACAAAGATGCAGGCAGCATAGCTGTTGTCATTTATTTCAGGGACTAAGCAGTACATACTCATTCTTGTCCATTAGGACCACTTACAGAGGACATTGCCTCTAGCTGCTTAGTTACCATCCCTGAGCCAGTGAAGACCAAACACAGACACGGCCAATGCTAGGAGACTGAGTTTCCTTGCTTTCTTACCACCATGCTTTTACCACCACTCACACTGTTGCCCCAAGCAACCGCCAGTTTACTCACACTTAATACTGGCTCTACTCAAGGATGTTTATATTCTACCTAGACCACTAAGACCAAGTTGGATTCCAGGTAAATCAGAGTAAGACTCCAACAGACAAGTGAGAGCTGTTAGATACAAAATTTCTTTATGATGAACTAAAAGGATATAACTTGTATGAAAATCCAATAAAATATATTTTGTTATTAGTTTAACTAATGCTCTAGCCATCTCATGAAAAAATAAGAAACACTTCTTACAGTTCAAATGACCCAGTTCCTATTGTGGATCATCAGTAATGCAATAAATACCTAGAAATAAGTATCTGCCCTTTTCTTCTGATGTCAAGTTCTCATCCTTTCAGTGCAGTGAGTTGTCAGCTGGTAGGAGAACAATGTTGATGGTGCCTTTTTTCTTCCCAGGTCTTGTATCTAATCTAGGTTACTTTTGCATGTTTAAATTCCACTTTGTAAATAGGTTATATTTTTTCCTCTCCTAATGCTTCTCAAGGTTAGTCATAGAATCATAGAATCATAGAACGGTTTGGATTGGAAGGGACCTTAAAGATCATCTAGTTCCAACCCCCCCTGCCATGGGGAGGGACACCTTCCACTAGACCAGGTTGCTCAAAGCCCCATCCAACCTGGCCTTGAACACTTCCAGGGAGGGGGCATCTGCAGCCTCTCGGGGCAACCTGTTCCAGTGCCTCACCACCCTCACAGTGAAGAACTTCTTCCTTAAACCTAATCTAAACCTACCCTCTTTCAGTTTAAAGCCATTACCTCTTGTCCTATTACTATATGCCCTTGTAAAAAGTCCCTCCCCATCCCTCCCATAGGCCCCCTTTAGGTACTGGAAGGCTGCTATAAGGTCTCCCCAGAGCCTTCTCTTCTCCAGGTTGAACAAACCCAAATCTCTCAGCCTGTCTTCATAGGAGACGTGCTCCAGCCCTCTGATCATCTTCATGGCCCTCCTCTGGACCTGCTCCAACAGGTCCATACCCTTCTTACGTTGAGGGCCCCAGAGCTGGATGCAGAACTCCAGGTGGGGTCTCACGAGAGCAGAGTAGAGGGAGAGAATCACCTCCCTTGACCTGCTAGCCACGCTTCTTTTGATGCAGCCCAGGATACGGTTGGCTTTCCGGGCTGCAAATGCACTTGCCAGGTCATGCTGAGCTTCTCATCAACCAACACCCTCAAGTCCTTCTCCGCAGAGCTGCTCTCTATCCATTCTCTGTCCAGCCTGTATTTGTGCTTGGGTTTGCCCCAGCCCATGTGCAGGACCTTGCACTTGGCCTTTTTGAACTTCATGAGGTTTGCATGGGCTCACCTCTGAAGCCTGTCAAGGTCCCTCTGGATGGCATCCCTTCCCTCCAGCATGTCAACCACACCACACAGCTTGGTGTCGTCGGCAACCTTGCCGAGGGTGCACTCAATCCCACTGTCTGTGTTGCCAACAAAGATGTTAAACAGCGCTGGTCCCTATACCAACCCACGAGGAACACCACTTGTCCCTGGTGTCCGCTTAGACATCGAGTTGTTGACCGCAACTCTTTGAGTGCTACCATCCAGCCAATTCCTTATCCACTGAGTGGTCCATCTGTGAAATCCATGTCTCTCCAATTTAGAGACAAGGATGTCATGCGGCACAGTGTCAAATGCTTTGCACAAGCCCAGGTAGGTGACATCAGTTGGTCTTCCCTTATCCACCAGCACTGTAACTCCCTTGTAAAAGGCCACCAAAATTGTCAGGGACAATTTGCCCTTAGTGAAGCCATTTTGGCTGTCACCAGTCACCTCCTCATTTTCCATGTGCCTTACTGTAGTTTCCAGGAGGATCTGCTCCATGATCTTGCCAGGCACAGAGGTGAGACTGACTGGCCTGTAGTTCCCCAGGTCTTCCTTTTTTCCCTTTTTGAAAGTGGGGGTTATATTTCCCCTTTTCCAGTTAGTGGGAACTTCCCCAGACTGCCACAGCTTCTCAAATATGATGGACAGCTGCTTAGCCACTTCATCCACCAGTTCCCTCAGGACCCATGGATGCATCTCCTCAAGTCTCATGGACCTGTGCACCTTCAGGTTCCTTAGATGGTCTCGAACTTGATCTTCTACTTCCATGGGGTGTTCTTCATTCTCCCAATCCCTGCCTTTGCTTTCTGTGACTTGGGCAGTGTGGCTGGAGCACTTGATGGTGAAGGCAAAAAAGTCGTTGAGTACCTCAGCCTTCTCCATGTCCCAGGTAACCAGGTCTCCTGTTTCCTTCCAGACAGGGCCCACATTTTCCCTAGTCTTCCTTTCATCACCAAGATACCTATAGAAGCTTTTTGTGTTGCCCTCGACAACCCTGGCCAGGTTTAATTCTATCAGGGTTTTGGCTTTCCTAACCTGATCACTGGCTGCTCAGACAATTTCTCTGTATTCTTTCCAGGCTACCTGTCCTCGCTTCTACCCTCTGTAGGCTTCCTTTTTGCATTTGAGTTTGTCCAGTTGAGCCACAATTCCTTCTCTGTACAAGGTATGATACAATAAAACGTGGCATGGTATCTTTTGGGAACACAACTGCACAAAGTGAAGGAAAACCTAAAGTAAATCAGGTAATAGCATATCTAAAAACAAGCTCAAAACAACGGAATAGGCAAAAGACACCTTACCATTGGAAAATTCTGCTATTAGAGTTGGGACAGGCCAGGCAGTAGTCATTTGATTCTAGAACTAGTTACAGGCAGAAAAGTTTAACTAATTTTATACATACAGCTAAAGTTAAGCTACAATAGATTTAAAGACCATATAAACCCAGACAAGGCCTGACAAGTTTTAGGGCCTGGTATGGCTAATTATTATTGGAGAACTTGAGTGTATTACCAGCACTTGGAAAACCAAGCTGTCTGGGAGATGGAACTACAGAGCCATAAACAGGAAACAAACAAAGCCAGGAAGGCACCGTTTCAAAACACAAGAAACCCACAAACATTCAGTCCCAGTCTGGACTCCAGCTAACCTGCATGGATCAGTCCAAAAGGACAAATCAAGAACACAGACACCAGCCTGCAAACTGGACAGGACACAGGGAAAGCCAGGGTGAGGTCTGTAACAAAATTGTGAAGCTGAGTAGGAGCTGGAACAACCACTTGGGAACCAAGAACTATAACAGAAAAGATGGAATTGGGCAGGGAAGTGGCCTGAGTAGTTTACAGCTCTCATGGAGCTTTTGTGAAGATCCCCACTTCATGCCAGCTTAGTACTTACTGGTAGTGAGCTTGAGGAGTTCCACACCTTACCCCCTGCTTGACTGTAAATGCAGATGCTCTCTCTCCATCCATTCACTCCAAGGAAACAAGAGCCAGACATTACAATGGGTCTCCAACAAACAAATGGGCTTTTGCATGATCTCTGATGCATTCTTATTTTTCTGGATATCGTTGGAAGCATAAGCTTTCAATGTAAAAAATAATGAAGGCGCAGCAGTGAGCTAAGGATATTTAGTCATAAATATAACCAAATTAAGTAACATGCCTCCAAACTGGAGGAAGCAGCTGGGCAGTATTTCTTACATATAGATTCCATGATACATCTGACATGGCAGCTCAAGCACAGAAAGTCGAGACAGAAACAATTCTATCTTATAGTTCACCAGGAGTAACTTCTTTGATTTCATTTGCTTTAATCCTTCCTTATACCTTTGTAAGGGAAGAAGTAAAGCCAGAAACCTCTCAAGGCAATGTGGGAAAGAAATAATGCATGAGAGCACCTCTTTCTCCTAATTGGCAGATATACGTATTATCTGATCTCATCTCACTACCAGGGAAGGGCCAGAAGTTAAATCCTTCAAGGCAACGTCAGAAGATCCAGTTGTGCTCCTGACAAGTGAGAAACACCAAACTAAGGATAAAAGATAGGTTGCTGGTCTCCACAGGACACCAGTACTGACACTGAAGAAAATATAATCCCAGCAACCATTAATTTTACTTCCCCCTTTCAACTTGTACTGACATGTAGAGACAGCAAGAAGAACATGATGCAAACACACAAAGGAAATTATCAGAGGAAGAACCTGCTGTAGGTAGACTTCATCCTAGAAAAGCCATGCATTAATCAGTAATTATTTAATACTCCTAGTAAAGCTAGTAGAGATCCCTATGTCTTATTTGATGATAAATGACTGTGTGACTTGTAACCAGAACTATCTGCAGTCCTTGCAGACCCACAAGAAGAAAAGGGGGAGGGAAAGGAGGTCCAGCACTTTGTAGGTGTTTTTTGCTTCCTCTGTAGTCACATTTTTCAAGACAAGACAGCTCTACTTGTTAGGCATAGAATGGCTTTGCCTCAAGGTTACAAGTTCTTCAAAAACCTAGTAATGAAGCTGACAACATCTAGAGAAGGACACGTCCAGTAACAGGAAAGCATTGTGAAATTTAGGCAAAGCCACCCAGTATTTAATGCATCTGCTCCTTAGAAATGATTGATTTAGATGGTGATTGAAAGAGAAAAGTATTTCTATTCAGAAAAGTATGTCCATTTCCTTGATGGAGCAATTATTATTCTAAAGGTTAAAATAAAATAGTCTCTACTTGCTTTTGTAAAGCTCTAATTATTTAAAGTGAGTATTAAAAAGCCTGTACTATTCAAATATGGGGGTTTTTTCATTCTGTAGATATTTAATAATACAAATAGGTTCACGTTCACTTCTCCTGACCACTTTCACAAGAACTAAAACAAGTTTCTTGTCCTGATATTGTAAATGCTGCAGGAAGATGTTTATTTAATGCAGGACCAAACTGTAGGTTTTCTAAAGCTTTATACTTTTTCACTTCCCAAGATATTCACAAGTATATGATGCACACACCAGCATGAAGAATAAGAATGAATCCCTAAATCCAAAGTAATCATTCAGGACTGAATGGGCATTACTGCGTAAGAAGCTCAGACAGTTCTGCATACAGAGAAGACAAGCTTTATTCCTACTCAGATTTCAGAAAGAACTCTGGACTTGCTGTTATGAGACAAGTTATGAAGTGCATATTCCCACCATCTACCTCTTTTGTGACAAAATTTTATTCCCTTAGCCCTATTTCATTGCCTTCTCCTATTAGGTAAGTGTAGTACTGCTTGTACCGTATACACATACCCCCAGATTAAAATGCACCAGTTTTAAATTGCATTCCTTCTCCACTGCAGATGTGAGAAAATTAACTCGTTCATGTGACCAGCATAAGAGTCAGGCTAAATGGAAGGAAGAAAGAAGTGCTCATCAAAACTCCTGCTGAAACGCAAGGAAATTTAAGCTGACAACACAGCTCTGACAGCAAGAGAAGCCGCAGTGCCCTGCACTGGTGTGAAGCATTGCTGGCAGCAGGGACAGCAGCTCTGGCAGTGCTCCCATGCCAGGGATGCCCACAGGTATCTGGTGTATCCCTGATGCCTGCTCAGGTGCTCATTTGAGTCCAGGCAGCCAGTCCTTGAAATTCAATGCAAAATCAAGAGACTAACTTCTAAGTGCTTTTCTGCATAATGAGGATATGATTGGACTTGTTTATTGTTCCAGCAGTTAAGAAATACCTCTGGTAATACCCATTTCCCAGAATTCCCAATCCCATTCCCCTCCTGAGCCAAAAAAAACATTTTATGTTCTCTACTGTTTAACCATCATCCTCATCACAAACTTTTCCCACTGTGGATAGGAATTACTACTATTTTAATACAGGCTGGAGGAAACTAGGTAAGCTTAGCAACAAGATTTTGCAAAGCGAGATGTGAACACTGCTTCCTAGATACTGTGCTGGATGTGTATGAACAGCCATACCACTAGCTGAGTTGGGATGCAGGTTGATGGGGTAATGGGTTGATTGAGGATGGGCTGACAAGAAAGACATGTAGTTCAACAAGGGGAAGTACAGTGTTCTGCACCTGGGGAATGAACAACCCCATGCACCAGTACCTGCTGGGATCCACCCAAACAAGGTTTTCCTACTAAAAATAAGTGAAGCTTTTCAAATGATGTGAGCATAAAAAGCTTTTGTTTTTCTTTTCTTTATATTGTGAAACAGTTTCCCCCCCATTCTGTAAGTAGTATGGGAAGGAGGATACAATTTCCTTTTGTTGCTTAGGAAGTGGAATAATTTCCTTTTTGATGAGTTTTTTAAATTTTGGCACAAGCTGCCAGCAAGTATTTGTTGAGCTTCTTGGCATTCTGATCTTGTCTCTAGCACTAACACATGCTTAGAGCTTGTGGAAAGTGTTCTCATTCCTCAGATTTCATCCTCCTTCTCCTGTCCACCCTCAAATCTCAGTAGCTCTTACAAAACCTGGCTCCGATACCACTTGTCTTGCTGATACACGGTGAACTTTCCATCTCATTTTTCCTCAGCAACACATTTGCTAATTCTTCTTTGGCATTGCTTCCAACCAGATGTTAACAGATACCGGGAGAATCCAATAGCCAATGATTTAAAACAGGCACAGAGGGAGGACACAGGAAAGGTGACTTTTACAGTGGTTTGCCAGCTGCCAATTTTGACCCAGTATCATCTTGGTTTTTCCTCTCCTCCCTCTTGTGCCTGGAGCAAGGAGCAAGTTTCTGCTTTACAGGTGATTTTCTGCTTAGATAGCTTTCGGTGAGGAAATACAAAGTAAAGGGATCACCAATAGCCACCAGTGTTAGTTACAGAAAGGTTCCCGGCCTTAAATTTTAGAACACACTACACACGCACACACTCACTCCCCTTTCCTATGGTTAAAATAATGGCCCATCATTAATCCACTTAGGAAACGGATCCTCAATGTAGCCTCCCTTCACTCTTCCCCACTTAAGTCCCTGCTGCTAGCACCTAAAATACACTCAAGACCAGCACTCAGTCTGGCCCCGCTCAGGAAAGCAACAGTCAAGATACTTTGGGCCTCTAAATACTCCAAAACCAATTCAAATATGTTGATATTAACAGTCACACAACTTCTGCTATCTCAACTCTGACCATTCAAGCTGCTGTTCTCATCTCTTCTCACTAGTAATAAAGGCTTTTTCAGCAAAATGGTCAGCTAAGTTCTGCTTTTTGTACATATAGCATAAAAACATCTATCTCACTGTCCTGTGGTTGTATTAGGTCTACAGGACTAACAGGGGAATCACTGAACTCTTGTTTCATTGTTTTATTATAAGAGATGATATCCTAATAATTTTAGGGAGCTGCTGTTGAGACCTAACTCTACTTATATCAAGATTTAAACTGGGGAAAATAAACAGTAAAAACTATGAAAAGTATGAGTGAAACATTCTGTTCTGATGATGCACTACCATGATTTTCAACATTTATAAGTGATAGTTCAAAACTGGACACTAGAGTATAATTAATCTCACTGCCTGTTGAATAACAATGTGCAACTTTCATTGTGCCTTTTCAACAGTAGCCACAGTTTAAGATGGGAAGTTATCTATTACGGCTTTGATATTTGGCACATGTATTTGGCATGCTGTATGTTTCCACACAGGATTGTTTTATGTGGTTATTAACTAATACAGATGATCAATTGCTTACAAATATAGTAGAGCAATTACTTGACGTTATATCACCAACTGACTGCAGGTTTGCCTGTATTTAAACTTTTTAGGAAAGTGACAGTGAAAGAAGTGTGGCCTTTTCCTTGTGACTTTCAAGCACACAGGAGGTTGTTTCTGTTTTGGCAGATACCATTCATTTGCTAGTGTAAAAATATCTTCCCGTGAACGCTGTGCCTCCTTAAAATTATTCAGGAGCAAAACTATTTGTTGATCACCTTGTAAAGAAGTGAGAGCTCCTTCCAAAAAACATAGGAGAAGGTTTAAACTCCCACCAAGCTGGAAATGTAGGACCACCGGTTAAACAGCACAGCAGAAATGTTTGCCAGTTTTCCCACAAGGGGAAATTTCCCTTTCATTTGCAGCATTTCCACTACTCTGGAAAATTAAGCTTTGAGGTGAAAGCTGGAGTACAACCTAAAAAATTGGAGGTTTGTTTTTTAAAGGGAGAAAGGATACTCTGCTCACTCCATCACACAGGCTACCCAGCAGAAAGGAAGAGGTCCCTTCCATAAACCAGCTAGCCTCTAGGTGCAGCTAGATCACAGCAGTCAGGAAGGGATTCCAGCACTGTCCTCCAACCCTTGGACCACACTGTACAGGTGGCAAAAAGTTGAGTTGAAAGGAGGAGGTAGAAACAGGGAATTCAGAGCTAAAGTCAAATTGCCAGTGAAAATGCACCACTCGGGTGCATTGCCATGGATTGAATGATTTCAAACTCTGAACAAGGCAGGACCGGGCTGCAGCAGGTATCAGTACAATCCACAGTCTACAGACTGGCTATTGTGCCCCTCAGCACATGGCTCACGTAAGACTGTGGTGCACGTACACTGCTGTAGCTGTGTGTAAATTACACGCTATTTATGTCACCTCTGAATTTGGCTCATGCTGCTTTTTCCCTTTAACACAAATTGGCTTCTACATATGGCAATTAAAACTAACCTGGCAAGTGGGAAAACACCTGTATAAACCTCTCATTATCCTGGCATCACACACTACTCACACTACATTTTAAGAATTCAGTATTGCCTGAGGTGGATGATTTTTGTGATGTTCTACAGCCAATGAACTTCCACCAGATGAGCTGCTGCTTTTGCTAATCCCAAAGTTTTAACATTACCAAATCCTGAGTAGCTTTGTGGATCAGCCAGGTTCCAGGCCTAACAGCCAAGATGTATTTTACCTAAAGCTCTACTCACAGTTGACTGGGAAATACCTGTTATAATTTATACTCACTGGCAGATCTGCTTCAGATACCTCCTTGGAAGTAATTATCTGTTGTGCTTCGTGGATGCCATATGTAATACATTCCAAAACCCTAAATTGCATAGAATTTACTGATTTCTTAAGTTTTTTATTCAAACTCAAGACTCTGATCACATTCATCAAGAGGATCACAGGCCTGGAACCAGTTTCCAAAGAACTGCAGTTGTTTTGTGATGCAAAGGTAGTGCCTTCACTCTGCTTTGCTGAAACAATTTGGATTTGGAACATGTTTTGCTTTGGCAGTTTGAGACGCTTTAATCCTGAAACTAACAAAATTCACATCAACTAACAGATATTTGCCTGCAATTTGAAGAGAAACTAAGCTTCACAAATCCTACTACCAAGGCAAATTCCTTATAATGAAAGAGAATCTGTTCTCTGTATAGGATGCAGTTATAAAATGACTGAGAAATACAACGTTCTTATACAACCTCTGCTCTGTTCTGCTAGAGGTCAGTAATATTTTGAGCAGTGAGGAGACTGCATACATACAGAAAAGGACAGAGGTATTATCTGGATTAAACCCAAGACTGAAGGCACAAGAACCAGGTTTTATTCTCAGGTCTGCCAATAATTCATCAGTGACCTTGAAGAATAGTCCCATACCTTTCAAAATTGAACAAATAAAATACCCAGTCATTAAAAGGCTTGTTGAATTCATTAAAACTAGTAAACTGCTTTGGGGTTCAGAAATTTTAAAGTTTGCTTCCAGCAATAACCTTAACAGTGGTAGTAAAATTAAGTGTGTTTAATCCAGAAATCTGCTCCCTAATAGTAATGGAGATAACCACAGCTAAATGAACATAAGACTTAGTAGCAGAATAAATGTACTGATTTTGTTTGTTTGGGTTTTTTTAAGTTACTGTCCTGGATAAAGAAAGACAAAATAAAGAGATGCAGAAGAGACCTGAAGAAAGGAACAAGATACCACAAAGAGGGCATTAATGTTTCAAACTCTTCAGGTTTGCAAAAAGACTTGCAAACCTCATGAGGAAGTCTGAGGAATATCTCCAGAGATCAGGTTACACTTTTTTCAACCACTTTGTCTATAAATCAGATAGATGCTTTCATAATTATGCATATTTACATTACTATATGCTGAAAGTTTATGCTGCTTGCTCTTCTGAGCCTTGAAAGCACTTTCTGCCTCACCTTTCCAGACCAGCGGTGATCTCCATATTGCAACTGAGGAGGGAAGCAAGTGATTTTGTGAGATAATCAAGTAGGGAAAATCCTTAGTCTCATTAGTTCTTGAAAAAAATCCCATATCCAGGTCCACTATGGTTTGCTGTTTACTCTGTCTGACCTGTGACACCTTCTAAGAGATCCATACAAATTTCAGAACTCTATCTCCTGTGTGATCCTAAGATATGGGCTCTTCAAGAGCTGAAGACATTCAAAATAGTCCCTGTTAGGGAACAAAGGGAAGGGCGGGGGGAAGGAAAATTGCAGTGCACGATGTTTCATTTTTTAGTAGCCAAAATGATGCATGAGCCACAAGCAAATGTATTATTAATCTCACTAAAGTGAGAAGAAAAATAATCATAAAGAACAAATTTATTCATTATTCGTGGTTTGACAGTTTCTTCATTCTACTGAGATGAAACACCATGTGAAATTAGTAACACTAGAAATTCAAACACTGCTGTACGTACTTTGGGACAGAGTCTGCACAACAGAAAAAAGCACAGATTCCCCAGAACGAATCTCCCAGTGCCAGTGACCCTATTAACCTTGAAATGTTCAAGTATGCATCTAGGCAAAGGTCAGCTACTCCAGTGTATACAGGTCTAAGAAGAGCCTAATGTTTTCACATAAAATTTTGTCCTTTTGCTTTGCCATTTTATGTGCTTTCCTTTATTAATTTCCTTTTTAATTTTTTTAATAAAATCTGCAAGTTATGGATTCCTGGGGAAAGATGGGACATTTCAAATGTCGTGTTTCTAAAGACAGGTTTCTTGTCCTGGTAGTGAAGGAGAAGACTTCAGAGAAGTTACATTAGATGTCTGGAAACAAGAAGACAAACAAAACATCAACTCTTTTGTCATTTTTTGATCTTGGTGTTCATTCCATTTAAGAGAATCTGCATGCTCATCTTAAATTCCTGAAGTTGCTAGTAATGGCTTTGATTTTGACTTTGTCCAAAAATGTAAAGCAAATTCCATCAAGTTCTACATAACAGAAACAAACTTCCGTAACCTACTCTAATTTCATTTGCATCTTTTAATCCAAATTCAGTTCTGGGAAGTGATAACAGTATCAGCTGTAAAGTTTGGATTCAGATCCATTTTTTCCCTAATGCTCAGACCCAGGTTTCCAGTGCAGCCGGCTACAGAAATAAGAGCTATCCACAAAACAGCTCTAGATCCAGATGTTTTTTAGCCAGGTGCTTTTCAAAACCTATCTGCTTAGGAATACATATGTCACAGTTAGAATCCTCAGGAGACGTTAGTGAGTGTCATCACACCTTCTTCGGTCAAAACAGTTGAATATTCTCCTTTTTCTCCTTTCTACCATCCTGTTCATAAGGAACTTTTTTTTATTATTTCTGTTTCTGTTTACAGCTTCATCAACTTAATCTGATCCTGTTTTGAAGGCAGGCTTATCTGGGAGTGAAGGATAGTGGCAAAAGCTAGGCAAAGTGAAGGAAAAAGGCAGCATGATTACAAATCCCAACAAACCCTGGCCAAAAATCCTTAGGAGAAGGATGCAGTAGTGTGGTGGGTTGACCCTAGCCAGCAACCAAACACCCATCCTGCCTTTGCCCGCTCTCCTCTCCTGTGGGACAGGGATTTAAAAAAAAAAAATATAAAAAATTAAAAACACAAAAAAGAAATCAAAGGCAGGCAAAGAGCTCATGGATAGAGATACCGAGAGTTTAATAAGAAAACCAAAAGCTCTGCATGCAAGCAAAGCAAAACCAAGGTATTCACATCCTGCCATCAGCAGGCAGGCAGATGTTCAGGCACTTCCTGGGAAGCAGTGCTTCCCCACACATGACAATTCCTTGGGAAGAAAAACGCCATAACCACAAATGTTCCCCCTCTTTTCCTTTATTGCTGAGCACAACGTCATACGGTATGGAATATCCCTTTATTCAATTCAGGTCACTGTCCCAACTGTGTCCCCTCCCAACCTCTTGCCCACTGCTAGCCTACTCACAGGGGGAAGCCTTGACACTGTACAAACACTGTTCAGCAGTAGCCAAAACACCAGTGTTACCAACACTGTTTTAGTCACAAACACAAAGCACAGCACCATATGAGCTACTATGAAGAAAGTTAACTTCATAACTTCATCCCAGCCAGACCCAGTACAAACACACGTATGATGGAAGTGTTTAAACACAGTCTAGGGTACTTCACCCTAGAAAGAGATATTTTTCTTTGCTTTTAGGGCTGCACCTCATGCATTTAACTGCACCCTTCCACGGTTATAAGACACCTAAGAAAAAATGCAGAAAGGCAGAACTTTATTTTCAAACATTTATCTACAGAGTAAGTACTACAGAACATGGACAGAATGATTTCATGAAATGAAAAGGAAGAAGTAAAAGCAGGACAACGTTTCATTCTTGCAGATTATTCTTAGACTTTAACACTTCCATTTCTTGAGAATCCTCGCTCTAATGTCACTTCTCACCTAATCTACCTCCTTACAATCACAAGAGCCCAACCAAGTTAAGGTTGCTTCTCCCATGCTCTGCACCATCCTTTTTCCTTTAATTTTCAGCCTCAGCCGGAAATGCTCTCCATCAGTGGTTCTGCTGCCAGTCTTATGCCTGATTGCTTTAATTAAAAGGCCAGAAGGGATGATTTAAGAGTCTCATCATCAGGCTTGACATAATTAGACTCCTGGACTCAGTGTCAAATGCTCACAGGGCTGCCTCAACTTTCATCCTTCTAAGGCACCTGTAGGCAGTATATATACAGCATGCTTTGCAGCAGGAACCATTTCTGAAAAAAGCTTTAGAAGAAAGGTTTCATCATCTTTCTTGAGACATAAAAGATCCCCCTGGCACTTTTTCATGGAGTCCAGATTTGTGTTTATAACCTCAGCCAAAGCAGCCGTAAACATCTATGCCAAAAGTAGCTTTATTTTAGTAATGCCAAGTGTATGAAGTTGAAAATCACCTAGTGATCCCCTGGAACAGAACACAGTATGTAAACAGCTTCACTATTTATATCCTGTATTAGGCCAGTTTTAAACTAAAATGAGAAAATTAAAGGGGAAAAAGAGGTCATTGGACTTTCAGATATTCTCCAGCACTTGTAAGCATCAATTAAGCACAAAGGATCAAAGCACCAGAAACAGAAAAAGATTGTTTTCAAGGTGTCTCAGATCCCACTACACTGAGTTGACAACAGGGTATGCACCACTGAGGTTTGCCAAACAGAGTCCGAAGTGATCCACTGCAGTCATTGATATGGCTCTAGTTTCCTAATTACTACATTTTCTGTGACTTTGTTCTTGGAGATTAAGTTCTAGCTTTTTCTGAAATGCTGTTTTACATGCATTGCTTTCACAAATTAAAGGACACTGGGACATCATCTTAATTGTTAAAGAGTCTTGCCTGTTGTATAAAGGTAATATTACTACAAACACAAACAAGCAGCTAAAATGGTAGTTTCTGGAAGACCAAGTTAAACAGGACATACACATTACTGAAATCTCACAGCTGGGGCCTTGTAGGTATAAGCTACAGAGCTGTAGCCAGCTTAAACAAGGCACATAGTAGTTAAAGTAAGCAGTTACCATAAAGGATGTATTTTCACTGCTGCTGAGGTGCAAGCTTAACACGAAGCTTTTCTGCATTCCCTGTTTCCATAAGTGTTGCTGTACTGCCATCAAGTGGGGAACAGACAAAAGAAGGATGAAGATAGTCGTGAAGATGTATGAACAGAGGCACTACAATGAGCAAGACTAATAGAATTCTGAATTCCCAGTTCCAATAGCCACATTTTAGGAGCCAATTCCAAAGTAACATGGAGATACCTGGATAACTGCCATAGCATTTCTACACAATAAAGAAACGAGACCAGGAGACTTGGACTGAGTATCAGTGAAAGGTATACCACAGGCACCAAAGGCTTGCGACCAGACTGCAAATTAAGCCACGCGAATAGATACTGACATAGTAATCTGAATTATCTGAAGGCCCATATGCACAGAAACATTTTCTGGGGGAAAGAGGAGTTTAAGTTCAGCAACTAGGTCACTAGCAGGGAATTATTCTAAAGAATTGTTCAGAAGTGCACAATGCTCAAAAGGTATATGTAACTACGTATGTATCCCTCCTTCCCTTCTTTGGATTGGTCTAGTTTTACAGTCAAATGCACTTAACTGAAGGGCAAACTCTGGCCAGTTTTAGTCAACTAAACAAATTAGTGCCTTACCTTGTGGCATGGGCTTTAATTGGAAATACAGTGCCCACTCCAACTTAGAACCTGTAAAAGGGGTTTTATTTACCCCATTTTCCCTCTGTGAAGCCCAAAGCCAGTAGGGTCCAGACAGGAATGCCTGTCCTTCTTTAAGAGGATCACAGGTGCCACAGCTGGAAGTGCTACTGAGTTCTTTTCTCTGCAATGTCCTGCCCCAAGACAGATGGTGCAAACAGCTCTGCATGGCTGGCTCTGAAGAGGCAGCAGAAGGGATATTCCCAGGTAGACAAAGAAGTCCTCTCACTTCAGTGAGAGCCAACTTCCAAAGATGACAAGAAAGTTTTCTGAGGTTTTGAGAGTTTTTTAACATAAAACGTATTACCTTGGTTGCCTGTAGCCCATGAATTTCAGGCAGGGACTTTAGATAAATGGCATGGAAATATGACTCATCTATCCATTAAAAAAGCATGCCACCACCACATGGTATTATCTATGTTTTATGAGTCTAAATGTGTTTTGTCTGTTGCCGAGTGCGCTTCCATTAACTCTCAGGCACAAAGGAACATGTTCGCATTTGGCAGCAGGTTGTACACAGTATGTGAAACCAGAAACTGGGAGAAATGCAGCTGAGGGCTGCCATTCTCAGCAACAAGCACTAACTGGCTGGATAGCAAAGCTCTGCCTCTTACAGTCTGTGTTGAAGACCAAGGTTCATCCTTTGCACATACATCCTAGGAAGGCACAGTAGGGTTTAAGAGGTCAATGCTTTCAGAATGACTAATTTGTTCTTGTAAAAAGGGCATCATTCAGTTTACACGTATGGAGCTGCCAATCTGAATCAAGGCATTCTTCCTTTCTGAGCCATGTCAAAGTTGAGATCCAGGTATCTCTGGATCTATCCCCATGGTAATAAACACACATATGTGGTTCTCCCGGTAGGTTATGGGCAGTGCTTGATCACAGCCTGCAAAGAGGAAGGGCCTGATTCACTCTCCATGATCCTGTTTTGGGTACAAGAACACACTGAATTACCTTGAGGTCTTCTGAACCATTTTCCTATGATTCTAGGAAACTAACAAGTGACAGACCAGAGGGTGTGCATCTCCTTTGCTATTTGGAGGACAAACTGGTGACCTACTCTGGCCAAGTACTTAAGATGATACAGAGAAACTATACAGAAAACCAAGGATATGCCACAAATTTTGAATGACATCCTTCCTTTGACAGACCATCAAGCACTTCAAACAGTGGGACCCACCTAACTTGGCTAATTCTCTATTAAATTGGTCAAAGAACTGATATGCATAGTCAGGATTTGTCTCTATCATTATTTGTGCCATAAATTATATCAATTTATAATCCAGAGTTTGGTCCTAGGTACCTCAGAGATCAACTGTTTTTCTTTTTCTCTCTTTTTTTTTTTTTTAAACATGCAATTCTGCAGCAGCTGAAATCCACAGACTCTCCCAGAAGAGTATCTTTTCATTTAACGGGAGAGGTGGCTGACAGGCAAAAATTCACACTACAGTAGGTAAGGGAAATGGGGAATTTTCAGAAAATTGCAATTACCTCCTCAGGAACACCATACAGGCTATCTGCTTGAACCAGATAACAATGCATAAGCTGAGGAAAAGGCCAGTAAGAACTGCCTGAGTAAGAGGGAGGTGTAGGGACAGACCAGTGATGAGGAGATAACAAAGCTGCAACTGTTAGCATCTTTTGCTGTTTTCCTGTGACTTTAATTAGAAACAGCTAAAATGCCTACATCTAGGACAGTGAAAAAGGTAACTGAACAAAGCCAAATGTCTCATCAACAGACACTTCAGGAAAAATCATAGATGCAGCTGAAGCAAAAATGAAAGCAGATGCACCACTGGGACAGAAAAGCCCCAAATATGATGAAGCTGTACTTCAGAATCTAGAGGGAGACAGACAGACAGAATGAGTTTACTCAAGTCAAACATGTCATATCTCCAACTGTGTGAGACTACTGGTCCAAAAAAAAGAAAAAAATAAATCAGTAAATCTGCTTTCTTGGTGATGTTATTTTCTCCATAATGGCTTATATAAAAAAAGTCCCAAAGACCATGGACAGGAGGGTAGGCAGGTGAATGAATGGGTAACTTTACCCTGCAGTTCCACTGTGTGGACTGTGATGGATGTTTAAGTGTTCCCAGTCAGTCATACTGCCAGAAAAATGTTAGGAAGAGTCTTGCCTCTTAACTGCAAATGCTCGGGACATTTGGGAAGGAAGGATGCCATTACTCAATGGGAATGAAGCAGTGACAGTGCAACAAATACTGCCTACACATTCTACCCTCTAAAAACAGCAATGACAGTCCACTGTTTGAGAACTTCATAGCCTAGGAAACAGAAACTGGCCAGAGAAAAAATGCCGGGTGTGAACCAAGATTCAGACCTTGTATTACTATCCAGACCCTGTATTACTATCCAGACTTGTATCAAATCAGCCTGCTTCTGAATTTCTCGGCAAGCTCCTATACTTAACAAGTTAAATCCAAGTAACCTTAAACTTTGTGTTTAGGGAGCAGACAATCCAAAATCCAGATCTGGATCTAAAGCATGGACAAATACTCTGGGAAACATCACCTGTTCCTCCAAGAATTTCCAACTGAGTAGAATTCATTTACTCACCAATGAATTCCTGCAGCAAAAGCTGAAGTCTGTCCCCGCCGCACAATGCATGAACTAACACATGCATGAACCTTCAGGTTCTCTGGCTTTAAGTGCCCCCTGCCCCTAAGCTATTTGCAGTCTCTGATGTCCATGATTCTTTGAGCTGGGCATCCCACCACAGCCCTTTGGACAGACTTCATAATCTGAAATCCTTCAGCCAGGGACCAAAGGTAACAGCAAGGTAAAGTCTTCTGATCCTCAGTTTTAATACAAGAATGTATGCTAGTGATAAAAAGCAGTGACAAACCATCCGTAATTCCACTGTGAAATTAACTGGGCGCTTACAACCAAGCAGAAACAATTTCCAGCTATTTTATGTTACTCATTTAACTTCAAATATTTCAACTTCAAGTTTTGTTATAAAGAGAAAGTACTAAAGGCAGAGAGTCGCTAAGTAAAGTTTCTTCCAGTTCTCCACCCACTAGATGGTTATTATTCTTAATAATGCATGCAGAGGCAGAAAGCACTTCTCTTCCCACTACTTGACACAGCATGCAGCCTTTTGGACTTTCCATTATAACCTGTCCCCTATCATGAATGTACTACATTTCTACATACCAGGTTCCTCCTCCACTCACTTGGGCATCAGCAGTGCTTTTAAAACGGAACCAAATTAATTTCCAGGGAGTTTGCTGTAGTTGGATTTTATTCTTGTGTTGTCTCACAATTCCAGAGCTATTTTAGGAGTCTATTAAACGTTTCTCTACCGAAATTAAGGTGCTTCAAATGAAAGGAAGATATAAATAACCGGTACTGTGTTTCATTCTTACTCCTTGTTACACAGGCTTCATTTGGGATCATGGCCTTGTTGCACAAGGCACGCAAGATGATTAAATACGGATTCAGCAATACAGTGGAACATTATGAGCAAGCCTCACAATAAAAAAAGCCTCATCAGTTGGTATCAAACTTCCTTGTTATCGGCCAGTGGCTGCAAAGCTCAGTTCTCATATTGTGAGACTTGCAAAATAGCATCTGACAGTGAGGTTGTATCATGTCACCACAAGATCCTGCCTAGGGACTGCACCAGAAGACCACAACCAATGTTGTCACACAACACTGCGACATCTTACAGGGACACTCCTGAATCATCATTGCTTGATAACAGCACGTTTCTGTTGTAACGGCATATCATCTCTGGGCTGCAGCACATGGGATCGTTAATATCCAACATGTATTCAGATACTGCAAGGTATGGTGAGAGATGCCAAAAGCAAGCAGGTTTCATATAATCTGATTTTGGGTGCCTAAATTAGAAGGTTAATCACCTCATACCATCCAGAGATAGCAATACAAGCATTCATAAGACAATTTCTAGCTACAGCTTAAACAACGCTGTTCTCAGCTGCCTCCTGAAAAAAAACATTTCTATCACTAGGGAGTCTGGGGAAACTAGTCTAAGATAAACTTCCACATTTAGATGTCCAGTGTTTGACACAGACTGCAATGATTTAAATAATCATGTGCAAGACTATAAAGCATAGGGCACAGAAGAACACACCAAACTGTAAGTTAACATAAATCCACGTACGTTACAGTGGAGCTTTGCTAGTTTCAAACTGTCAAAGAACCACAGTGAATTAGTTTGCTGCCGTATTCACTTCCTGTTACAAACAGGCAGCCAGTCTCCCAGTAAGGGTATATTCAAAAGTAATTAAAAACTGTAACACGTAAATGCAAAAAACCAAAGATAAGTTGGTGCTACAGTTGTTGATACAAGGCTTCCTTCATTTTGACAGTCTCTCTTCACAAGCCAAATGCTAACAAAGTGAAGTGATTTCTTATAAAATGCATTTATAATGGTGTAGACATGCCTCACACTGAATGTCCAACTATATTATCACCTTATTAGTCCCGCTGCTAAAAGGAAATGCATAATGTTCACATGTCTAAAAAAGCATATCAAACCAAGCTTTTTAAACCAAATAGAATAATTTCTTTGCAGTGTTCTTGAAATACACTGTGCTTCTCTTTCCTTTGAGCTGCAATTGAGAATTATCAAGAACTCCCATAAGGCTACATGAAAAAGATGAACAGCAAGCAAACCAAGCCAAGCGCTTCTCCAGCTCTGCCAAGAATTAAACATACAGCTCCATCAGCAAGAGGTCTTGCTTTAGTAACAAAATCTGTCTCAGCCTGTACCTAAAAGGTTTTCTAAGGCTGCAGATTAAAGTTTAAAGACCACTCAAAAAGCCTCAAGACAGGGAGAGCTCCTATAGGAAAAATTATATAGAATTTCCAGAAAGAAAAAGGTAATTATTACTTTTAGTAACAACAGTAATAGCAGCAGTAGTCCCTATGTTTAATGATTCTCTTTCCCTAGAGATGTCAGCATGTTTTATATGTTATATAAGCACCACTGTGCGGTTCACTTAATATCGAAACTCAGCCATCTCTGAGCACAACTGCAAGAGACAGTATTAAATTACATTTCAGTATGACAAAAAATGCTATATTAATTTGTAATCACAAGGGAATTTTTACAAGACATTTGGAGAAAACACCTGGGCTACAAAACACTCCCTGGAAAAGTGCCATGGAATATTTAACAAACTGAAATGGTCAAGATTTCTTGCATGTCAAATGGAAAAATAAGGCGGCACTTCATCCCCTTCCCCCTGCCAGCACCGCACTGAAATAAATTGGGGAGGCAGTTCATGAGTGACTAAAAGGGAAAAGCCCAAGTACTGTATAAGAGTAGCAGCTATTTAGAAGGTATGCAAAATGCACAGGCACTACTTGCCCTGGAAATGGATTTATCAGGAGAAGGATGGTGCAGTCCGTTAGTTCTGTTATGCATTGCATACACACAAGCATGGGCTGATACATACTCACAGCCGATACATCTGACTGATAATGTAATATTAGCCTGATTTGTCTTAGCATAGTATTAAAATTAAGACAAAGGTGTGGTATGATGAACAAAACTGTAGCAGCATGAGATTTCTGAAGGAAATTAGTCTGATTTGACAAGAGCGTGCAACCCAAACATAAATGCTAGCTTGCTTTACATCTGTCGTATAGCAATTCTGCTTATTACTTAGTGATAGTGAAGAAGGAGGCTGAGCATTTCACATTCTTCCCTTTTCATTAATAAGCACAATAAGTCAAGGCTTCCATTGTACAAAGCAAGCTGCAATACTGTTAGCCCTACCCCAACCTAACACATGGAACTCCTGTGATGTGTCACATAGAAACACTTCTACTCCTTCTGCTCAGCTTTTCCATCACCCATCATTCATGCTCGTCACTGAACTCCACCAAGCATGTGGTATTTCACAAATGGAGATCAAGTGCTTATGCTCAGAAAGTATCATAAAGTAAATAAAAAATTGCAACTGGAAGTAAACAAAAATTTAAAAGAAATTTTAAAAAATCCCATGTTTCTTTTTAAATCAGCCTTATGTTCTCCCCAGACCAGAAACACTACTCTTGAACATCTAGGCTTGGAAATACTACATAAGCTATCTCTTTGCACCTTCTGTCATCTTGGATGTAACTGGATTTTAGGGCTAAACAATATCCCCCCCCAAAAAAAAAAGAAAATTGAAAAAGCACATTAGAAACATACTTGGAATCATTTTAATATTGTGGCCAAAACAAAGGGTATCATTCCCAGAGCTGATAATCTAGTACCAACCCACCATGATTAAAACATGCTTCATTTACTTTAATATAAAATAGCTAAAGCCAGCAAGACAGAATTGTCTTTTCCTTTTACCCTGCTTTGATGGCTCAACTGGCCTCTGATTACATGAGGCTTACAAGTCATCTGAACACGTTAGTATGCAACTATTTAATAACACCATACCAATTAAGTGTCTGAAGTTATCTTAACCAGTTCAGTGAATGACTAACACAAAGTGAGCTAAATTAACAGCGCAGGCACAATGGCTATGATTATGGCAAGAGTATTACAGCCATTTCTTTTAATAGTAATCTCCTGTCAAATTGATGCCCATAGATATTATAGGATTGTTTAACACTGAAAAGTGGCCACATTGTTGTCATTCCCAGAAGACTTGCCAACAAAAGGAAGGGACCACAGAGATTTACACTGCCCATTAATGTTCTTAAAGAGTCATCTTGGAAGGTGAAACCCTGCCAGTGCACTGGAAGGAAATTTTTGTTCCCTTGCTGCAGAAAAGACAGCAAGTAGCACATTTTATTAAGTTCAGAAACTTAGCAAGGAACAAAAGCCACAACTTTTAGTAGGTTGGGAAGTTCACAGTGAACATGACGAAAAGTTTCTTCACAAGGAGGGTAGTGTAGCATTGGAAGAGGTAATCCAAAAAGAGGGTGGAATCCCCAAGCTGCATCTAGACAAAACCACAACTGACCTGGTCTATCGGTACCAACAATCTTACTCCCAATGGGGTGTTGGGTGAGGTTAAGCTCAGAGGCCCCTTCCAACCAACTTTTCTAAGATTCTGTGATCTTGTGTGCAGACGCAAACCAAGCCAAAAACTACCTGCAAAGGAAAATGGTTGCAACAGCTCCTGATATGGCAGTAAGGCCATATGCCTAGACAACTCTTCAGGTAAAGACCCACAAAAGAACTTATGCAGATGCTTTCAGCAGCAGCTGTTTTCTCCAGAGGACGATTATGGCATTGCCTTCCGCCTATCAGAAAATATTTTCAGTGAAAGACTGAGGCATACCAGCCATCTCCTCTTTTAGTCTTTTCCCTGAGAAGCACTGTTTTTCCTATCAGACATGCCTTTGCTGAAACATGAGGATGTTCCACATGTTCAAATTAGAGGGAAAGTCTGGCACACTTCAATTCCCTCCAGAATAGCTGGCATCGGTGGGTAGCTGGTTACAAATGCACAAAGAATCTTAGTAGACAAGGGGAGTTCAGTAGAAGAAAAGTGCTTTCTTCTTTCTCTATTACAGTCTTCATGGTTTAACTTCGAAAAAAAATCTCTACTTCAAAAGACTTTCATGCATATGAATGCAATTTTTAGCTTGTCTTTCAACTTCACTGTTACAAAGACTTGTTAGAAAAAAAGTAAGTGCAAGGAATAGCTACTCATGGGTAAATGAAATATACAAACTGACAAACCTTTCTTCAAGGAGTGCGTGGTTGCACCCTTCCCCCCCCACTGATACAGAACATCTTCTTTCACATCTTTTAAAAATTGTGTGCACGCACACACAAGTGCGCATATGCCAGTAAATACACTTCCATCTCAAGGTTTCTTGTAGCCACCAGTGTGATTTGCTCTGCTGGCTAAGCATAGTTTTAATTAGCTGGTAAAGTTCCCAAGACACAAATAAATTTTTATTTTTCTTTTTTTTTTTAAAGTTGTGGCCACCAGAGCTTATAAAAAATCTTAAAAAAAAAAAAAGAGAGAGAGAAAGAGAGAGAGAGTGCTAGGGGTGGTATCTAGGGAGTTGCCTTGGACTGCAAAACTTTTGCTCAATCTTTTACACCTTACATCCTTCTCATTTCAGTAGTAGAAGAAAGAATTGAGGAAAAATACATCTATTGCTGTGACTACAGTGGAAAGTCTTTGCATCAAGCTAGCTCTCAGATATAGAGTCCTACCGTAAAAACAGCATTCAGAAATTCATAAATCTCCAAAAGCTATGTTCCGTAGCGCAGGAATGGAAAGGGTTAAAACAGTGAGCCTTGAATTCTTATGATCTGCTGCAAAAAAGGATTTCCTTTGGCCCATGTGCACCAAATTAAAAGGGAAGTAATTGAAATGACCAACAGATCATATGTGGCAATCAAAGTGAGGTCTTGCTCCCACATGAAGCGTTTTATTCTTCCCCATAAAGAAGAGTGCTAGGTGTAACTAATAAGTAAGGTGTAACTAACAGGCGTGAAAATACATACATGCTAAGACTGGGGCATCTGTTTGGACTGGTTCATTCTCTAACATCTTCTCTTTTCTTCTTAGCCTTTTCTCCAGCCAGTTTCATTGGTTTGGGTTTTTTTTTTTCCTCATAGTTCACTAATACCTCCCTCCTTGTTACTTCAGTTTCATCTTCCTCCCTCAAAAATGTGGATTTATGTTTTGCTTCGCGCTCTTCCTTCGAGATATTTAGGATGCTGCCACTAGACAAAGTCTTCACCACAAACTCAATCAAACCAGCATGCTTCCCTAGGTATTCATAGGTTTTAATGTCTGCAGGGTTCATTTAGCATGATTTCCTTCCATTTTAACATAGCTTTCTAGGAACTATATTTAAGTATGCTCTTTAACAAGATAACGTTAAAATGTTAAAACTTCAGAAATGAGGGCAAGTCCACCACATTCTCTAGTGAACTTTCTGAAACTATCTTCACTTAAATATTGTATCTTTTTTAGAGTAAACTTGCCTATTTCATTGTGTTATTGCAAAGAAGACTGAAAACTCCTCCTGCTAGGGCATCTTGTTTTCATCTAGAGTTATCTGTATATATTAAGTCAACTTTCAAACTCATGAGAGAGAGGTGGAATACATCAATGTATTCAAATTCATTTCCAGCTAAGGATAATTTTTATGCCCTTCTCTGA
Source organism: Haliaeetus leucocephalus (assembly GCF_000737465.1). Taxonomy (NCBI): domain Eukaryota; kingdom Metazoa; phylum Chordata; class Aves; order Accipitriformes; family Accipitridae; genus Haliaeetus; species Haliaeetus leucocephalus. Next base: position 6,948,023 of record NW_010973368.1, on the reverse strand, counting down.
AGCTTCTCCAATGTTACCACGTCTGTCTTGGAGTAGAAAGCCCAAAGCTGGACATTGGAATGTAGTAATCTTACCAGTGTTGCAGGCAGAGGCAAGGCTACATCTGTATGTTTACCTGCTATTCCCCTTTTCAGAGTCTCAGTGTTCATAGCAGAAACTTTTCACACATCACTTCAGTAAAAAACAGTATCTAGATAATTGTTCACTTTAATAATTTCTGCTCTCAGTTATTCTTTTTCAGGAGTTTCTTGGAAAGTTTGTTTAGGTATAGCCAGTATTCTGTACTCCTATGCATACTATGTTGTATTTATCTGTAGAAAATGTTCAACTGTGACGATTTAGATAATTCAGATTACTCTGTAATAATGCAATAGTATAATCACGATATTACTTGACAGTAAATAATTTAAATAACATTTCAGAACACTGCTAAAGTGCTGAATAATATAAAAGCAAACAGATTCCTGAGGGACCTTGTCAGAAACAGACACCCTGCTTTCTTCCCAACAGCAACTTTTTTAGATCTGCCACAAAACCTGATTTTAATTTATCTAATATATAGCCTCTTAGAGCCAAGTTTCATTGGTTCCCCCCACAATCAAGATGTTAGAGTGATAAGACAAATGCCTTTGAGAAATTCAAGTACACTATATTCATTCTGCTCTTTTTATCAGCCAGATCTGTGATCTTGTCAAGTGATGACAGTTTTGTTTGACAGGACACATTTCCATTTCCATTGACTGACAATAATATGCTCTTCGTCTCTAACCTTTTGTTGATGGCATCCAAACTGTTCTGCTCTGTTGCCAAGACTTATGCAAAAGCAGCTATTCTCTTGGGTGTTGGATAGTGCCTTACAACACTTTTAAATATTGGTATTATGATGGCACTCCTGCACTGTTACAGAGCTTCCCTGTTCTCCAACACTCTTTAATATTGAATTAATGGCTCAGAGAATTCAAATGCTAGATTTATTTATTTATTAGGATTCCAGAACTGCTGGTCATAAAATACTTACTTTTAGCTGGTGCTCCCCACATTCCACCTTGACTATAATGAATAAATTTATACTATCCATAATATTATAGGAGAGTTAAAAAAACAGAGCAGAAACAGCTGCTGAATATTTCTATCTGTTCTGCATCACTATTTATGATTTTACTTTCAGTTTAGCAACAGATAACTCAATTGACCGAATTTACATCAATCAGCTGGAGGGATATTTTTCCTAATATACCTTAAAAATGCCGTCTTACTACTTTTAATCCTAATAGCTTTTGGCATTCACTTTTTCCCCCCATGGCTTGCTTTAACACAGGGAAAAAGTATAAATTAAGTTAGCCAAAAATGTACTCATGTCAGCTTTATCCTGAAAGCACAGGAAAAAAAAAGATACTATAAGATTGTCTAAGCAACAAGGTGCATGGAAGAAAACACACTGCATTGAAAAAATCAAACGAAACTGCAAGCAAAATTTAGAGAAATAGTACTTCAATGTTTTTCACTTGACTCATGCTTTGAATGTTGGGAATTACTTTCTATTATTTTTATAAGATACGGGCAAATACATAAACCTAGAAGTTGCTCAATTGTTTTACAATGTAAAAATAGAACTGTTGCCTGTGAGAAACATAGCCAAAAGAAACCACTTTTAAGTCAATCAGAAAATACTTCATCTTAGATACCAACATCCCTGACACACACACTCCATTTCCTGGTTTTGAAGTGGCATACAGGGAGTTAAGAGACAGAAAAGTCTGCAACCCTAACCCTTTCCAACACAGACAGAAACCAAAGCTAGATTCTGAGCTGTAGTTCATTAAAAAGGGTATCAGTGACCAGCAGAGCTGGACAGACACAGAGGTGTTCTGACTCTCTCTCTTTATTAGATGCTTGCCTAAGAGTTGGTGAATTCCTACTACAGCTTTTTATGCAGCAAAAGTTTGTTCCACTCTGTTTCTCTGAGGAGTGGGAGGAGATGGAGGAGAGGCATCCATACCTCTCCCAATATGTTCGGTGCTGTTGTGCTTAGCCATGCATATGCCAGGGACATGAAGCATATGGCCCGGGGGCTGGCAGTGTCCCGCTTAGCAGATGTCTTCAATACATTCTGCCATAAAAAGTCTTTTTGGGGGCTGGTTAACTGCTTTTTATCAAACAATTCTTTGTCTCTGGTTGATAGAGAGTTATTCACCTTAACTGAAATCCCACTAAGCACCTTTATAGGCCTTGTGCAGCTTTTCATGTCCAGGAACTAGAAAATAAGACTTTACTACTCTCTCAAATTAAGTCTGCACCTAGCAGATAGACTGAGTGCAAACTGACTACTAGGTGCCACAAGAAGTCATAAATCTTCCTAAAGTAGTTATGCTGCTTTGGTTTTTTGGACCAAGGAGTCAGAGACAGGAAATACAGTCAATCTTCGAAGGCAAGCACTCTTCCCTGTGTGGCATTACTCCAAGCAGCCAGGGATGAATACACCAGGTAATACATTTGTGCAGGCCTGGCATGCCAACAGGTAAAGAGGAAGACCCACGCAGCTTACAGAAAAGCAAGAGAGCAAGTAGTTACCTGGAAATCCACTGTAAATTAATCTTGCATCTTCGCGTTGTAAGGACTCATCAAGTTATTCAAATGGTGAACAATATTTAATCTTGTAGGCTGTTTACGAACTCCTTTACCTGAATTGTTTTCTGGCCAGTTAATTCCCAGTTCGTATTTGTGCATTTGACAATTCCTTCCCCACAGGGCTTCCAGTGTTTGGGCACATCCATCAAAATGACGGACAAAATAATCCTGCTAGAAATTATTCCTTTTTCCCTTTGTAAAGGACAGATCAGACAGTGGAGTAATGGCTGCATGGGATAAGAAAATGCTGTTGCACAATATCAATGCCCTATAGCAAACTACATGACAAAAACTGGCAAGTCAAAGCATCAAAGGTGATTAGTCTCTAGTCAGTGAGCTCAAAGGCAGATGAACACACAAAAATGACTTAATTTCTATTTTTTAGTTTATTTCTTGTTATAAAGGCTGGACACTTTCACCAAATATCACGATCCAGTTTAGTTCTGATCTTGAGCTCAGCATCTGTATCACCCTGTAACTTTTACATCCTCACAAATTAGAAGGGAAAAACTAGCACACTTTTTGATCCCTCATGAAAATACTTTACAAAATAAGACCCAAGAGAACCCTGAAGAATTGCCCTTCAAATGCCTCAGATTTGGAAACTAATATTTCACTTTGAGCATTTTCTTCACCCCAACCAGTGGCAGAGCATTCCCGTTCTCTAGCTGGCGATATGAACATGCTAGGCTTCTCCCAGGTAGTGTTTCTGAAAATCATGCAAATACCTTATACAAAAGATCTCATTTATTGATTTCCTTCTCAATATGGTCAAACACCCTGACTAAATAGGAAATGAGATTGCCTCAGCAAAGTCCAGTCTTCAGTGAGGAGGATCTGTTCCCCTTGCCTTAAAAGAAGAACAGGAAGGCTTTTTTAATTATCTCAACAAAATAAACAGTATCTTTTCAATCAAATTAGAGAAAATCTGGATTATTTCACCCCACCCCCTTCTGCAAACCCCCTGTGCCAGGTTCAGCATTACTACTTTGCATCTGAATTACAGAATAATCCATGCTTTATGAACAATAATAAGCTTAGCTCTCCAGCACTTTCAACTACGTAGTTGTAAATACCCCAGTGGACAAAGTTTCTCCTCCCATCTTTGGGTGGCTATTCCCTAGTCTAATACATTTCACCATCCATTTGGGATTCAGCACTCCATAGATCACAAATTCTGAACAGACTAAGGGAAAAGTGTATAATTCTCCAGACAAGGTACATTCCACAGGAACCTTAATAAATTTTCCTGTATCCTCCTGAGAAGCTAACCACTTAATTTGTCAGACTTTCACTACTGTTACCATTTAGATGCAACACAAAATATAAAAGGATAATAAGCATATATGAAAAGATTAAAATTAACAGAACTATTTTTATTGTCAATTGTTGCTTAATCCTTAGAAATATTTTCCATTGGCCCTGATTCGGCAAAGCACTTACAAGCACGTTCTTCCCCAACTATATGCCAAGGTCCCACTGAAATAAATCACATTTTATGTTTTCCATTCAAGTCAATACATAGACAAGATTATTACACATAATGGACACACATAATGACCTGCTTCAACCTAGTATGAGCCCTATCTGCCCAAACCACTCAGACATCTGCTGATGACTAGACTGAGCAGATTAGTTGAATAATTGATGCAGGTTTTACATATTTGTAATCACCTGTTCAAATTTAGGAGTGTAAGCATCCATCTAGTCATTGCTATCTACATAAATCCTTACTCCCCTCCAGCCCATGAGCACTATGGGTCTATTTGGTCTATGATCACAATCGTTGAACAGCCCTTGTCTTCTGACTGTTCAACTGTTCGTCTTTACAAAACCACAGTAAGCCCATGGTTTGACAATGGTAGCGCATAGCGATTGCTTCAGGAGACCTCAGCAATGTCACACTTATATTTTCAGAAATTAGAAGCTACTTTAAACATTCTTACCCACAGTCCCATGATTAGCTTGTGAAATTTCCTTATCAGACAAAAAACCAAGAAAAAAATAAACTCCTACCATGACTGGGATTACTAAAGAAAAAAAAAGAAAAAAAAAGAGGGTAGAAAAAGTAATTTTCTTGATACCACTCTTCAGAGAAAGGCTGCAACTGACATTTTTTAATTATACTAAAAAGTTGTACGATCACTGTGGTGTGTGGGTAGCTTTACTCAAACTAAGAGAAGGAAAGGGAAAGAATGTCAAGTACTGCCCATCCATATATTTTCCAAGGACAGAAAGATGCATGCTGGTGGTAAACTTAATAGCATGTGAATGGAATTGTGGCAGTGGCACAGCGCCAGACTGTTTTGTTCTATTTGAGAAAGCACTGAACACTGATATATGAGATCACTTACTAGAGGAGCTGGGAAAGCAATTCACAATAAACAATTTAGTCTCCAAATGTAGCTCTTTCACTATTCAAACTGTCCACAAAGACCATGCCATTTTTATAGATATTTGCTGTTTGTAATCATCCAGACAAGTATTTCCTTCTAGTCCACATCAGTTCAAGTGCTGGCTTCAGTATTCAGAGTTCACAATGATAGCACTCTTAAGTGCTCGGGCAAGTCAGCTGGTGGTGCTTCTACTGCTTCTGCTTAGCAGCATAAGCCAAACTCCTTTATGCAGAACTACAAACTTCTGAAAGCTCCGTCTTGGCATCTACAGGCCTGGGGTTATCTCTCCCCAAACCTTAGCATAAAAACCCCTGGTCTTTCTGTACACTTCACAACTGATGTGAAGAACACGTCACCAAAGGATTTTACTGTACAGTTAGTCAACAATTTTTTACTCATTTCTCCAGCTTTCCTCTAAAGCACACAGGGAGAAAAGGAATTTAGTAGACTGTCTGAGAGATACGACAGGTAGAATGAGTCCTTTTTGTCATATCTGCTTCGTCCCTTTCCTCTACCCTTTGAAATTCAATTTCTTGTTTGCTGAGATAGCATCTCAGAAAAGCTTAACCAGAATACACATAAAACATTTCTTCTCTAAATCTGAGATTTACCTTTTCAGAAGGCAGGTGTAAGTGCAAGAGAATCATATAGCTACTTTTCTAAATGTAATTTGATTTAAGACCTTATACAGCTCCCAGGATTATGGCATGGTGACATCATGTATGAGGCAGGTAATTTGATGTACATTCACTGTAGTTCACATGAATACTGTTTATTCATATTAAGCTCAGCTGTTGAAGTACTTATGTTTCAAAAAATAAAACCATTGGGGGTTATGCCCTGGGATTTTACAAAACTGATGGAAAAGAAATGGAGAAATACTAAGATTTTTTTTTCCAGTTCCCAGTCACATGAGGTCAGGTTCATCGATTCTTAATGAAGCCAATGGGTCATGAAAGAGCTTGGCATTTTCCTCTGCAACCTCAGAGACTCACACTGAACCAGCACAATTGCCTTTTCCAGAAGCAGGCTGCTAAATTTCTGGAAGCAAGTTTACTCTGTAGACTTGTTTGTTTCCCAAAGGCACACTTGCCTAAGTAGGGAGAGGAGAATCATGTGAAACAATAGAAAACTGACAGAAACTGAAAATAAATTTGCTAAGACTTCCGTTCCAAGCCTGCAGATCAGCTAGAACCTAGCATTTTTTACTAGAATGGTTACGAAAAAGAGTAGGCAGTTACGTGTTTTCAAAGTGTTGAACAAAACAATTCATGTTGGCTTTAACACTGATATCTGTGGTAAACTACCACATGCACTTGGAGCTCAGCAAAGACTAGCTTAATCTGTCAGGAGTAGCAGAAATTTACCCACATTAGGCTCCACGCTGCTGCACTAGAACAACCACAGTACTGGAGCCAGCTAGTTTGGTAGATCTATACTACGCAGTAGACATACCTTGGCCTTCATTAATTCAAATAAGCGAGTTCATACTACTGGTGTTGGCATGACTCAAGGCACTTTTCTGTCAGATTGACAAGTAAAAGGAGAAGCAATGCATAGGTGATACAAAGGGCTTTGGACATTCTTTTCAGTAAGATGAATGTTGCAATTCTGCAGAATATTGAAAAACCTACAAAGAGATTCTTGAAAAGTGCTCCATCTGACATTCTTGTGCTTGTAATTCTCTCATCTGACAATTAAAAAAAAAAAAAAATCACTTTCTGCATCCCATTCTGTGGAAAAATGGGGATGATTGCTTATTTTGGCATGGAGAAGAGGACCAGTGTCCCATATTGTAAGTGCAGGAAAAATGCAGAAAGGGAGAGGAAACCTGTCTGTGCAATTACATTTTGCAATCATGTCACAAAGCACTCATACATGCCAACATGTTGCTAGTTCATGTGTCCTCCTTGACTTGTCAGTTCATGTTAAAAGAATCTATTATGTATTATTACATTTTATATTACAGAAAAATAACTTATCTGTGATATGATATGATCTGATGGAAAATTGCTAATAGGGAGTGACTCAAAGAACCACACAAAGCTGACCTGAAAATAATAACAAAAAGCTTCTAAATGTTCTCATCTGGACTGGAGAAGTAGCACAAAAACCAGATTCTGTTTAGCTGTATTTCTAGATCAGACCTACCTGAATCCAGAAGTTAAGTAACACTAAGTCATGATTCCAGTAAGCATCCTTAAATTCAGACCCAGTACAGGGCACAGCACATACATAAGCCACTAGAGTGCTAAATGTATACATTCAAAACCAGTAACATGCAAGCCACGTTTCTGACTTGATTCAAAAAATCATGCAAATCACTGAGCACACTAGAATTTGGGGGTTTTTTTTCCAGAATGAGTCCCAATGGAAACACATCCCTTTTCCATCAAGATTGTGATTCTCTGGGATAATACAATTCTGCATATAGTTAAAACCAGTTATACAATGTTCCTTAATAAAACTGGGTATCCTGTGCAAATCAGACTGCTTCATAATTCCATGCTTCTCTGCTTTCTGTAAGACACATAAAACTAAAGATACAAAGTAGAAAACAAGGTCTAAACATTGTTCAAATTGTAGATGCGGAAACAGAAAAGAAAGGTTTGCTGCAATTTGGCACTGGAGCATAGACAAGACATCAAGTAGTAGAAGATTAAAAGAAGACATCTAGAAGAGTTCAAGAAGGAATGTGCTATGTCAGAACTAGAAGGTTATCAGTCATCAGACACCATGGATCCTCCGAACCGGGGGAAAAAAAAAAAATCAGAGCGCACTGTACTCTGTACTTGCTTCTGATCTAATAAAGATTTTCCTCATAATGGGCTGCTTCTCATAAAATCTGACCCAGTAAAGCATTCACCACACTTTGTTTTTGCGTACAAGTGATGCCATGCATTTCCAGAAGACTATTCACATGGCATAAGAGTTCACAGAGTTCAAAGTTTGCTTTAGAAGATCAAAATAATTAAGTTATTGCAGGATGAACCCCCCTGCATTAATCCTGTATTAATGATACCAGCTATCTGAATGAGAAGGCTATCAATTTCCGTTAAATGTTCAGTCCTCCTCTACCCTGCTATCAGCTAGAAAGATGTTTCTTCATATTAACATTTTATCGTCTGTTCAGGGAAGTTAAGAAAATTATTGTTGGCAATATATACACAGTTAAGGAAAACAACAAAACTGTGGTTGTAGATAATTACAAATACAGTTAGGCTGACCTAAGACTCATTTCGCATAGGTCTCTAAACCAAATTATACCAAACGACTAAATTATCCTGAGCTTGATTCAAACCAGTGACCTCTAATTAAAAGGTACTATATCCCATTACTAAAACTCCAGGGCACATGCTTTCATTGGCACAACGCTAATTGTCACAGTGCTTTCTAACTTGATGCTTTCTGTCCTGGAAATTCTGTCTCACTAGTTTATTCTCAAACTAAGATTTTTAGCAGCCCTAACAGAAATGAGTCTGTTACTTGTAATTCACATAAACAATATTCTATTTTACAAAGTCAGATGTCTGTTATTTCTTTTTTTCTTAGCCAAAAGTACAAATAAAGACATCAGCATGAGGAGAAAAAAAAATGTTTGACAGCAACACCTGCTTTTCTAAAGCTATAAAGAGATTTTTAATGCATGAGAGGTTTTATAATAATTATATTTCTATGAGATTACTCAAGGATCACAACTCTCTTTCAAATGTATTCATATTAATCTAATTAATATTTCTATTTTACAGATGGGGAGATTGACTGACATTTTCAAATTAGGTGTCCTATAGTCAGATGACTATATTCACATTGAGAACTGAAAGTACTCAAGATCTTTGAATGTCAAGACAATTTTTTAGGAACCTATCCATGGACTAGGCTAAGAATTATAGGAGCCCACTTTTGGAAATTGTGGTCTATATGACTAGACCATAGATATCATAGGAACCTGTGTGGCGAAATACCTTATTCTAACTACCACTGTTGCTAATCTTGGACTAAGTATCTGTTGGGTTTTTATGTATCTACATAAGTACACCCACAAGAGAAGAATGGAACAAACAGGTAATTTTGCCATTTCCTGTGTATTATATAAACTAGGTAAGAGTAGTAGGTTTATGACACCCTAATTGTGTACCACTTAACGCAATGGTCCTGCTATGCATTCAGCTCTGCCCTTGCTTTAAGCTACTTGTAAGTGGTAATGGCATTCTACTCATCAGGAAGACTTTAGGAAGAAATGAGCATCCGTTCAATAGTTTGACCAGTGTCTGATTATGAAGCTGATAGCTTCTTGGTCTGCAAGTCAGACTGAAAGGAAGGCTAGAGGCTTCTGATCTAAAGAGGCTACCCATTAACTCATTATACTGGGCCTTGAAATACAGCTGTTATACATACAGGTTAGCTAGTCAGACCATAGAACAAAAGCCACTCTCAGTTCAAGCATGAAGTCAAGGCTCAGCTTATTAACTTCATACTAACTAAAAAACAAATCCTGGAGCTGACTTGTTTCTCCACAAACCTTGGGGAAGTTTGAGTTTAAAGCAGGGAATCAGCAGACTACACTATTTTTCAGTCACAAACTCTCAGCATGGTAGAGAAAACAAACTCAAGTGGCTCTAGTCCATTAGATCCAGAAAAGCATAGGACATGTTTGTAAAGCAGCAGTGGCAGCCATTTAATTATACAATCCTAAATATTTAGGGCTCCTTGCAATCCCATTTCGCTTTTTAAAAAATGTATTATCATAATACTCATGCCCAAAGAAACTCCAATCTTCAACCTGCTCCGCCTCCTGAGACATGTAAAATAAGAGAAGATATCAATCAGTATCTCTACCTTACTGTTCCACAAAATAAAATACCCTAGAAAATACATATAAAATAACAGTACTATCTTGAGATTAGATTTTATTTATTCTCTTTAAAGTCACAGTATCTTTTGCTAACCTTCTCTTTCTCTTTAGAGAAAGAATAAAAAATAGCATAAAACATCTACATATGCAACAGTCCACAAGTATCTGCATGATGTACATTATGTATAAAGTCTCTATAAAACTGTAACATTTTGTTGTATTATTCTCTCCCTGTTTGTACAGTATAGAATCCAACATTTTTGCATGCTGAAGTAGTAAAGAATTATATAGTTACACATGCTAATCAGTTGTACCTTTCATTGCTCATCCATCCACTTACTGGTGCAAGAAACTCTGAAGGAATCCTTCCCCATGGAAGGGGGAACTGATCACCTAAATTATATGGTGCTTTCTTCCCATCCTCAGTCTTTCCTCTAAAACACCTATCAGCAAAATCTCAGTAATCCAAAATTCTACTGCAAGTATGACACGCAAGCTGAAATCAGACACTGCTGCAACAGGTGGTGCTAGGTTGCTAGGTGTAGAATCAGTTCTTTGCAACATCTGAACTGAACACATACTAGAGCTGTATGGAAAAAAATAGCCAACAAGTGTTCATACAGTTCACTTAATTTGAAGCTCCATACTATGTTTTTCATGTGCAAAAGAGCAGCACGTACAGGCCTTTCAGTGTAGATAGATTCTTTTAAAGAAAAAAAAAACCTAGCAAGTTTTCTTCAGCAGGTACAGTATACATTAGATGCTGATCCATTTCTGCCTTCACAATATGCTGGTTCACTTCAGCAGGAAATAAACAACTAGGAATAGAGAGATAAAAAATGAGATAAAAACGAACACTGATCATTACAAAACTCAAATTGGATGAACTTGTAACATCAAGCTGCAGCTACATCTCCAGCAATCGTGAAAGACCAGTTTTAAGTTAGACAGCAAGCCTTAGCAACAGTTAGTCTGGAATGTGTTATATAAAAATTACATATTCATCTGTTTTTAAGTCCCAAGTCCGAAAAGCACTCTTTTTCAAAGTAAAATTGTTTTGAGACATAAGTTGCTCAGAATTCAAAAGTGAAAACAAAGTTAGCAAAGGAAGCTGGTCCCATCTGGATTAAAAAAAAAAAAAGTCAAAGTAAAGAAAAAGTGTAGAACCACGAAAGCATAAACTGTTCCTCTTGTCTTTGATACAAATACTCCCCAGTCCCAGAAGTGAAATAAAGACACTTCAAACATGTTTAGAGATTGAAATGTCTAAGTCTCTGAATGACACTTGTCTTCATTATGAAGAAAGCAGCTATCATTCCACAACTTGGTCAGGCAGATCATGCACAATGATGATATGCATTATTTACTGTATTGAAGTCAATTTTGCCCCGCACTTGCTTTCTTTGTGGTGTTTACCTAGAGATTTAAATAGCCTTATTATTGAAATATCTGACTACCGCTCCACAAGCAAGTTGCTGTTCAGTAAAGAAGGGGTCCATTACTACCAGCGTTTTTCACAGCTGAGCAGTGAAAGTCTTGAGAGATTAAGGCAAGACTTCTCAAAGAGTGGGCTCTGAACCAGAAAGGCTTTGCCTGTTATTTTGGGGGATGCTAAGCAGCAGTGCCCTTCCTGAAGCTCACAGTGCTCCGCAATCTCTAACAGGAGGAGTGCTCAAGGTGTTTTAAGGCACTCGGAACGAGATCCACTTGGTAAGTATACCCGACAAGAGAAACCCCGCAAAAAAGGCTACATTTTCAGAATTTCAGGTGAGGTTAACTGCAGAACCCTGCCCCTCCCTCCAGCACCCCCCCGGCGCCGCTAATGTCGGAACGCCTGTAAAACCGCGGCCCAGAGGC
>NW_010973368.1:6927459-6936277 GCF_000737465.1 Haliaeetus leucocephalus | reverse complement strand
CCCCCCGCCCCCCACGCACCGCCAGGCCGCTCAGCGCCAGCGCGGCAGCGCCACCTAGCGGCTGACGGCCGCTGCCGACTGCTCCCAGCGGGGCAAGGGACGGCTCCACCCTTCACGGGCAGCTACGCGGGAGCGGCGGCGGCGGGGGGGGGGGGGAACGCTACTGCAGATAAATATAATAGAAAGCACCTTCAAATCCTACTTGCGGTGCCCAACTTTCACAGCTGGCGTAAGCTTTGAGGTATCTGGAACCGGGTATTCTAGGTTAGTACCTGACAGGAAACTTCGGCGAGAACCTCATTGGAGAGGACCCCCCTATAATTCAGGACAAATCCAATTTACACCCCAAGGGAATTTCTTTTAAGATTTTACTTCAACGTTTAGAACAGGCACTGCTGAGGAAAGGTACCCATTTACTGATCTCAAAGTGGCATGTATGGCAGAAGCACTAGTAAAGGCAGCTTTCTGCTGAAGCGATAATCGCTCTTAAACCTAAACTGTAATGCTCCTCCCACACAACAAATGGATACTCGGATCTCTAATCTCCTCAGTTTATAGCTGAGCGTACTGAAGTCTTTTACTGGGTTTGTGTGGTGGGGTTTTGGTAGCGGGGCTGGGGCCGCAGGGGTGGCTCCTGTGAGAAGCTGCCAGAAGCTTCCCCGGCTCCAGGTTGGACCCGCCGCCGGCCAAGGCCGAGCCCATCAGTGACAGTGGTAGCGCCTCTGGGAGAACAGATTTAAGAAGGGGAACCTGCAGCGGAGAGGGGCGTGGGATGTGAGAGGAACCCCTCTGCAGACACCGAGGTCAGTGAAGAAGGAGGGGGAGGAGGAGCAGGGGAAGAGGGACTCCACGGGAAAGCCCGCACTAGAGCAGTGTGCTCCTGAAGGACTACAGCCCACGGAAAGTACCCACACTGGAGCAGCTTGTGAAGAACTGCAGCCCGTGGGAAGGACTCACATTGGAGAAGTTCGTGAAGGACTGTCTCTGTGGGAGGGACCCCACGCTGGAGCAGGGGAAGAGTGAGGAGTCCTCCCCCTGAGGGGGAAGGAGCGGCAGAGACAACGTGTGACAAACTGACCGCAACCCCCATTCCCCATCCCCCTGCGCCGCTGAGGAGGGAGGAGGTAGAGAATTCGGGAATGGACTTGAGCCTGGGAAGGAGGGAGGAATTGGGGGAAGGTGTTTTAAGATTTTGATTCACTTCCCACTATCCTTCTTTTGATTTGATTGGTAGTAAATTAAATTGATTTTGTTTTTTCCCCAAGTTGAGTCTGGTTTTTGCCCATGACCATAATTGGTAAGTGATCCCTCCCTGTCCATGTGTTGACCCATGAGCTTTTCTTTCTATTTTCTCCTCCCCATCCTACCAGGGAGGGGCGGGAATGAGTGAGCAGCCTCATGGTGTGTCCTGGTTTCAGCTGGGATAGAGTTAATTGTCTTCCTAGTAGCTGGTACTGTGCTATGTTTTGAGTTCAGTATGAGAAGAATGTTGATAACACTGATGTTTTCAGTTGTTCCTAAGTAGTGTCTAGTCTAAAGTCAAGGATTTTTCAGCTTCTCATGCCCAGCCAGCGAGAAAGCTGGAGGGACACAAGAAGCTGGCACAGGACACAGCCAGGACAGCTGACCCAAACTGGCCAACGGGGTATTCCATACCATGTCACACCACATCTAGTGTATGAACTGGGGGGAGTGGGGGCGGGGGATCGCTGCTCAGGGACTAACTGGGTGTCGATCGGTGGGTGGTGAGCAATTGCACTGCGCATCATTTGTACATTCCAATCCTTTTATTACTACTGTTGTCATTTTATTAGTGTTATCATTATCATTATTAGTCTCTTCTTTTCTGTTCTATTAAACCGTTCTTATCTCAACCCACGTGTTTTACTTCTTTTCCCTATCTTCTCCCCCATCCCACTGGGGGGTGGGGAGCGAGCGAGCGGCTGCGTGGTGCTTAGTTGCTGGCTGGGGTTAAACCACAACATGGTGCTTTGTTGCCAGCTGGGCTTAAACTGCGACAGAACCTTTGAAAAAACTAATGGCAATCAAAAAACTTTAAGTAAAGGATAGAAATAATTCCCCATTTGACACAACCTGGATCTCATATGCCGCTGTTTATTTTGACCTATTTGTCCAACTTTATGTGCACATGGCTCTACAGCATTATAATTTTCACCTGTCAAGGAGAATCATCTGGAACAGACTAACACACTGAGAATATATGAATATACAGAGAACCATACTGTGTAAAGTCAGCTGTTCACCAAGGTCAGTATCCTCTCCTCAGCAATGGCTTGCACAAAACACCTAAGGAACCAAGTATCAGAAATAGAGCTTCACTTGGTCATTTCCACCTTTCTATGACCAGAGAAGTGTGTACTATTTATGGTGAAGACCAGATCCAGGTCACCAAGTTTAATCACCAACAACAGACCTGCTCTTTACAACTTCTTCACACTTTGTCACAAAAACTCATTGGAAAAAAAGTTTCCATTAACCTTCATTCCACACTGAGTGAAAAAGGAGTCCCTCCTCTAGTTTTAAACCTGCTCATCATTCCTTTGGGTACCTGCTGAACTCCTGTGTTAGAAATGGTGAGTAATCATTCTCTACATATCTTCTCCATACTACTTGCAATTTCATAAACCTTTAACCATTTTTTTCAACTGCTTCTTCTCAAGACAAATAGCTCCAGTCCATTTAGTTTCCTCTCACACTGAAGCTGGGCCATCTTTCTGAATATCCTGAGTGCCTGTGTACCTTCTATTAAGTCCTATCATATCCTTTTTAAGATACAGTGAACAGAACTGTGTAAAGATTTGGACATACCTTCCCTTTTATATTTGTGGTGCCTTGACCCTGGCTAGACACCGGGTGCCCACCAAAGCCGCTCTATCACTCCCCCCCTCAGCTGGACAGGGGAGAGAAAATATAAAGAAAGGCTCATGGGTCGAGATAAGGATGGGGAGACATCATTCACCAATTACCATCACAGGCAAAACAGACTCGACTTGGGGAAAATTAATTTAATTTATTACCAATCCAATCAGAGTAGGGTAATAAGAATTAAAACCAAATCTTAAAACAACTTCCCCCCACCCCTCCCTTCTTCCCTGGCTCAAGTCCATTACCAAATTCTCTACCTCCTCCCCACCAGTGGCATAGGGGGACAGGGAATGGGGGTTGCAGTCAGTTTGTCACATGTTGTCTCTGCTGCTCCTTCCTCCTCAGGGGGAGAACTCACACTCTTCCCCTGTGCCAGCATGGGGTCCCTCCCACGGGAGACAGTCCTCCACAAACTTCTCCAACCGAGTCCTTCCCATGGGCTGCAGTCCTTCACGAACTGCTCCAGCATGAGTCCACCATGGGGTCACAAGTCCTGCCAGAAAAACCTGCTCCATGGGCTCCTCTCTCCACAGATCCGCAGGTCCTGCCAGCAGCCTGCTCCAGCACGGGCTTCCCACGGGGCCACAGCCTCCTTCAGGCATCCCCCTGCCCTGGTGTGGGGTCCTCCAAGGGCTGCAGGTGGAGATCTGCTCCCCCGTGGACCTCCCTGGGCTGCAGGGGACAGCCTGCCTCACCATGGTCTTCCCCACAGGCTGCAGGGGAATCTCTGCTCCGGCGCCTGGAGCTTCTCCTCCCCCTCCTTCTTCACTGACCTTGGGGTCTGCAGGGTTGTTCCGCTCACATGTTCTCACTCCTGTCTCTGGCTGCCATTTCTGTGGTGCAGCAACTTTTTTCTCCCTTTTTAAATATGTTACCACAGGGGCGCTACCACCATTGCTGATGGGCTCAGCCTTGGCCAGCAGCAGGTCCATCCCGCGGCTGGCTGGCATTGGCTCTGTCGGACATGGGGGAAGCTTCTAGCAGCTTCTCACAGAAGCCACCCCTGTACCCACCCCACTACTTGCCATGCAAACCCAACACAATATTCTGTTCTTTTCCTAGGAATTCTGAATGTTCAATCCGCCTTGGTGTTGCTGAACACAAACCTGACATATTCAGAGAACTATCAAAGATAATTCAAAGATTGTTGTAGGGCTACAGAAAAGCCATGCAACACAGGAGTTTGTGGCACACTTGCTGACAACAAGCAGTGGAAAGCTGTATCTTTTGTAAATCCTCTCTATCTTCCCTACCAACACCACAAACCTGCACATGGAAACAGCTGGGCAGTCTCTCCTACAAGAGCTTTTTACAGCCATCTCCCCCCACGTTGTTCCAGCTCCTGCAATCATTCCTCAACCACATTCTCTTCCCACTTTTATTATTGCTGTAATTTTCCTCACTGTTTCCTTTAATCGTCTCCCTGTTCAATTACTGATTTCTCTTTTGTCCTTGAGCCTTATATTTCTCTCCCATGAGACTTTTTTGGTTAAAACGAATGTAAAATTGCCTCTCAAGCATATGAGCAGCATGCAGTGAAAATGAAGTTGCTTAGCCCTGTATTAGATTACATGAATTCATGAACATCAAATTCAGTATAAACTCAACCACAGTTCACTCGCACACTGCATGCAAGACCCTCTCACTTTGCAGCTTACACTTGCAACTACAGTTAAAACCATAAACAGGAACAGCTAAACCATTAGAGAAAACAGCCTTTTCACCAAAGCAAATATATTTAAAATAAAACAGGTTTGATACTTTTCCATTATTCTCTCACTAGGCCATCACTAAACCATTTCCCCCCAGGACAACAGTCCAGCTTTCCTTCAAGTCTCAGATGTTTGATCAGAGAAATGCCTGTTTAATGGCTTTTAGTAAACTGAACACCGATTTTCACAGCCAAAACGAAGATAAAAAAGCACAACATTCTGCCTGATTTTACTCCCCTGCTCCCTACCACATGCTTTTAGCACCAGAATCATGTCTGAATATTGTAAGCAGGCCAGCTTGTTAGTGTATCAGGGGCCTGACATGAGAAAGACAACTAAATCGATGGCAGGAGAAACTTTGTGTGAATCAATGTGACAATATCATTTGGTGGCAAGGTAAGACTGCTGCAGGCTTTGCTGGAAGCAATGAAATAAGGCTGCACACCTAGCTAGCAACCAATGACTTTCATCTTGCCTTTTTCAAGTTCAGGGGCCCATTCTGCCCCATGGGCACACTAGTTACACCACCTCACTTGTGGCAGCCACGGAATCAAGGCATGACAACAACCTAATCCTGCAATGGGGAAGCCCTCCTCAACACTCTTCCAAATATCCCTTGGCAAAACTTGTGCGGGTATTCCATTCCTGAGGAGCAAAGCCCAACTCATACACCTCAGACCCAACCTCCTGCTAGTCCCATTTTTTACACCCCAGATAAGTTCTCTGATGATGTGCTTCAAACAACTTTGGGTGGGCTGACATCTATTCTGAATATTGACCTCTTACTCCAAGTCTTACATTCTTGCAGATGCAAGTTATCTCTGCATACATGTTTCTAAACATATACAGCAGACCAGTTTTTACCATTTCCTGTTTCCAAATAACCTCAGAAAAAAATTACTCCCCCAAGCACGTTCATTATTTGCAAGTGTTTGTTGAATCATTTTTCTGAATAAATTACACCCTGCATGACTGCTAAGATCGTTTATGATTGATAGCTTAAACCTTGTGATTGTTTTCTGCTTTTCCAGCTGAATGACTCACATTTTCTAAGCAAAGCATTATGAATAGTAAATAACCATACTTATGCACTAACTCTGAAAAAGCCCCAGAAATAAGTGTTGCCACAATGCTTCTGTAAACACAAATTAGACACCAAGAGTTCACAGAAGGCTAGAGGACAATCAATATAGCAAAATATAACATTCTCGGAGATGGACTCTTCTTCACCTGGCTTTGCATTCTCCCCAGAATTACAGCTCTGGGGATGTTTCCCAGTTAATACGCAACCTTATTCCTATAATGAATATCGTGCATGCATCTTTGCCTGCTCACCTCATTGCTGGCCAGAGCTCTTGCTTTGGTCCTGGGCCTGCAGTCAGCACAGAAAGTGCAAGTAAAGTGCAATGTGTATGCAATTTTTAGGTTGCAGACAGCATTAGTTTTAATTTCCTTCTGCATCTGCACTGCAACTCATCAGACACCTCTCAGAAAATCATGTCAAAGACTCTCTCATAGACCTAAATTCACGTGTATGTGCAGCAGTACACAAAGGGAACAGACTATCTCTTGAGATTTCCAATTATAGACCCTTAACTGCAAGACAACATTTCTTCTAAATAAAACTACTGCCCTCATTTTGTCCAGCTTCTGAAACTTAGGGGCTAGAATAGAATTCTACTGATTTTACACAGCATTACCTCAATAATTTATTTATTTTTTTGTTATAAATACTATGTTTTCACCAGACTCGTACACGGATTGGCCTGATGTCACTACACTTTATCTCTAGAGTAGGCTGGCATTTGTTATGCTGTAACACTGCAAACTCATTTGTGTTTGCTATTCATTGTCAACTAAAGACAGGACCTTGAGCACACAACCAACTGGATAACATTATTTTTAGTGCAAGCTCACCAACCGTCTTTGCCAGAAGGTTTCCACCCTAGGCAGAGAGCTGAAGCTCTTAGCACCATTCAGAGACATAAGAAATCTATACAAGCAAGTAACTCATGCCCCTAGGACTGTAACATTACAACTCTGGTAAGCATGTAATACTCAGGTTTCATTAAATCCTACAGGAAAACTCACCGAAGATAACTGGAGCTCTTCGCTTGAGAAAATGAGCAGTAAAAAAAGCAAGTGATAGCAGTAACTCAATAGCAGAGGTAAAACCAGAACCAATACAAAAACCAGCATGATTCCAGGACCTTAAACAAACAAAAGTATTTTTCTCTATGCACTGTAAGAGTACGTAGACTGCAAGAGCATCTGCTTCATTAAGCTATCTAGTTAAGGACTATTCAGTGTAATAGAAATAACAAGCAACAAAGCTACCAATAAAGCAAACAGACACACAAACGCTAATGAGCAGGCAATAAGGTAGACAAAAACCAGAACTCTTCAGTCACTGATTGATAGGCTGTTAAAAGGAGCTACTCAGGGGACAGGGTCGAAATCAAGATTTTCCTGAGTATGATGGGACATTTGAGGGGGTTTGCTGGAGTGTACCAAAACCATGGAATAACAGAAAGAACTTGCGGGGTTATGTAAAAGTTACGGGATCTTTATGGGAAGTGACAAAGGCAAGGAAAGTGAGGGATAAGGATGGATAGCAGAGGAACAAACATGGGACACTTGTCTGAGCCCTACGCCTGATCAACACAGTGTACCCTATCTTCTTATTAAATCCTATTATTGACTTTGCCTTTGTAATCTCACTCTAGCCTATGCGAATGCTACAATGTCCAATTGCCAGCAGCTGGAGAACAGACCACGGGTCACAAGGCCTGTACACCCAGGTGCCAACAATAGAAAATACAACCAGAATACAAAAGAGATCTGGGTGCCAGCAACAGGGGAAGGGATCATGCACCATTGGGAGTGGGGTGTGTGCTGCTGGGGTCTAATCACCAGCAGCTGGAGGAGGGACTATGGCTCACAGGCCCCATAAGTCTAAGTGCCAGCAGTTGGAGAGACCAGACTGTGTTCCCCTAGGGAACTTAACTGTGTGTACATGTGTGTGCATGCATGTGTACACATCCACACACTGTGCCAGCAAACCTTAAGCTCAACTAGCCAGGAAGCAGAAGACCTATATCTGGAAAGACTCCAGGTCTGGGTCAGTAACCAGGTAAGGGACACAGGGTCCATGCAAAGACATTAGATCACTAGCTGGTGATCTAATATTTGAGGGATGCATGAGCAAGGGGTGCTTATGAGAACAGTGCATGAGTGTGCACATCTGTTTTGCTACCAAACATCAAGCCAGACTAGCTGGTAAGAAGGGGAGGCCCTGCATACTGGGTAAGGGCCAAGGTTCTAGGCATGGATATTAGAGCCCACACTGGCATTAGATCTGTGAATGTGAATGTATTTGGGAGCCATAACCCTCCTATGGCCATGAACACGGGTGATTTAAGAATATTATTTTCCTTCTGTTTCCTCAGAAGTAAGTGTCCAGAAACTTTAAAAACACACAGTAAAACAAAGAAAAGCAAAAAATATCATTAAAAACTATGAAGATTAGTCTGCTTATCACTAAACTACTCAAAACTTAACTCGCACACTTCCAGTTCTCCTACCGGGAGAATGAGTAATATTACATCATGCCATACAAGTACTAGGCAGTATTTAAATAGGGGCAACTGAAAAACCTCTTGAAAATTTGGATTGGGTAGCACTTTGAGAAACTAAACCTAAGTGTATCTAAAGCACAAAGGATGCAATTTGAGCCCTTCCTATTTGTCTGGCCACTTGGAGCGGTACATAAATGACCACCACATTTCGGCATAGAACAGAGAGGAGGAACACAGCAAAAATACCTAAGCTTCCATTCAAAGCTTCATAGAAGGAAACGCAAAACTGATTAAGAAAAGTAATGGGAATTTTATGGCTGCTGCACACATAAATGGAAAGGTAGCAATAAATTTACCGCACTCTTATTAGAGTACAACATATACTAAATTAATTGGAACTAACTTGGCCTACAGTATTATCTGATTTTCCATTTGGAAGGTGACTAATTAATTCAGAAGGAAAAAAAAAATCCCCTTCCCCCATTACATTTTTCCTCGTGTTCCTCCGTTTCACTCAACCCACACTCACAGCTTTAGATGTCGAACTGGGTTAGCGGGGACTCCCGGAGGCCACCCGGTCCGAGCCCTGCCCGCAGGAGGGCCGACGGCATCCGGCCGAGGAGGGAGCTGTTCACTCGAGCC
>NW_010973368.1:6926170-6927449 GCF_000737465.1 Haliaeetus leucocephalus | reverse complement strand
CGGGGCGGGGCTGGACGCCGCACCGCCACCTCGCGCCCCCGCCCACGTGCCCCCGCCCGCTGCTCCGCTCCGCTCCGCTGCGGCGCGGGGAGCCAGGCTGGCAAGCCGGCGGGCGGAGGTTAAACCCGGGCCTGGCCCAAGCGCAGGGAAGCGCCCCGGGGAAGGGAAACCCCTTCGGGCACGGCCTCAAACAAGAGTGCTGCCGCGCCGCGGCGTGGCGCACGCTGCTACAGCTCTACTGGAGGCAGAAAAAACTTGACCGGTACTCAAGTATTCTCCCAGTTAGAATCATTACTGCCGCTTAGATCTATCCAAGGCAGTTACATGCTCCTCAGGCACCTCCTAGCTGAAGCAGTACAGGCATTCCCCTGCCTGCAGACACCCTCCCAGCGGGCAGAAAACCCCTCAGCCAGCCCCCGGTGGGACTGCATGTTCCGTGCATTCTGGCGTTGTCTCCCACGGGAGAAACATGCCCACCGGTGGCTACTCTTGCCCTGCAGAGGCCCCAGCTTAAGAATGAGACGGCTTAAGGCCATTGAGACAGCATGGGACATCCACTTTATAACTCAGTACGGCACTGTGTAATAGGACGGTCCTGTGACACAGCAACATTTACGTGTTTCAGTCCATTACAGGTTGGGAGGCTGGCTCCCCTTCCTCATTTTTATTCCTTTTTAACTGACCTCCAGAAAGATGCAATTCTTAGGAGAACCAAAGAGTTGTGTCCCACAGTCCTCAACCCCTCAGAAAGGAGCTGACACCATTCTGCAAGTAAATTTCAACTAATTACACCCTTTGTGTTTCACGTGTTCCAGCTGTGCTGGTTTAGACAGGTATTTAATTTAGTGCTGCTTCCCATACACCTAATCAAGAAGGTGTGTTCAGTTGCCTGGAATTCTGCTGTTTGAAATAAAGGTCCCAGTTGCAAATTGAAGTCATAAACGCTACAATGTTCCCCTAGGACAAAAAAACGAACAAACAAAAAAAACCCCCAAAAAACCCCAAAGTTGACATAGGAACCTAATGGCAGAGGATAAAAGTGCCATACGAAAAACAGGAACTTGGTAAACTATGCTAAACCCTCAACTTCCCTCTGCAGGTGCCCTGGAAGAGAGGCTGGAGCGACGGCTCTGACTTCAGCCCCGCTCTGCCTCACAAAACCTGTAGGAAGCCAGGGAAGTCCCCCCCCGCGGGGAGGAAGGTTTGCTCGCACACGGCCAGCCTGTCCCTCCTTAGTTCTCCACGCCAGTTTCTCCCTCCCCGTCCCTCCCCTACCCCC
>NW_010973368.1:6925058-6925602 GCF_000737465.1 Haliaeetus leucocephalus | reverse complement strand
CCGGCGCCTCACGGCCCGGCCAGCGGGGTGCGGGCCGTACCGCCGCTCCCTGCGCAGCTGGGCGCGGGGGGCTGTGGGTGACGCAGTCCCTGCGCCGCCGCGGGTCCCAGCGGTGCCTCGGTCACCGGCTGCGCCGGGGCCTTCGCAAGGCGCTGTGGGTGTCGTAGGAACGGGCGCCCGAGCCAATGGCAGCCGCCGTCTCGGAAGGGCGCTCTCGCGTAGCCGGCGCTCGCTGGGGCACGCGCTTTCCTTTTGCGATGCGGTTGGCTAACAGGAGGGCGTGACCGACGAGCCATACCTCCCCCGAGCCAATCGGAGCGGGCCATGTAGAGCAAGCCGTTCGGGGGAGGGCTGCGTGTGCTGCCGCCAGCAGTCGGTAGTTGGTCGTCAGCGCGGCCGGCGGATTGGTGGCGGCGGTGGGCGGGGCGAGGAAGCCGGAGTCGGGGCCCCTCGGCGGCGGCGGCGGCCCCTCAGGAGCCCGGCGGGATGGGGCGGCGGGCGCGCCTCGGGCTGGTGCTGTGCCTCGCGGCGCTGTGGGCCGGAG
>NW_010973368.1:6880882-6925048 GCF_000737465.1 Haliaeetus leucocephalus | reverse complement strand
GTCCTCCCTGGGGCTTCGGGGTGCGTGGGGGCAGCCCCATCCTCGCCGGGGCGGCGGAGGGGGGAGGAAGGGAGCTGGGCTCCTGTCAGCTGCGTGGCCGCGAGTAGCGGGGGTGGCAGCGGCGGGCCCATTGCTCACCCGGTGCCCGCTGGCTTTGCCTCAGCGGGGGCTGTTCGGTAGGCCTGATGGGGGCGAACACATTGCTTAGTCTGGCTCTTGCCTTTAAACAGCTCGTTAGGAGCCTACTTGGTAATGCTTGCTCTGCTCAAAACCGAAGTGAGGCATTTTTTTCCTACCGAGTATGCATTTTCTTGCTGAGGACCTGATAATGCTGATGTTAGCGTTATCAGAACAGTTTTCTCACGAAAATATATGTAGAGCATCTCTGGGGCTTGAGTTGTGTTGCTATAATACTTTCTTTTTTTTTTCTGCTTCTTCTGTTATTATACAGCATGGGTTTTGTGTGCTTCTCATATGTTGTCATTCACTTCCTTTCGAGGGGTTTCTGCCTCCCACATCCTTATTTCCACCATGGTGGGTAGGGGGAATGTGCAGTGCATTTATTTATATAGTGTTTCTAAAGCCAGAAAGCACTCCTTTAGCAGGCAGCCTTATCCAGTGCTGCTGGGGATGTGCTTTTAGGCTGTCAATGATATTTCAGGAAAGTAACTTAACGTTTTCTGTAGAGGTAAGTTCTGTGGTTTGGGGTTCGTTTTCATGTACGCAGTAGGAAGTTGAAATTTCAAGTTACGTTACTGGAGTTCAGACTGGATATCAAGCACAGTTATATGAGCTTTGTAGGTAATGTTATAAGCCAGCAGGGCACTTCCCAAGGTGTAGAAAAGATACATACAAGTTCTGTGAAGTCAGAGAGATGTACCCAGGCTTTGAATGGTGTGTTCTTGCTGATAAGTTTGTGTAAAGAAAAAAACAAAGGTGAGATGAGACTGTTCATGTCAGATGAACAGTCTGTTGTGTACATGGAAGTTAGGTGGCAAAATTAAGGGCTGTTCCAAGTGTGCATCTATGGCTGTGCTGGCACGCAACTCTTCTGTCTCGACTGCTTTCCCACTATCACAAAGTTGTGTTTGTGAATATGAAATTCTGATAAGCTTAATTCAGCCTTTAAAAACCATATGTTTAGAGTCAGTTGAACTAATACAGTTACTAGGCCCAAGAAAGCACATGGTATAGTACATGAAGGATTAGGTGCTGTTGCCAAACTTAAAGCGTTACTGTGAGATAAAACTGTTCACTAATATCCAGAATGAATTAGGAGAGGGTGTTTGGAGTCCATCTTTTGGCAGCAGATTATAACAGGAAGGCCTTTATTGCTCCAATTTTTGTCAAGAATCATTCTGAAAGAAAATAAGTCGTCATCACTTCATCGATGAGTAAAAACAAACAGTTCAAGTATTACATTTCCTGACTTCAGAAGATGTTTTTAATGAGGATTTTTTTTAGTAGTGAGTCTTTTAACTACAGCTTTAAACTCTAACTCTACAGTCATAAACTTTGCTTAAATCAATTTATTGAAAATTTCATGTGAATGTTAAAAAACTCAGGCCTAAGGAAATGGGTGCTATTTTTTTGAAGATACAATATTAGTACAGGTATGAAGAAGTTGAATGTTGGGAGCTGGGGAAAGAATATTAAGGAGTCCATGGGGAGTTGGCAAAAGCAGCTGAAAAAAGGTAACTGTGTTTTCCAGCTGAAACTGGCTATCTTCTGCTTATCACAGCAGCGATGGCCTTCTGCTTCTTCTGTTGATCATTCATTAAGAACATTGAAAAAAATGTTATTTTTTTCTGATTGCTGATATTATTTTATTCTTGGGTTTTTTTCCCCCTTGTTTGCAGCCTAAGAGGTAGAAATTCTCTCATTCTGCCTGAAGAGAGGAAGTGATTCTTCCTCTGACTATCCTGCACCTTCTATGGCTAACTTCAGTGATATGCAGAGGTTTTCATACTGTCTCATTAACTGGTAGGACAAATGAGCACAGTCATACACTTGAAGGAAACTTCTGTACCTATTGTCTGAAAAGACAGACCTCACTGGCCTGCCCTGACCCTTCTGATTTTACTTACCTAACTGAAAAACATTCCCTAAACTTGTTGCCTGATAGGGAATCTCAATTCCTACAGAGAGAGTAAGTTTTCTAAATAGTTAGCCAGTAATTGCAAGGAGACCGGAAAAAAGACTTGTATTCAGAGTGAGTGTGGACCTGTATCTTAATCTTGCAGTTGCACTAAAATGAATATGCTGCACAGATTGTAGCTGGGAACAATTTACTTGCTGCCAAGGATACTTTGAAACTAGTCTTGCTGAATAGATACCACTTAAGGATTTTGCTTAACTCACTGCATGTTTTAGGGCTTCATGTAATAGGAATAGCATCTACGCTATAGAGTGTTTCTGTGCTGAATTTAACAGGTGAAAAATTGATCAGAAGCAATCTGAGGTAATTTTTTTCTTAAGACTTACTTTTTTCCTGCAAGAATAAGATAAACAGGGTTTGCCTCTCTTTCAAAGTCTAACTAGTCACTTGCATAATAAGAACATTGAAAGAAATAACTAAAAATACCACAGAAAATCTCTGCTGGATGCTTTAAAGCAGCTGTTGCCAAACCTTTTTTGTTCATGCACCTGTCTCCGTAAAAAATTTTTTGAGCATGCCTCTTCAATGTTTAACTTATATTAGTACAGTAGTACATACATGTATTTTTTGTATTATGTGCATCATAAAACATGCACAAAACCAGAAAAGAAACAAGAATGAGATAAAGGTGAAATAAACACTGTATTAAGAAAAGTTTTATTTATTAATGGTACAAAAAGTAATTTCTTCCTGCATCCCCAGTGGGTTGGCTAGCGCGCCCCCTGAGATGTATGCACCCCACTTAGGAGATCACTGCTGTAAAGCATGCAAATTCTTACTAGTTGCTTTGTTGTGATAGTGTTTGAAGCTTGAAGAGCTTGGCGATAACTCTGATCAGTTAGGGCATTCATCAGAGCTTTGGGAAGTTGCCAATTGCTTGCATTTGCTGAATTTTGGGCTATTTCCCAAAGGTGAGTGACCATTCTAACATTGAAACTAATAGTATTTCTTGTCTGGTAGTAGCAGTCCTTTAGCTTTATAGGCTGTCAGCTGATTTGTTCTTCTAATACAGCAAAACTTTGGCACTGTTGGGCTCCCTCGAGCTAATGACATTCTTCCTGCTGAATCGCACTGCATAGCTCTTCTTGTTTCTACCCCTCTCTCCATAGTGCTCTCTTGAAAATGGTAATTCTCACAAAATGGTCGGATCTTTATCCAGCATATGGTAGGATCTTTTTATCTAGCATAGGCTGCCAGGGTATTTTTGCTATATTTAAATAGACTGATTGAACACTGATCTTTCTAACTGAGGAAAAATGAATACATTTGAAAGCTGATTTTAATTATATATGAAGTGGTGGATGGTTGAAACAAGTGTTTATCTCTCTATGAAGCGCTTTAGAGTCCTAGCTGGACATGAGGGCACCCAGCAGTGTCTACAGCTCAGCACTGTTTGTAAGTGAAGCATTCTGTACAGCGGTCAGCTGCTCGTTTCAGCCACAAGTATTTTTGCCTACTTTTTCCTTTTAACATATCATTGCATCTCTGTAATTTGTTTAACGAATGGTAGGATTAACTTCCAATTGGCCTTTTCAGAAGAGGTTTATAGAATTAGGCAGCCTTGGTAACAAACCTAAATTAAAAAAAAAAAGTCAGTTACTTTTTCATTTAACTCTGGAAAAACAAACTAAACTATCAACTTTAATCTCTGAAGCAGGTGCACAAACATGTCATCTGTGACTGTGTTCAGTAGTTGAGGCTTGACTAATAAGCTGTTCTTAGGTCAAACTGTGACCTTCCACAGATCTTTCATTAACACTTTCAGAATAGTTTTCTTAAATGTTTCTTAGAAGTAGACACTTCTATGAGTAGCGGGTGCATATTAGTCAGCAGTTCTGTGAAATAACAAGGCTGTAAATGATCCCTCCTCTAGTCATATATCAGTCATCACTGCAGCCTCATCTGCCTAACTTAGAAGGAGGTCCCAGAGCTAAGAACAATTAAACTAATATTTGTTGTTGCTTTAGTGCTGTTTTGGAACTGTTTTTTTGAAAACAATTATTCAGGTACAACTTCTTAATCACAAAGCTGGTTCCTTCAGAGAGGATTTAAATGATGCAATAGAAATGAAATCTGTTTATTTACTTTCAAGGAAGAAGAGCATTTAATGAGCTCTACCTTACGTTGCTCAGATGTCCCTTGCCTTTCGATTTAGTAAACCTTTTGCTTTGCCTATGAAGTTACAATAAAATTGTTCTTTGATATGTGTGCATAGATAGTATACCCTATTTGTATTTGTCGTTGTGTGATCTTTTGTTGTAAAGTCAGCCTTCCACAGACTGAAATCAGTTAGTAAAGCCTTTACCAAAAAGCTAAAATGGTCTAGTGCTGTCAGGCATATAGGCTGATTTTGAGCAGACAAAAACAAACCCCCTAGCTGCTATAGCTGTTAAAAATAACATGATGATTGTTACTGCAGTAACAGGTACTGTATAAGAGCTTTGTATATATTAATAGCAGCATACAAGTTACTGGGTAGGTTAACCCTGTCGTACTTTTCTCCCGCTCCAGAAGCATGTCTGAATCTCTTGACAAGCTCTGGAGTTCGGAGTTGTAGGGGTGGCATTTGGTTTTAGATCAAACTTGTTTAGGATGGTAGAATGTAATTTGTGGGAAACATGGTAAATGCAAATTGTCTTATAGTTTAAAAATAGAAAAGACCTACAAGTATCCTAAATGTATACGTACTTTTACTGTATTTAAAAACCAACTGTTACATGATCTGAAGTGTTGAAGTTAAGTGGTAGAACTTCTTATGACTTATCCCAATCAGCCTTATCTGTTAGATTCCTCGAGCTGATAAGCACTGTGGTCTCTGCCAAAAATGCAGCTAGCCTTGTTTTTTCCTTATGCCTCTTTTGGTGCCTTTTCCAAAATGGTCTTATGCTGTCTTAGTTGCTACTTCCAGGGTCTGTTTCATTTGGAGTGCTCTTTGATGTCTCCACTAGTTTTTCTGAAGGGCTCTACATGCTTTCATTTTTGGACCTGTGGGGTACAGCTGCCTACCCACAGTGACTGTTCTAGATCCTGTTTAATCCTATGTCTGCTGGCAGTCAGACTTTTTGAGCTTTACTTCCTCATCAGCATGCTCAACAGACTATTATCGATTTGTCTCAGTTGCACTGTCAAACTTCTTGTCACCTTAGTTTTGCTCTTACAAGTCTTAGCATTTTTTTCTTGTTTTTATTATGCTGTTTCAGCTTAAAGTTGATCCTCATGTTTTTACTTGTTCTAATCAAAGGTTATACTTCAAATAACAATGTGGAAATTGCTTTCTGGAATCTGGCTTCCAAGATTAGCCCTTTCATTGCAAATACCCACAGTTGCTCTGTTATAGTAATAGCCTTCAAAACAAGAGCTGATGAAGTGTCATGTTTGTAGTTTGTCACTTCAGAGATGGTTTATCTCAGGTAAAATACTCTACTTGCAATAGGATAAAAAGCATGCAAGTTTTGTTTGCTGACAGATCCTTACAGAAAGTCAGCAGAGGTCTATAAACTTTTGGAGAGTTTTGTTGGCATTCAGTATTTGTGCAGGTAGTCTTTAATAGGTAACCGTAACATACTAAATGGTGTATCTCATGTACAGGGCACTAACTTCTATCAGTTTACATACCTTTTCTAGTCACAGTGCAGGTCTCCGGCCTGTCAACACCTTACTACTGCTATAGGGCATTACACACCCCAGAATCTCAGAAGGGGGGGATTTCTAAATGTAGTAGGAGTTAGTGGCAGCTTTGCTTAGTCATCTGTTTATATTTTAAGCTTTTATTTAGGTTTAAGTGAGTTGTGTACTGGAGAGAGGGAGGCCTGTAGTGTCTTCTTTCAAATGGGGGGGCGGGGGTGTTTACCTAAATGAGGTGGTATCAGATACTGATGACTGGGAACAGTCACATTTCCGTCTGTGATAATTTTAGAGGCTTTCAGTTAAGATGATAGTACAAACCAGGTTGTTTGAAGCACAGTTAGTAGCCCATTTAAATTATAGAAACAAAGAAAATGAGACACAGCTCTGCAAAACAGTGGTAAAACTCATAAATAAGCTTTTCTGATTATCTTCTCCCTCCTCTTCACCTCCATTTCTTTAGGTCTCTGCCTAATAGCCTTTCTTCTTTACCATTTCTTCTCTTTGCAGTCTTTCTAATCAAATATCATATCATAGCCCATTCAGATAAGAAAGATGACAATTAAACAAGGCTTGCAGCTCTTGAACAGTGTCTTAAAGACAAACTAATGTCTCACATTTCTGAAGAGAGACTTCTGTATAAAGGTTTGAATATGCTGGTCAGGCAAAATTATTGGCATTCTATAAAGCACAATGTTTAATTACAAGTGAGGTGTTATTAATGTAACTTTTTGGTCACTACTGAAGCTGTTTATACTGAAGCTGATTCGGTGGCTAAAAACTCTAGGTTCCACAGGCCCTTTTCACTTGATGCATACCTTTTTAATTAGTTTAGTTGGACCGGAACAATTCAGACTCAGTAGTAATCTAGAGGATTGATTTGGGTTTTTAAAAAAAAAAAAAAAAAAAAATTCCACACTCTTTTCCAGTATTGGACTCATAGTTGTGTTGGCATAATTTAAGGAAGAAGAAACATCTGTGAAACATTTGATTCTTCCTGACAACACCACCAAGGTCTTTCTGAAGTGCATTAGTCAACTCAGTACAATAGAATATTTCAGAACCATGGTACAATATTATAGCTGAACTTATTTTTATTTTTGAGAAGATTACTCATGGAAGAGCTTTTTACTGACTTATAACATCTCTTCTAGATGAAGAGGGAAATCAAGATGAATCACTGGAGTCAAAGGTGAGGAAATAAGTTTCTAGTCATTCTGTTTTTCTTGTGGTGTGAGAGCAAAGGTCTGAAATTCAGAACCATGATTTGATTCCTGTTTTAAACTGTACTGTAGCTCTTGCTGTGTCATTTATGTCTTCTGTGCATCAAAATAATTAATGTTGTGTTTTAGCTTTGAATTTTTTTTTTTTCCAAAGAACTGAAAGGGATTGAGTCAATGGGAGCTGATAGAGGTAGCTCAACTTACTTTTGATGCTACTGTTTAAACTTAGTATGTTAATTAATCATATCTTTAAAAAATAATGGGTTTTTTGCCAGCTCCTGCTGTTCAGTTTCTAATCTTCTAAATTATGTGGCTGCTTTCCTTTAGACTTTATCTGCAGAGGACCAGGTAAAGGACCATTCTACAGGAACTCGAGTAGTAGCAGGTCAGATCTTCCTTGAATCAGGGAAATCAGACTCTCAATCGGAGGATGAAGAGAACTTTCACAGTCAAGAGGAGGAAAAAGAGAGTTCGCTGGAAGAGTTGAACTCTCTAGAAATGTCAAATCTATTAAATAAAGATTTGGAAGAAGCAGAAATACAGAGTCCAGGTAACTGCTCACAGACTTTTGAACAGGTGGCAAAAAAGATGCATCTGAGTAACTTTGAAATAACTAGCGTCTTAACCTTTCTGGAATGGAATGATAATTGCTGCCTTTTCCATTAGAAAGTAACATCAAAAAGTTTTCAAGTATATTGTGATTGAAATATGAGTGCTTATTTTTAGATGTATTTGAAAGGGTTTTCCAAAATTCTTGTTGTTGCCATCTTGTTGGAAAGCTTTAACTATCAAATGGAGAAAGCCCCAATTTCTCCAGATAGGACTCAAGCACGCATACTATGCTGTGTGTATTTATACCAACAGTAGAAGGAGAAATTGCATCAGTATTTCAGCCTGCTTTCTGTTTGCCTGGAGAGTCAGTTGACAGAGAAGGAACGAATTATGATGCAAAGACAAGCTTCCTGGGATAGCATTGGAAGCCTTAGGGCAACATCTAAATTGCATGTAAACTTCAGTAAGTTTTTAAATATAGGTGAGACCTTAAGTCCTTATGCCTAAATTCACAGGAAATTCTAGAGGGTATTTTTTACTGCTAATAAAAATATAAATTTAATATGATTTTTTTGACTTGCAGTTAGTAGTGGATGATAACTAGATGGCACAGTTGAGTACCCTAGCCTATGCAGCAAAGACTTTTCCTTTTCACTCATACATAAAAACTGAATCTTCAACTTTACTGAAAAAATATAGTTACATAGTAATATTAGTATTTGTCTATCTTCTCAACTCAGATTTGAATGTCAAAAGAAAACAAGTTATGAAATGAGCTCTGTTATATACTAACTTTCAGTGTTTTCTAATAAGCCTTCCTTATTAATGCAGAACTAGTATACAGTTTGTAAAAACTCTGTAATAGGATTAAATATTGCTGTCAATAGGTGTGGTGGTGTACAGGAAAAAGGTATATAAAATCCACTAAATAGCTTGCTACCGCAAAACAGTGAGTTAAGCACCATATTTAGTCAGTGCAGTCTGTTTCAAAAGTAAACTTTAAGATACTTTTAATCTCATATCAGAAAGATGTGACCAGATGGCTTGCTCCCTGGCAACTGAGGTTTTTAACTACACCTGTCAAAGTACTGCAAGTGACTTTCAAAAACCATAAATTTAAGCCTTGCGCAGTTTCTTGAACCTCTTATGAAGTAAATAAGCAGTGTGGATGGAAGGATTACTGGTTTTATCTAAAAAGCAGTTCTGAAGGGAAAGTACTTGTATTCTGGCAGGTAAAAAATACTGCTAAAGGACAGCTTTACTGGCAAACTTTTTAACTGAGCGGGACAGGAATCTACCTCAGGTACAGATGCTACAGCTCTTGAATGAGCTACTGGTGACAGGACTGCATTAAGGGAGATTAAAGCTTTTCTAAATACAGTTTGGCTCCTGTGTATGGTCATGAGATTGCATGGAAAAAAATAATATTCAAGTTTCCACATGTATTTTGCAGGACAATGAGCAGAAAAAAAATTCATCTTCAGTAATTTAAAATTAGTACTACTAAGGCTTTTAACCTTCTAAGAAAGAAGTTGTCCTGCTTTCTTCTGATACAGTGGGGAGGTCTTGTGTGTAAAGAAAATGGTATTTTTTAGTTATTTATCTTGTGTTGTATGTTTTTGTAACAATCAAGTTCCATGCTAACAATTTTTGCTAAAAACTGCCCACGAGATTATACAGAGCTGGCAATTCCTGCTGCGGTTGTTTTCCTATTTGGAGGAATCTTATAGTAATGTAACCAATACTTATAAGTAATCTATATTTAAGTTTCCTGCAGAATAAAGTATGAGATGAGATATAAGTAAATAAGGACAAAACATAATGATAAAATACCATATACTTTATTCAGACATAGTAAAACAGGTAGATTGCTGCTTGCACACTCGGTTGGACAAAAAGTAAATCATTTGCCTCAGTTTGTATTTATCATTCTTTAAGTACATGACAGAATAACTGTGGTGAGCATTTTATCCTGTGATCACATAGCTGTGTTGCTTTAGAGGTTAGTATTTGTTACTATCTGGGGGGAAAAACAGCATTATGGTTGAATTTAGAATTAAAAGAAGGCAAGGGGGAGGACTGGGGCAGAGTCATTTGTTAACTCTCATGCAGAACGCTGTGTGAACGGTTCGCATCCAATTGCTTTTGATATATGAGACAAGGTACTAAGCAATACAAGTAAAACTTCAAGTTCTCAAGTAGTGTTAGTATGCTGGACCTGGAATTTGTTCAAATGACAGTGATAAGAGGTCCCATCAGTTGTAGTTACGTGTACCCTTAGCATGAGTATTACTCTGTGGTTAACAGATGTCTAAAATTATTCCAGGCAAATTGCATTTGGACGCGTTATTTTTTAATGAAATTTCTGAAAATAACATTTTTCCTTGTGTGTTATGGGATAAGTAACTTGGAGTGGTATGGTGGAGCATCTGCCAAGGAATCAAATTATGAAGAGCAATTTGAACAGGCTAACTAATCCTAGAGACTTCCTTATGCTTCAAAAAATCAAAATAAAATTTTTAAATTAGTATGGTCTCTAGGCCTTACAATTATAAACCCTAGAAAAAAGAACTAACTTTCTCTATAACCACAAGAATTACAAACTTAACTTGAAAAAACACTGTATAATTGATGTTCTCAACTGCATGACTTTGCAAATGTCTTCAAATGAAGCTGAACCCAACTGCTGGATTTAGCTTAGTGAAAGAGAAATTATAAAAGGCTAATTGAAATAATTTCATTTTCAAAAAAGTGAAGATAATTCTTGGTCTTCATGGAAGATTGATTTTATTTAAAAATATTGCAATATTGGAATCAGTAACCTTTGAAGTTCTAGTGCATGAGAAATGATAAATCATGCTGTTCAAAGTAATTTTGAATACATCATAAATATATTGGCGAAGTGGAATAAAGTTTTCAATGCAAGAATTTGCAACAATAGAAAATGACTAGACTTTTAAGTCTTTTCTCACAGTTGTATGTTCTAAGTGTACTTCCTGCTGATATTCAAGTACTTTCAGTATCACATTTGGGGATGTGAGTGGTTCTGTCATGATTATGTCTAACCCTGGGGCTAAAATGAATATATTCACTGGAATGCACTTCAAGGGTAGTCTTTTGCATGAGGAAGGGAGTGCAGAGAAGAGAAGGTGAAAGGAAGGGCTGTATATTTTGGTAGGCAATGAAAATGTAACAGATTTGCCTTCTCCAATCTAAACAAAAGTATTTTCTTTGCCTAGAACTAAGGAATATAAGAAACCACCTACCTTCAGTTTCACTTCCTGATTAAAAATAAGAATAATACTTCTTCAAGTCCTATTTAGAAAAATAATTGCTTTTTCAGGCTTTTGTAAACTAGAAGTTTTACCAAGAACTTGATTAAATGCAGTTCATAGAAATTAAAACCAACATAGGTGCGCTTTCCTATGTGTAGTAGATGACTTTTATTTGTGGAATAAAGGAAAGCAGTCTAATCCCTGGGTATGTATTTTCAGTTTTGACAGCTATTGGAGGCACAGCAGATGGTGAACCTTGCCACTTCCCCTTTTTGTTTATGGAGAAGGAGTATGCAGAGTGCACTGCAGATGGGAGGGAGGATGGCAGGCTTTGGTGTGCAACAACCTATGATTACAAGAAAGATCAAAAGTGGGGCTTCTGTGAAAGTAAGTAGCCTGATGTCTTGTTCTTGTCCAAGGAATGCTTTCTTAAGCTAGTGTTTTCAGTCCTCTTAATGCCCCTTATTTCAGGGTCTAGAAGTCCCTGTCATATATTAATGGCCACTTTATACTGTGATATACCAGTAATTATAAAGGCAAAGTTCTCATGATGGAAAAGATTATAATGCAAATGCCACTTCCCAAAGCTGTTTGGGAAATTTTGTAGTGGAGGCACCTATAAAACTCTTAAGTTTCTGAGTCTGTAGGACTATAGAGGTTTGACAGTGTTTTCCCATTGTACTTGCTGATTTGTTGCACAAAGGCAACACTTCTCTAGGAAATGTCCTCCTGATGGAGGAGCCTTTCTTCCTTGCACAGCTTGCTTTGGAGCAATGAAAAGAATATTTTAACAGCAAACTTGTACATGAGAGACATCACATGAGAAGAAACTGTCTACCAAGATATCCAACACCTTGAGACAGCTTTTTGTAATCACTTGGGTTGTTTATTGGTCTTCAGAAACATATTTCTGTCTGTAATTTCCCTTCAGAACCAATAGGAATTTTGAGAGAATAGTCTTGAGCTGTGTAATTAGAGCTCTTGATGTACCTTTTTTTTTTTTTTTTTTCAGCTGAAGAGCAGTCTAATAAGAGAAGGCAGATGCAAGAAGCTGAGGATGTTTATCAGACTGGAATGAAAATCCTTAATGAAAGCAGTAAAAAGGCTCAGAAGAAAGAGTAAGTCTACCTCCTCCACCCCCACAAGACAAGGATGACATGGCTGGTCACTCTGGCTTAACTGAAAAATAACTTAAATGAGTTGCCCTGGGACTTTGCACTTTATTGGACTTAGCATCAAACTATGCAGTGATAGTACTGAAAATAAATAGTAATTTCAGGGTATTTAGAAAAACAAATTTATTTCTGCTTTCCTCTGAATCCACAAAAAATTGTATAACATTAATTTCTGAAGAGTGGATGTCATCAAAACATTGACTTAATGCAAGATGGTGCTGCAGTTCTCTAGCCACAATATATATGTTGCAGCTGCCCAGAAAAAAAAATAAGAACATGATACAAGCTATTTGTCTCTTTTCAAATGTTTCTTACAGTCTGGTTCTTATTCTGCTTCAAAGATTAAGTGGGAAAAATCAGCATTTCTTGTCCTGCTCTGTTTTTGTCCCTGCTTTCTGGTGTTTTCGGTCACCATAAAAATAGTATTAAGCTTAATCTCAACAAATTGTTAAAACTCTAATAATTAACATTGTATGAGAGAAAAGGGGAGTACTTGTAGACAAAACGAAAAAAAAAATAATTGAGTGTTCCGTTCACTCTGGTCTGTTTACTTTCTACTCTGTGTATATCCAATTACTGATGAAATAGTTCTCAGCTTACCACTATAATTAAGAATAGCTATGTTAATTTAGAACTCCCTGGTACTCACGTTGACAACTTCATCAGCAAGTGGTGACTTCACGCTGCTGATTATTATGTGAGCACTATTACAGTGTTAAACTTGTTTGTGGAGATATGGAAGCGTATTTCTACTTTATGTATCAGGGAAACTGAAGCACAGCTAGGGGTTGTACATCACACCTTGGCAAAGACAAAGGGAGACAGTATCTGTTAGACTGACTAGTATTCCTTTGAATAAAATAACGTGGGAATTATAAAACAATATTAGATCTTGTTTCTCTTGAATACTTTACACTTTCTTAGAAGATGAAATTATGTGAGCAACCAGCTGTGCCTTAGCCTGTCCTAAAGGAAGAAAACAAGACTGAGTATAGAAAAGAGGAGAGGTAAAGAAAAATCTTGGAATGCTATCAAAGGTCCATGAGAAATCAAGCTGAAGCATGCTTGACAGTACTGTGTTATGATGTTTAAGATTACAGTTTTTTAAATTGCTGTGAAACCGCCTGCTGTGAAATTACTTTGGAGGACTACTCTAAGTTCTGAGGCTGAAATAGAAAGGGGAGTTTCCAAAGAACTTTCTCATTGTTAGCATGACTGTTTCATCACAAAATTGATCATATATGCAGTTGTCTTGGACCCAATGCTTAGTGTTTTCATTGGAATGATTTTGTACTCAACAATCAAAGAGACTCCATAGTCTTTTTCAGGCTTCTTTTTTCTATCATGATCTGTGAAGCTGTCAGAGTAGTCATCCTACTGGATACCTAGTATAGGACTTAAAATTGTTGCTACAAAAATGTGATCATTTGACATTAAACTTTTCATATATCTTACAGGGAGGAAATGCATACTGCTTTGCATATGGAGTAGAGTGAACGTTAAAATCTAGTTTGTGTATTAGCTAAATTGTATGAGTTGTTGCATAGATTGACAGCTTGGAACTGGAACAAATGACTGTAGGTAGATGCATTTTTAGAAAATAGAGGCTGAGGATCAAAACACCTCCCTAGAATCTTCAGGTTTATGAATGGAATCTGCTTCTTTGCCTCAAGGTGACTAAGAAATTGTTTTCTTTTAAGAGCGTATCAATATCTTCTGAAAGCAGCTGACATGAATCATACCAAGGCAATGGAGAAAGTGTCTTATGCTTTGTTGTTTGGGGATTACCTGAAGCAGAACATCCAGTCATCAAAAGAACTATTTGAAAAACTAACAGAAGAAGGTTCTCCTAAAGGACAAATGGTATGTATGTACTTAGATTCTACAGAAGTTTTTATAGGTTTAGAAATTGTTTTATAGATCATACGTCCTCTAAGGTGGTTTTATAGATTGTTCTTGCATCCAGAATAGAATGAGAACAGTAAGTGGTATCTGTTGCCTGGTTAAAAAAGACAGCAGATGAGAGTGCTGCTTTTTTAAATTGTTTGAAAACTTGATGTAAAACATTTGCTTCAGGCTCTGATTCAGGTAATGCATTTTACTGATGCTTGCCTAATCATCTCCTGATCCTGACTACACATTGCCTTTCTTCACCTTTTTAAATTTCACCAGTGCCTTGCTTTGATTCCAAGATTGTCCCCCAAATCCTTCTGCTTTACCTGGCTTCTGCATGTTGCTAGCATTACTAGCAGTAACAAATGGCATCTGCGCCCTCAAGGTAAACACATGGAAACAGGTCTTCTCTTTGAGTTTAAAAAACCAGCATTAAACTGCCAGTAATACAGTACGGTGGCGGTCTTTTAATTTAATTTATCTGTTGTATGACTGACTAGGTTGGATGTGTTAAGTCAAAAAATGGGTAGATACAGGTGACTCCAGCCAACAAATCTTCTCTGAAACTCTGTGTTACTTTCTTCTTGTGGTTCATGGGGGATGTTGTGGCTTTTCATCTGCAGTTTTATCTTTGAGACAGGTAGATATACACACACACACAAGTTTATAATCTAGGAAGTCAGAAACTCTTAGGAATCTTGAAAGCTGTTTAGTGGAATGGGACTCACTTTGTCCATGTGCCTTTGAACATTATAGAACTGTTTGTATGTAATTGTTCACACGTAACGCCCACATTTTATGACATTACAATTTTAATGTCTCAATATCTGCATACATTTATTGTTTAGTTCTTTTTTGTTTTGGAAGTGTCAGCTTCTTTAGGAATTATCTGGTTTCTTTTGGCTCTTTGCCTACCAAGTCTCCTGCTGTTCCATGTTTAATGTTGGAGTGCTGCTTTACCACAGAAAGCAGGAACGTGTTTTTACTAGAGACTTTGTCTCAGTGAAGACCTTGACTTTTCTTGGTCTAGAATTCAATACTGTCTGCATGAGGTGATTTTTTTTTTTTTTGGTGGGTGTGCTTTCAGAATTGCCTAGAATAGTCTTAGAACAGTGAAATACAGCCACCTTGATATATATATACTGTTATCTTCTGTGCTACTAGTTTCTCTTTTGAGCCACACAGCTGTAACAGGTGTTATAGACAGAGCAGTAATTATGTAAATTTTAAGCATAA
Source organism: Haliaeetus leucocephalus (assembly GCF_000737465.1). Lineage (NCBI taxonomy): Eukaryota > Metazoa > Chordata > Aves > Accipitriformes > Accipitridae > Haliaeetus > Haliaeetus leucocephalus. The sequence continues at coordinate 6,909,912 of NW_010973368.1, read as the reverse complement.
AAATAACTTTTGAAAAATCCTCAGCCAAACAGCTTTCTGCATTCTAACTGCTTATATTTGTAGTCATAAATGCAACTAACCCATGGCAGAACAGATGCAAAATAGTAAATTCATAGGATCTGTTAGTAAATCAAACAGATTCTTATAGAGAAGGTCGTGGTTCATGTATGTTTGCACTGGTGTATGAGACAAATAGGATACATGAATAACCTGACAGATGTTGCTGATCTTCATTTGAGGGTCTTTAAACTGGTATACTTTTACTCTTCAGGACCTTTAGACCTACACTTGGCATTCAGGGAAGTAGTAGTTTCTTCCTTGCATTCGATCCGCTAGACTGAATTCTGGTGAAATGTATTTATGTTAGTCTCCTAGGTAACTGAATAATTTAGAAACTTCATACTTCAAAAGGGGCAGGGAAGAGCTTTAGATATAGGAGGTACCAAAGTGAAGGTAGAGCTTGGCATGTTCTTTGCAGCTTTGGATTGTTGTTTGACTTCTTTATACTTGTGTATTCCAGGAAAACTGATCCTGGATTTTTCAAAGGATGTGCTGACAAACTTTATTTTATTTCTAGGCTCTTGGATTTCTATATGCATCTGGTCTAGGCGTCAATTCTAGTCAAGCTAAGGTAACATAGAAATCTTCAGTGTGTGCTCTTGTATTTTATCTTGGAGGCAGATGTTAAATAACCACTGATTTTGTTTTAAGGCCCTGGTGTATTACACTTTCGGAGCTTTAGGAGGAAATCTGATCGCCCATATGATCTTGGTAAGTAAGATAGTTAATAACTTTACACATGCAGGAACTTTTTTATACTCTTAAATTTTGAATGTAAGATTTGCATTCATGTGAATACACTGTCCAAATATTAGATCATCATGCATACCTTGGGTAACCAATAGTATCTTCCCTGTTATTCCTTGTAAACTTAAGGAAAAGTCTGCTCATTTTAAGCTGTATACCACTATGAATTTAGATGGACCATGTTTACATCTCTTGACTTAAAGTAGAAGTGTCAGACTTCTAATTTTATAGGCTGATGAGAACTGTGAAAGCCAGAGATCTTTACAGAAGATGCTGTTTTAATCAGTATTGTGAGATTTAAGACAAAGTGCAATGTGTGTAAGTAAAAGGCTTTAGGTTTTCACCCATAAGTATCATTCTTATTTGCTTTTTCCTGAGTAATATCTGAAGTATATTGGCCACACTTAACTTTAATGGTATCAGTCAAGGTTTTTTTAATGCAGACACAATGGACTTGTGGCCTTTGTTTTGCCTGTTGTCTCATCAAACCTTGCTCAAGTAATTTGAAAAAAGTTTGTAACCTGGCAAGCAATATGTTGTCAAATAACCAATAGTCCCATATTTTTATATTTTGCTTTCTAGGGTTACCGGTACTGGGCTGGGATAGGAGTCCTTCAAAGTTGTGAATCTGCTCTCACTCACTACCGACTTGTAGCTAATCACGGTAAAAACTTTTTACTAGGCTAACATTCTTGGTTTTCTATGTATTTCTATATCATTCACCTAGAAAATACTAGATGTACTATCAACACCAATAGTACAAAAATAGAGAATTCCTGCTATTAAACAAGTTATCTGTGTTGCTCTGAATCATGATATGCTATTTTTTATCTCTATCTATTGAAATGTCTTTAATTCTTAGAGACTGTCAAAGTAATTCATTCTCTCTGAGTAACAGTTTGAAGCTCTGTACAGATCTGTTTTTACTATGTTGCCATGTAATATTTGTATTGAACAAAACTGTCTGAAAATTTGTCTTATCTGTTTTCCAGTTGCTAGTGACATTTCTTTGACTGGTGGCACAGTGGTTCAGCGAATTCGCTTAGCAGATGAAGTAGAAAATCCAGGAATGGCAAGTGGGATGCTAGAAGAAGACTTGATTCAGTATTATCAGTTTTTAGCAGAGAAAGGAGATGTACAAGCACAGGTAAGATTAAGTTCACCTGATGGCATGCAGAGGTTTTCAAGAATTACATGCACAGCTTTATGAAATACGGACAGACGTTGGAGCTTTAGTTTTCTCTTCCTCCTAAATCAACCTGGTTGCTATTTCCTGATTATTTTTTATGACAAGAGGCTTTTATTTTAGCATGTTTAAGGTAGAACTTGGACAGAAAATGTAAAATTTTGTGGAAAATAAGTCCAAAACATTACAACTTTAGTATCTTAGGAAAGAGAGTCTTGGTTTGCACTAGAAACCATCCAGAATAGTTTAAGGATAGCTTTAGATGTTGTGGAGAAAGCCTTGATCAAAAGAACTGACCCTCATGGGGGACCTAGTTTCTCACTGCTCTTACATGACTTCTGCATGCTGTAGGTTGGACCTGTTCCACACACAATGCAGCAGGGGAGGACACTAATAAAGGCAAATTGTCACAATTCAACTTGGTCATATATGACTCAAGAATTAGGTAGGCAGAATTCAAATGAACAATTACTACTTTGTATCTAGGACATCACATCACTTTTATCTAGGATAAATTTCCACTTAGACTAATATGAAAAAATAGGACTGTACTGTAGTTATTGAAGCAAATCTGTGCCTTCAGACTTTGTGGCATCTTTAATTCTGATATGGTCTGTCTTTGTGCATGTAATTAGCCTGCAGGTATCTATATTACTAGAAAAAGAAAGTCCCTAGGGAAGAGTGACTTATTTTCAATGTAAAATTTATTTTTAGGTTGGCCTTGGACAGTTGCACTTGCATGGAGGAAGAGGAGTAGAGCAAAATCATCAGGTACCCTTTCTGTATGTCTCTGATGCATATTATACTTGGTGGAGGCAGAGAAAGTATAGCTGAGACCACAGCGAAGCAAAAGTGTTTAAGTACCACCATAAGGTATTTAATGACTTCAATAGTCCTGTTCAATAAAACTTAATCTTTATGTGATTAGTACATGGAGCTGATTTTCTTACACAATTAGTTTAAGACTAATCATCTTAGAAATAAGGAAGTCAAAACCAAGGAACAGGTTTTCATCAAGTAGTACTTGAAACTGGCTGAGCTTTGTATGTGTAGTAGAATCTTCATGATGCACTGTGCATGCATTAGCGATGATAGGCTAGTTTATGTGGCTTGCAAGATTATTTTGCTTCTGTAGACAAAACAGTGGAAGTTTCAATACTAAGGATATTGAGTGTGCATAGAAGATAGAACTTCTGCTGGTGTAAGCCAACCTAGCTACTGCTTATGGAAGTTAAAATAACTAACCTTTTCTTAAAGTATGTATTGAAAAATTGGAGAGCTGAGGATATGCAGTCCTGAGGGTTATTTCAGACTCAGCTACGAACCAGAAATTTTTTAATGGTCATCACATTTAAAATACCTTAAAATGACTGCTCTAGAAGGGTTCAGAGATGATATCAAGTGGTCAGAATGAATATAATGAAGCTTTTTTCTCCCCTCTGCATTTTGGAATACATTGTTGAGAGGGATTGCTGCTCAATATTTCAATTTTAAGTGGGGAAACCTGTTACGTAAATTAGGTGGGATTGATAACTCTTAGCTGCAGAAGAACCTGGTAACTTGGCAAACAACCTACTCGCCTCTGCTCCATTTGCAGGAAAAGGTACTGAAATCATAGTCATGGTGGCTAAAATACTTGTTTTCTTCCCTACAGCGAGCATTTGAGTACTTCAATCAAGCAGCTAATGCTGGCAATTCACATGCCATGGCCTTTCTAGGAAAGGTAAGATATGAACACTCTCAAAAGTAGGCAAATTGACTGCCTTTCAATGAAAAAAAACCCAAATATTTCCTACTTTCTGTTATCAGACAGTCTAAAACTTGAATGCTGGAATCTAGGTACTTCTGTTTTGCTGCTGTTTTGAATTGTCCTGCAAGATTTGAGTGTTGTAGTCTATTACGTCTGGTCTAAATTTTCTACTTGTTCCTTCACTTTAGGAACTTTTTTCTAAATAGTGCTTGAACTAGACTTTTTTAAAAATTAAACAGTTAAATACCTAAATGTCCTTTTTCTGTGGTGGAGTTCAAAACTCAGAGTAGGTCACTATGTTCTTCCATACAGTGTGTTGGGAAAAGCTCAGCTTCTCAAAATTTTGCATAGTGGGAAATATTAAGTTCAGGAAATAAAAGGGGAAAGATGTCTGCATTCTTATTCTGTGTAGAGAACTGAGCCATCTGAGTCAGAGTTGCCAATAGATCTGCATCTACTCTGAACCAAAGCCTGAGTCTATCTGCAAGGTGGGCCATTGTATCAGTTTTATCAGATGTAAGTCCCCTTTTTAATCTAAAACATGATTGTCAAGCTGGTATTGGTGATGTTAATGTGTTTCTGCTTAGAAAGGTACTTAGGTCACTTGCCTGAGATCTGGGTTGCAGGCTACCTTCGCCCTGTGAGGAGCTAAATCCTTATTACTCCATTTGAGTACCCTCTAAGCTTATGCTGCCATAAGCAGCAGCTCTAGCTCGTCTTTTTCAGGCTGTTAATGCAGTAGAGGATGCAAGGTTATGTCCTCAGAGCATGAAAAAAGTAGCATAATGTGCTGGTCAAGGTACCTGACAGGAGAAATTGCAGGTTCCTGGTTTCTCTACTGCTGGAGTGTTTTGTATCTAATAAATGCTGAAATGAACAGGGTTTTACTAGTTTTTGCTTTGTTTTCAAGAAGTATTTTAACTGCCAATACAGTTTGACTTCCACTGGTCTTGCAAGATTTTTACCTGATTATGTGTTCTTCACTGCACACTGGTAGAACTCAAAAATGAAGGGTATTTTCATGAAAACTTTTAAATTTTATAGGCAGTTTATTCTTGTCATTTAACCCCAGCCAGCAACTAAGCACCACACAGCTGCTCACTCGCTTCCCCCCCGCCCCCGTGGGATGGGGGAGAGAATCAGTTAAAAAAAAAAAAAAAAGGCAAACTTGTAGGTTGAGACAAGAACAGTTTAATAGAACAGAAAAGAAGAAACTAATAATAACACTAATAAAATGACAATAGTAATAATAAAAGGATTGGAATATACAAGTCATGCACAATGCAATTGCTCAACACCTGCCGACCGATGCCCAGTTAGTCCCCAAGTGGTGATCCTCCTGCCCCCGCTCCCCCCAGTTTATATACTAAAAGTGACGTCACATGGTATGGAATACCCCTTTGGCCAGGTTGGGTCGGCTGTCCTGGCTGTGTCCCCTCCCAACTTCTTGTGCCCCTCCAGCCTTCTTGCTGGCTGGTCATGAGAAGCTGAAAAATCCCTGACTTAGTATAAACATTACTTGACAACAACTGAAAACATCAGTGTGTTATCAACATTCTTCTCATACCTAGCTCAAAAACATAGCACAATACCAGCTACTAGGAAGACAATTAACTCTATCCCACCTGAAACCAGGACAATTCTCCATTAGAAAGTTAAACCCTCTGAATCTGAATTTTACAGCATAGAGATGTGTTTTCTGCTTCTGGGCAAGTTCTTTAATGATCATTCAGTAATGTAATAGTCAGAATAGTCTAATGGTACAATAGATGCTCTCTCAAATGCAAAGTGAAGATGCTTCATGATCTCTATGTTAAAGTGACTTCTTCAGCTGTTCGTCAATAATGCCTTTCTCCTTCAGATGTACTCAGAAGGAAGTGATGTTGTACCTCAGAGCAATGAAACAGCTCTTCAGTATTTCAAGAAAGCTGCTGATATGGTATGATTACCTCTAAGTTAGAAATACAGCATATGCACCAAAAAGTTGATTAGCTCAGAAATGATGCAAATACTTCTTTTTGTGCAATTCCATGTGCATACACCTACTCCCAGCCTCTGTCCCAGATTAGCCAATAATTAAAACCTGCTTGTCTAAGATGTCAGAAACTGCCTCCAGTTCTGATCATGGTGCTTCATGAAGGTGTGTTCAGCACAAGGAGTCTAACTCATGAATTCTGGCATCAGTATGAAATACTGTCCACCTAAATAGCCTGCAATTCTGTTAAGTGTTAATTTTCATTAATCTGAAGTTGTCTTGTCACAGAAATTTACAGTGCACTGATAATATGTTATTTTGGTTCTGTTTTGTGGTCACTGAATAGATAATGGTTTTGGTTTTATACTTCCCATTGGAGTGTTTGTGGTTTTGGCTGTTAATCCCTTGTGTCTGCCTTTGACCTATCCCTTATGGTAGCATTTGTACAGTTAAAGCATGAGTAGTCTTCCAGGAAAGATGTTTAGCATGTGAAACACAGTAGATGAAGTTTTGAAGGGACTGTTATAAGATAACTGTCTTCATGGTTCTTGTACTCCATAACTAGATTGCTGTTCTACACCTCTGTCCTAGAGTAAGGATCTCTCGATTTGCTAATTTCCTACATTCACTGAAGGTTTCCAGTATGCTCCATTGCCTGTCCTGGCATTGAAGGAATACCATAGTGCATACTTTTGCAGAGGCAGTGGTCGGTAATGCAGCCCACAGGACAGCCACCAATCTGCCCTTAAATTAAGGCAGATTGTCAGGGTTCCTGTAGTTGTTTCGGGAGCTTCTGTAGCATCCACAACATCTCAAACTTGGAAAAGCTAAAGATAAGTAAGTTATGAATGCCCCACCTTTCTATGGGTGTTCTACAAGATGTAGAACATTTTGAAAGTGCACAGTAGACTTTCATAACTAGTGTTGAAAGCTTTTCTTTTTCCTGTTAAATCACCTTTGTAGTTACTGAATAAAGCTACCAGAGATGCTTTTTTTCACCCTAAATAACTATTACTTACTAGGAGCAAAGTTAGAAAACAAATCTCTCTTAAGCGCTACTTGTTCTAATGATGTTAAACCAAATCTGAAAGACGTAGCTGTAGGTTTTGCCTTTCTTTGCAGAAGTGTTTTCCTGTGTTTTCAGGGTAATCCAGTTGGACAGAGTGGATTAGGAATGGCTTATCTCTACGGAAGAGGTGTTCCAGTGGTAAGCTTTTGACAGTTGTCTTTCTAATCATAGGTGATAGTGTAACTTCTTGTTGTCAACAGACTTTTTCTCTGGAGGGAAATACTGTAGAAGACTTAATTGTGAAGATTTCTGTTGCACTGAAAACTCCGTGAGGAAATCTGTAATATAAAAAAAATTTCACTATGGAGTTAGCAGCTATAAAACATGCTGAGTTCCCTCTAATAAGTTTGAAAATGTGGCTGAAGCTATTAGAAATGCATAGCAGTGTGAATTTTTAGCAGGAGTTTTGAACTTAGCTCTAATTTTCTTGTGAAATAAAACAAATCCTAACTGTCCCCATTTTGTGTCTCTTGTGAGTGTGGAGGAACACTTTGAAACTTTTAATTAGTTCATTTGCCTTGTTGCTTTTCCCATAAGAAGGCTTCTTGTCAAATGTTTTATATTTAGCTATGTAAACAGATATTAAAAAGTTGAATTAGCCCAAAGTTGAGGAAATAAGTTAAATAATTGCTCTAGAAACAGAACAGGGCATCTGTTCTGTTAAGCATAACTGTTCATAGCAATGCTATGTGTGGATGCCAGCTTTGAGATAGCTATAGACTTCAGACATGCTAATATCATTGTAGGCAATTTTGTTTTTTGTTTCCAGATTTTGACCAGGTGAGTATTTTCATGCTAGAAATCTCACTAATTTTTCTGTAATATAGATCTGTCCTTACACTTACACATGCACACACACATATTTTCTTTCTTTACTTAAATTGTGGTGTATTGCTCTAGTGACTTGACCAAATTTTTCTGCAGAACTATGAGCTAGCGCTGAAGTATTTCCAGAAGGCTGCAGAACAGGGATGGGTTGATGGACAACTTCAACTAGGTTCCATGTATTACAGTAAGTGTCATCAAAATGATGATTTGCGAAGTCTAAGCATCTGCCCTTTCAGTAACTGTTCACTAGGTGGCATTAGAAGTGTATATATAATGCATGTAGAGTGGTCTTACTGCATTGAATTTATATTTTATTCTGTTTTTTCCTAACACTTCCACAACTTTTTTCTTTAATAACTTCAAGGAATAAGTACATACTGTATTTCATACAACTCTGCTTTTCAAGAGGAATGAATAGCGATGACTTACTCTTTCTTTTAGATGGCATTGGAGTCAAGAGAGACTATAAACAAGCTTTGAAATATTTTAACTTGGCCTCCCAGGGTGGCCACATTCTGGCTTTTTATAATCTGGCTCAGATGCATGCTACTGGCACTGGAGTGATGCGATCCTGTCATACTGCTGTTGAGGTAAGGTCATCCATTTATAAAGGTCAAATAATACTGACTTGGGAAAGGTTGGATATAACCATGTCAGCTTACATAGGAAATTTGTCTTAGCTAAAATCCACTGGTGAAAGCCAAGGCTATCAAAAGGAAAAGTGATAGATTCTCAAACTCCTTTGTATCTCATGAGAAAAATATTTTTTTTTTTATGTTGATATGGCAAGTGCATATATTTGCTTTATTAACTTTGAAGAAAATCAAAGGAATGTAATACAAAGCAAACCAGCATTTTATAATTACTGAGTTCTTCATTTAGACATGGGTTTAAGCATAACAAAAAGGTGATACTAAGAATAATTCTGAGTAAGCATCTGAATCTTGACATGTATTTGCTTAGTAACCTGTATCTTAAAGTAAGCCTGTCTTAAGCAGTGAGTTTGTCTATCAAGTTTCTCCTGTGGAATGTAAATGTTTTGAACAGGCATTTGAATGTTAAAGGTTTACCTCTTGCAAAACCTAAATTTCTGAAGTTCCTGACAACCAGTCTTCTCTGCCTTTTTTTGCCTCTGCAGCTGTTTAAGAATGTATGTGAACGGGGGCGTTGGTCTGAAAGACTGATGACTGCATACAACAGCTATAAAGATGGTGATTCAAATTCTGCTGTGGTTCAATACCTTCTTCTGGCAGAACAAGGCTATGAAGTTGCACAAAGCAATGCTGCTTTCATACTTGATCAGAGTAAGAACCTGAATTTGTACTGAAAGACTTTTTTTGGAGTTGGCCTGCAGTAGCCCATTTAGTAGAACGCTAGAGTGCTTGAAGATGTAATTACATAGCTCTTGTTCAGTTAGAACTTCAGTGAGACTCTTGTCCTCTTTCTGCTCTTCTGACTGGAAAGCAGGCAGTTTTAATTTTCATCTCTCGGGATAGCTTTCTGGCCTAAAAGTTAGAATGCACTTAAATTCTGACTTAAGGGATTTGAAAATGTGATGGGGAAAGAATGCTTTAGAAACTGGCACAGTGCTGAAAATTCTCTTCCCTGGACTTCTTAAACACAGCCTTAACATTTTATTTTTAAATCTATAAAGTAGGAATTGCATTAGTTTTACCTTTGGCCTTTACTATGCATACAAGCTTCAGTTTCCTTTGTTCTTTACCTTGTAATGTCTTTTCTCAGTACTCTTTCTTTCCCCATATTATTTTGTAACTTTACTCATACAACTTTTGAAGCAGGGATGAAGAGCTGGACAGTTGGTTCTGTTAGGTTTGAAAAAACTTGTTCCGGGTCTCTTACTGCAACTAGGTGGGTAGAATTTGGATTTCATAGAGTTTGAGGTCATAGGGAAACAATAGAAGTACAAGTGGCAAATCTTTCTGGAGACTACAAAACCCAGTGTTTTAGGCTTTCTGGATCTCAAATCCAGAAATCTCAGGGTCTCATTACCAGCTTTAGGGCTTTGTATCTTAATATAAAAATCAGCTATTGGTGGCTGATACGATAATCTAACATCTTAATTTCCAGTTAATATTTTTCAAAGGTGCCTTAGTGACTCATCTTTAGATAAGCTACAACAATAACACTCTTAGCTGGGAGTTGCAAAGAAATAGCATCTCTCCCTGGGTTAAAATTCTGATTGTCATTACTCAGATATATCTGCATCTCGACTGGAGATTAATTTAAAATTAATTTATACATTTTATACAGAAAATCTGTATGTCAACTGTGAGATAGTATAGCTGAAGCCATATTTAACACTAGAAATGAAAAGTTATAAATCCTTTGAACTGTCTGAACTCTGATACTTCAGCAACCCTCAATTCGTGACATGGACAAGTAAAATACCTTTTGTTCTGAAGCAGCTGTAGCACTGCTGTGTAAAATATGCAGTCTCTGGCTGGTTAAGTAGTTTAAGCCTTCATTTTACTTGACTAGTCTTGGTTTTTAGACGGTCAAACTAAAATAACTTATACTTTAGCCTTGTATTTGAGTGCATCTTTGTCAGAGCCTGGATTGTGTGCTCTTAAGACTTGCATCTTCTGGCATTCCTCAAGTATGCTTCAGAATTTCCTAGAGCAGGAATGGGAGAGGAACTTGGTAAGCACTATTTCAGGGTGAAATGATACAGTTTGTTCTTAGCCTCTATGGGTAGATACACGGAAAGACCATATAAATGAAAGGGGTTTTTATAAGTTTCAGATGGGTTGAATCTTGTTTGTGCTATAGCACAGATTACATCAAGTTTTTAATTCATTTCAGCAGACTGAATATAAGCATTGGATTTTTTTGTGGTCTTGCGTGCATATACCATGCTCCTATATAACTGAATTACTTTCTTCTCTAGAAGAAGCTAGCATAGTAGGAGAAAATGAAACCTATCCTCGAGCTTTGCTTCACTGGAATAGAGCAGCTTCTCAAGGTATGTCCATACCTCACAATTCCAGTTTATTTTTAGTAGAACCATTAAAGTTTGTTTTCATGTGTGTTATGAAACGGGGAAGGAGGGAAGGCTTACATCCTTCAGTTCAACATTAGTTATGTTCCACATAGGATAGTTGCTGTTCTTTGTTCCACTGTTAGCTATAATGTCATTACAATACGCTTGCAGTTCTGAGCCATTCTGAGATCCTGAAGATTAAAAGGACTAAAACACAAATGTACAGTGTGTTTCTTTTGCCATTCCATATGGAATTATAGAGCAGTGTTAAACAGCATTAGGAATGTTTACACTGACTTTTCTAAAAATAAATCCACTTGGAAAAATAGACACAAAGCACCCTTTAGGATTTTGGTACTTGTCATAGTTTATAGGAAACTGCATTTCTTATTCAAAGTAGGCAAAGCTCAGTGATGAAGAATGCAGTCTTGATGTCCAACCAGTACAAGTTTAAACTCTGGTGCTTATGATCCTGTCCTAAAACAAGCAGTACTAAACTTAATCATTATATATCTCAGAGTGAGGTCTCTAACTTTCATATGGGTGCATCTACATTAATGTCTGTCTACTAGGTTTTCATTTAAGAGCAAGTGTATCATGCAAATGGAGCCTAAGAGTTTTGTCTGAAAAGCTTCAGACCTACTTGGCTTTTAGTAGAAAGTTAGAAATTGAGAGGATGCAATGGCTAAGTATTCAGTTATCAAATGATGATGAGAGACTTTATTTTTCAAGCTTTCAGTGTCTCTGTTTTAAAAAAAGATGAAGCCCTTAATGACCATATAACAAAAGTTTTTCTGTAATAAGTGAGTATGAATAACACGATACAGCTTTTCAACTGATGCCACTAAATAGCAATAAAAATGTTGGTAGGATTACTGGGAAAAGGACTTTCCCAAAAATAGAAATCGGTTACATTTTGGTTAGCTAAGCACAAGTTAAAAATCAAACCAACAAACAAAAAAAAGCTGTTTATGTGAGAGAGGGAAAAATGGAAACAGTTTGTGCTAACTGTGGAAAGTAATACTAAAGCCCTTATTGCATCTTCATAGGAAACTAAAAGGCTTTCTTTGCCTAGCTATTTTGTTGTTGTTGTTTCTTGATTTATAGGATATACTGTTGCAAGAATTAAACTTGGAGATTACCATTTTTATGGTTTTGGTACTGATGTTGACTATGAAACTGCATTTATTCACTATCGACTGGCATCAGAGCAACAGCACAGTGCCCAAGCAATGTTTAATCTGGGCTACATGCATGAGAAGGGATTGGGCATTAAGCAGGTGAGTAAGCTGTAGGCTGATAGTCTGCTTCATTGCAGTGCATTCACTAATAGTAGATTAAGTTCATAACCGCTACTGGGCTTTGGGAACTATATAACTACTTAGCAGGAATTAGCATGTGTCCCAAAACATTCTCCAATAGCAAATGGATAAGTATATCCACTTCACACTTACCTATGTGAAGAAATGAGGCATAGGCAGGGAAAACACTATTTGACCAAAATTGTGAAGATTGGCAAGAAGAGTGCCATATGCTTGAGTAATGCTTTCAAGACTTTGCAGGGTAATGCAGTGAATGCAAATCAATTCCAGGTTCAGAGTATCTTAGCACAAGATTGTTCTCATCCTCTGAAGCACTGCTTAATTTGTTTTCTATATCATGACATTTTGAAAACAAGTTCTGTGCATCTTCAAGTAACAAACAATAAGTACCAACAATGTGGTTAATAGCTGTGGCTGTGGCTTTTCAAATTAGGCTAGGCCACAATTTGCTTTACAAACTACCTTGCCTAAAAGAAGGTGGTATATCTGGTTCTCTTAGGAAGCCTATGGTGTATTGCTGTCCATGAGCTAACTAAAACTTACGGAATCCAGAGCAACATGTTCTTGTATGTGTCAAAATAATGGGATTAGTAATTGCATACTAATTTTGAGCAGCCTACCTTAACTTAATGTGTGATTAATTCATGCAATTAATGTATGAATTTAGTAATACCTTCTGGGTTACCTGAAACTGTAAGAAATAGTTTCATTTTCTTTATTTTCAGTAAGCTTCAACACTTGGTTTTTGTTTATGTATGCACCTTTTAGTTATTCTGTTGGTCTGTTAAAAGACCAATTTTTGCTTCTTTTGCCCTAAATTCTGGCAAAAGGTCACAACAGTGAAGGACAGGTCTTAGGTCAATATTGTTACTTTGGGAGCAGCAAGCAATCAACATTTGAAAACTGCTTACTGCCCTAGCTGTAGAAGTGACACATATGGTACACAAACAGCATTATTTCTAAAGCTTATATTCAAATTTTATTTTAGGACTGTTTTCTCTTTTTAACTGAGTCGTCAAAACAAGTTAACTTCTGAAAATAAGCCTGCAGCTAAAAGCAACACTGCTAAAGTTGGGAGGTTTTCTTTACAAAAAAAAAAAAAAAATTCTTTCAGACATGGACTATTTTATTTCTTTTGTTTCTGCCTTGAAAACAACCCAATTTAGAGCAAGTAATAAAAACTTTGAAAATGTTATTACATCACATTCAGCATAACTGCTAAGAATTGGAGAAAAAGAAGTCCTAATGCTATCATTTGCACAGAGTATTCTCCAACCAGAAGCAGAGATGGCTACATGTAGACAGCTGAAATGAGTACACAGGGGCTCACGATAAGCATATGCAGCCTTGCTTCATGCAGATGAGTAATACCTTCCTCTCATACAGATCCACTATGGAAGGAAGAGTTGAACTGCAAGGGAAATGCAGACAGTTAATATAGATATGGGAAAGAAGCACTGAGACTGTCTAAGCAAGAAAATTCTGTGTATAAAACCAGTCTTGGGAATTCTGGATATGTAATGTCTTTGCTTGCTGTGTCCTAAAACTTTACAACTGTTAAGATGAGAGGATGGAGATTTAGGACTGACTAGATAAGACTAAAATGGTGCTGGGCTAAGATGTTCTGAAAACAGCTAAGACTGAGTTTTGAATGAAGCCAAAGAATATTTGGCTTTCCTTTCCCAGAATGGAAACTGCTGAATTTTGAGCACCTCTGAAAGTGACTGACAGTTAAAATCACTCCTCCTGATATAGCAGGGGATGTCTACCACTGAAGTCTGCTCTTCCATTAGAGGCCTGTGGAAGGGATGTATAAAGATTTTAGCACTATAGTATCTAACGAATTGGGGATTTAGTCTGTTGAAGAAAGGGATGTGTACTCTTACTGTCTCCCCGTCTACGTCATTAAGATTGTAAGCACTCCAAAGTTAGGGAGAATGATGCAATAAGATGGCCTGCACAACTTCAATTCAGGTTGCTGTTTGTTCTGGATAATACTGAATAAATACAGTATTTCTTACCGTTTTGGTTTGGGGTTGGTTTTTTTTTCCAAACAGCTTTTGGCTTATTCTCTCTTATTGAATAAATAGTCTTTCTTACATAGAGGATTCTATGCTATAGTTCCTGTACATAGATGGTTTTCAGACTCATACCAGGTCAAGGCCAAATATTAATCCCCTTCAGAAATCTCACATGTGTACACTTTTACAGACTTTTCATAGCTTTAATGTTATCCAATTCCTGAGACTGCATGTCAGAATGAAGACTGTTTCCATATACTGCACAAAATAAGAACAAATTATTTTTCTCATGGTCTTCTCTTAAGATTTGGCACAGTATTTCAGTGGTATTTGTGTGTTAAAGCTCAGACTTGTACAGTTCTCACTTCTCTGTCAAGTGAGAATGGAGAATGCATAAGCAGAATGACGTGCTTGCTAATTAGAAATTAAAATAAACCATGATTTAGGTTCTGCTTCTACACTGATACTAGCACAGTACAAAGGAGGTAAGGAAACTCTTTTAAATAGTTATACAAAAGACAGATTTCCCAGGCTCAAGGAGTATTCAGAGTTGTTCTATTGAACTAAAATGTGAGCTAGTATGTCTCATTCACATAATGTGTTGATTTTCATATTGTTATTTCAACATGTGTTATGGAACTAAGCTTTGCTGTATCAATGAGCAGAAAATCTTTATGGTATTTCACAATCAGGATAAAATTATAAAATGAACATGTGGCATGAAGTCCTGGAGATTTCTCTTCTTTTAAGTGTCCAGCTTGGAACACTTCCAGAGGTTAAGTCCTTCCACAGGCCTGTCCTTCACATCACTGAGCGAACATAGGCAGTTTGTATCCACGTATCCTAACATTGCACAGTATGTATCTGAAGCAGAGCCAAAAAAACCCTCAAACAAACAAGGAAAGTTAAAGTATTCAGGTACACCTAGGCTCTGTTCTTGCTACAGTTGCCTTCTTGTTCCAACTATCACAGAAAAAGCTAATTTAAGCTCTTCCTAAAGTTACTGACTGTTTGTGCTCATGCTTTTGCCAGGCTGCCCTCACTAATGCGAGTTATGTCTGTTTTGGATAAGGAGTAGAATTTAATTTGGGAACATGTGCAGAAATGGTTAGAAGCTGCACTATGCAGCAGGCATACTGTAGTATAACTGGGAGGAGTTGCTGCTGCGTACTCCTCTGTGACTTGTGTTTTCTTAGTCTTTCATGTTTGGTGTGGTGTTGGACATGTTAAGGGAATACTAGAGTTACCTAAATACGTGCCTTAGTTTACAAAGTATGGGTTGAACACGTTAATACTGATCTCTTCATGAGCTTCAATTCTACCATCAGTTACAATAGCTTCGTCCTCAGATCGAAGCTTCCCTTTACTTGTCTATTCAAAGGTGAACATCCCTCAGAAAAAAGGGGAAGTTTTACTGAATGGTTTTTGTTTAATTTGACCAAAACCCTTGTATTCAAATGACAGTATACAACAGCTTACAGAAAAAGCTTTACATTTTATGGTTAATTTCTCAAGTTCTTCAAAATGGAGCTTTGTATTTTCTTAATTTCAGGATATTCATCTTGCAAAACGATTCTATGACATGGCAGCTGAAGCAAGCCCAGATGCTCAGGTTCCAGTCTTCCTAGCACTTTGCAAGCTTGGAGTGATTTATTCCTTGCAGTATGTACGAGAAATCAATGTAAGTAATGCAGAATTAAAAGGAAAAAACAACAAATGTGTTTTCCATTTTTAAGAGAAGCTTAAGTTGTAATTTTAGTTAAGTAGAAGTCTTGCTTGAGCCTTTTGAAAACTTAGGATAGATGCGTTTTGTGTTGTTGCATATTAAGGAAGTTACTGAAGCTGTGATTCCTATTTCTTATTTGTGCAATTGTGTGAAACTGAGATGTGCGCAGCCAGTGCTCTTCTGTTCAGCTCTTCCCTTGAAGAGAATTTCCGTAACCTTTTTGTTCTTATCCATGACCATCTGCTATCAAAGTTAAGCAGATGATTACAATGACATAATCACTGTGCAGGAGAAAAGAAACACTTTTGTAGGCCTAATTCTCATGCTATTTTATATTCAGCTGTAACAATTCCACTTGAGTTGTGTTTGATTTCTCTGGGGGAAAAATATATTATTTGTATTAGATAGTTTAGCTATTGTGCAGAGTTTCTGCTGAGTGACAGCACTGAAGAAAATATTTCCCTGAAATTTAGGTGAAGTCTTTCCTATAGTGTCTGAAATATTTCTCAGTATTTTGATATCTTACTGCCTTTTGGCTTACTTAATAAATGCAAATGGTATGGAAGTTATTACCACTTAGAGCAAACGCAGTTCAGACAATCCAGCTAAGTTTGACAAAATTTAATAGTCTTGAGACTGGAGACTTCCAGGAGTGGATGGTCAAAATACTCTAAATCAATTGAGCAAATACACATCTAGCACTTCCAGAAGCTAGTATGCAGAACATCGATATTCCAAGTTTTAAGTCTGCTGATGCAGACTTAACTTGACAGTGGCTCTGTAGTACCATCAGATACAGTAGCAAAGCATAGAGCGTGTGTTGGCTAACCCTTATGCACATGGAAGTCTGATAAAAAGGTGGTTCAATCAAAACTAACAGTAAGTCACTTTAACTTCCCTATACCTTATCTGCACAAATCTCAGCATTGTACCACATAAGCATCCTGGGGCTTAATGTTCTGTCATTCATGATAGTCTGCTGTTGGCTTCCAATTTGGCTGGACTGATCATTTCACTGCCTCTGTGTATGTGGTAGTTGCTCCTCTTTCTTTAAGAGAACTACTACAGCTACATACCTCAATCTGATTTAAATTGTGTACTTTAATGCTCTGTGTGTGAAAGCCACAAAGCTACGAGTCAAGAACCTTCATCTCTAGAACAGAAAATAGAATAGCTCATCCTATACAGCATGGCTCTTAGTCTTACTGACATTTAGTTCCTGGAAATGAAGGATGTTACTGATGTGATACTATTTTTTCAGAGAGGAAAAGAGCTACTGAAGTTTTAAAACTGGTACTTGTACATGAAGAATGTTACAAGTCAAATTTAAAATCAAAGTAACTTCCTATTCTTGCTCTTTGTCATGATGATGTGGACTTCTTGTTTCTTAGATAAGGGAGATATTCTCACATATTGATATGGACCAGCTGCTGGGGCCTGAGTGGGACCTTTACCTTATGACCATCATCGCCTTGCTTCTGGGAACAATTATAGCTTACAGACAAAGGCAACATCAGGCAATTCCCAGACCAGCAGGACTGCGGCCAGCTGTGCCTCAACAAGAACCACCACCAGAGCACCAACCACCGCAATAGCAACAAGAGCCTCAGTGAAAGAACTGGATTTTTTCCTAAAGGAACAATTTTCATTGTGATTTAGGACTTTGGATCAACAGTCCCTCCCCCAAAAGAGGCGCAAAGAGGTTTAAAAAAAAAAAAGTCTGAAAGCTGCTTAGAATGATGCCTTTTTTTCAGGGATAAGAAAATTCTTTTGAAACTGATTTGAATGTTATTTCAGTGCCAATGGAATAACACTATGGCTTTTTTCATGGAAACACAAGAGTGCTACTACAAAAATGTTGCCTGCTGTATCTAGTTCCTCTTTATTCAGAGTCCTTTTCATCTCCTAGAGAGAGCAGAAGGCTAGCATTGGAAGGTTTTTGCCTGCTTGATAGCAGCTGCCCTATATAAAAATAATAATAATAATTTTATGTCTAATTTAAATCCAAGAAGCTGAACTATATTCAAACTCTAAAAAGACTAGAGCTGTATGAACTTATATTCTGATCTGCGTCCCAAGTATTTCTACAGTCCTTATTTTGTTATTTCTTAATATTTCTTACACTTTGGTCTTTTATGCTGTCTTGGATGGTTTAACATGGATTATTTATAAACTCTGTAAAACTAAGCCAGCAAACATGCCACTCTCCATTTGTGCTTTTTTGTTTTGAGTATTTTCCTCTATTCCCCTTAGACTAGACAGTTCTCAGCAGACAGTATGTAGCCCAGGAAGGCAGACTGGGACAGATTGGGTCTGTAAAGCTCATCACTTTAAAACTATACATGCAGTGCCCAGATCTCACATCCTTCTAAAACTTTTTTGGAGCCTGTGTGCTTTGCAATACTTCATGACATAAAAACAAATTGGTAGTGTTCCTAAATTGTTTAAACTTGCTTTTACAAAGAGGCTGAGTCTAGGCTGCAGAAAGCACCAGTATTGTTGTGGACACTGAAGACAGAGCCAGAAATCTCAGTGAGTTAGCTTACTTTTTTGGTTTGGGGTGTTTTTTTGTTTTAGAGGTGGGAATTCTGTATTTAATTTTCAGCAATCCTGTAAGTGATCTGCACTGCAAGAAGGAAGTATGTGTGGTATCTTATGCATTCATCTGTTTAATTCATCTACAAAAAAGGGCCCCAAAGATGCATATTCTCTGCAAAAGGGCATGGGCTTATGCCAGTGATGCTACTCCAAAGTTTGGCTGACTGATAAAAATTGTATGTTAGATTACAGCAGTGCGCTGGCTGTTGCCAACCTGTTTTGTACCTGGCATACATGGGAAAGTCAAAACAACATCTCTGGCTGTGCCATCTTGAGGATCCCTTGTAACAAGAAAATCCAAAGAGAAAGACGACTAATGGTTTATGGCTTCTTGATACCACTAGGTCAATGCAAAGGCCTTTTAATGAGTGTAAAGAATACGACCTGTGGACTGATGTTTCTAGACTGCAAGAGGAATCCTCGCTTAGTAATGATGTTCTTTGAACTATAATTTCAGGGGTTGGGGCTTGGAAGCAGTGGGGGAATAGCTTAGATGCAAGAAATGCAGAAGTTTCTGTTCTTATTTACCAACGGCCATTAAATATTTGTTTCTGTACTAGCATTAAACCCTCTGAATATACTGTCCTAAAGCTGAATGAAATACAAATGAGGAGGCTTTAGCTGCTTTCTGACAAAAGCTGTTGTGTTTAAAGGGTTAAGGGCTTCCTTTCATGCAAATCTTTTTCCAGTGGATTGGCAGCAACATATCAATATGCTTTATTTAGCATTGAGATTTTGGTATGGTTTCATACTTAGTACATTTGTAAGGAGACCCTTGCACAATATATCTGTAGTTTGGGAAAGAAGATAAGCAATCCACTCTTTTGTAAACTGAAATATCATGGATGACTAGTATTAAAATATAGGTAGAACTTCTCAGTACTTCAAAATGCTTATGCTGGTTATGTGACGACAAATCTTTGATTTTAGTTTGGAGGGTTGCAGCATGTGATAGAGGAATGTCTTGTTCAGTCTTAATCACCATTAGCAGATGGAACAGTATTGAACTTAAATGTAGTGTCTAAAATGTACAGCACTCCCCAGCTGCATTTCTAAGGTATCTGTGACTTCTGAACGCTCCCTCTGAAGTATTTTTGCCTCTGTCACTTAATAGCTCTTTTTAGCTTGGCATGAATAAATTAAAGATTATATGGAAAATGTTTTTCAGTTAAATACCACTGGTTCATTAGTATTGGTCTTTCAGAATGTTTAACAATTTTGTTACTGTGTTAGTAAATGTTTTGGTTGTTTGATCTATTAGAACTAAATTCTAAAAGCTCTATCCTATTTGCATGAGAATCTCTCAGCATTGCTGCTATGTGACCATCTCACAGCTGACTTTCACTGAACCTGATGCATTTTTACATCCAAGAAATCAGCAGAAGAAAACGATTGAAGTTCAGCAAGTTATTTCACTTTAAAGAACTGCTTTTTGAAGAAGCAATAAGGAAGTCTTTCTCCTGCTTTTTTCCCTTCCACCAAATTACTACCGCTAACTCTTTCAGATGACATTCATTTGGATGAAGTCGTAGTAGTAAAAAGATACTTACCATAAGTAATGATGAGTTAACTCAGGGATTAAAGAAATGAGTAAGTTTTCTAAATCAGTTGTCTACAACATGACTTAAGTTTTTGTGACAATCCCTTGCTACTCTGTTCTGAAACTTGCATTTTGAGGGAAGTATATTTAACTCTTACTAGCAATATGTTTCTTGTGCACTCAGTTTATCAAGCAGCTTTTTTCCTAAAGGAGCTGGGTTGCTCAGTTTACTGCAATGAAGTACTATTCCCTTTTGGTAGCACACAGGTTGTCTTACAGTTTATATGCAGGAGTATTTTAGAAGAAACTTGATTTAAGAGAAGCCTTTCTGGGTATGTTCAGCATGCTTTGAATGGAAAAATTGTATTCTTTGTAGTAACATAGGCCAAAATCTGCCTATGTGACCTTTCCGGACACGTGCTCTTTTCTCCCTGCATGGAGAATGGAACAACAGAGCAGTAACTGTTGTCGGTGGGAGTTTTATATGTAGGAAAACTGTGGAAAGATATGGGGGAAAACATTGTTCTGCATCTCAAGTTATTAATCAAACATACTAGCTGTTCTTGCTCATTGAAAGAAATGCTGAAGTGTTGATAAAACAGGATTCTAGTTCATCACGCTGGTGAAACCTGTCCCAGAGCTGTCTGTTGAAATAATTTCCCTTGCTTTATATTGTTCATCATGGGATAATGTAATAGAAGATAAGGCCTTTGAGACTCCAGCGAGACAGTTTTACTCACTTTCTAGTCATCTTCCATAAGTCAGCTGCTCTTATTAAAGTAAAAAAAAAAAAACCAACCAAAAACAAACCAAAAAACTATCAAATGTTATTCTTTTTGGAGAAGAACATTAAAACATGGATTGTGAAAGGACTTGTAAGACTATGCATTATCTAGTTTCCACCTATTATATGCTAGTTTTGGCCTATAAAAGGGGATCACACTCACCTTTGCAAGTTGCTTCCTTTTTAGATAGGCAACGATGAACTGAAGTTCTATTTTTGTTTCAGAGAATATTAAACTAAAAAGATTTAGTTTGATTTGAACTACTGCAAATGCATATGGCAAATAGGGACTATTGGGGGGAACCCTTTGTTTTTACCAGCTACAGTTCTTTAAAGGGTCTTGTAGGAGTTTTGTAAATTTATTTTGTATTTAAAATCAGTATAAAGGCTGGTCAAATGTAATATAATTGTGTAAACAAATTCTGTTAATAGAAAGATGTACAGATTCATTTTGTACTGTATCTTTAATCTTATGAAATAAAGATACCACCTGTGTGGTTACCCTCGGTGTTCACAGTGGTTATGATAACAGAGGATGTCAGTTGTTAGTCATATGCACTGATACATGCCACTGCTAAATGCATCCATTCCTATAAGGATACTCACACTTCTTTCACTTCTATTCCTCTTCAAAAAAATAAATCTGTTAATTTAGGAGGGGCATAGAAAGGGGAATAGAAAATTATGCATTGTAGCTTCAGCTGTACTAGAAACTTGCCCTGTCTGTGTGTGTATGTGTGTGACCCTTTCTGCAGTATATACAGCATCTGTACTGTGTGTGGCAGACAAAGAACTGCTGTGTGATTTGAGAACAGTGACCAGAAACTTTAGGATTACACTTGCATTTTCAGTACTAATACAGAGATAATACAGTGGTTAGAAACAGATACTGGGGGAGGGACTACCCCAAGCTGACAAGTTTACTTGCTCTTCAGGCCTTTTTCCACCCACTCATCCCTTCAGGCTCTACCTGTTGAGACTCTTGAGTCCTCTCTCATAAATGTATTATGTTGGTCTGCTTTCCAATGTGCTTATTAATTTGGAAGAAAACAATTAGGGAGAAGGAAAGTAAGGAGAATGAGGGAGCAATGATAACTGCTATGGAAGGCATCAATAGGTGAACTGTCTTGGGCATCGGCCTGAGTTACGTAGTTTTCTGAAGTATTTGGATGCTTCCCACGTTGCTTGCTGCTGCCAGTAGCACTTCTTGCATGTAGGGAACAGAACTGCTGGTACTAAAACCATCTTGAGTCTGACTGATATAGCTCAAGCTGAGGGAGGTCATCCTTCACCTTCTAAAAGAGCCCGTGGCTTGAGATGCGATGGCTGATGTGCTCGAGTGGGGTGGGGTCAAAAGTGTAGATTCCCTATTGACTGCAGGCTACAAGTAAAATAAGGTGGTGTTTTCTGTGGTGGGAATAGAGTACCAGATATATAAATGATTGGGGGGGGGGTTGGTTTTGGGTTTTTGTTTGTTTGTTTTTTAAAGAGAGAGCCACTGAATAATGTTAATTGAAAACTAGTATATTTGTTTGGGTTTCCTGGCATGGCTGCTTTTGTTTGGTTTTTTTTATATTGCTTTATTCTCCTCAGTCTAAGACTAAAACACTTCATTTAAAGTTAAAATACTAATAGAAAGTATAGCTTGTAAACCTGCAACATCTTTTTCATTAGAATGTGTTATTTGGTATAATGCCAAAATATTCTTCCTTGTCTCTAAATGGTCATGAGCTTAATGGCGTTTCTGAATCCTAATTGCTATTTTTATAAAGATTTATTGAGAAAAAAGTCACTCTAGTCTATTTGTTACAGAAAAAATTCAGAAGACTATAAATTACTTCTTTCAAAGCTAAGTTGAGGGAGAACAGTGTACCATCTATCCAGGTAATGAATACTTTAATATCCAGTCTTAATTTTTATTTTCAGAAAGAAAAATAAGTGGAGATGGGGCACCATTGTAGTTGCGTTTCAGGTAGCAAGAGGTAAATGTGATTCAGCTTTGACAGCACAGTAACTGAACTCTGTAGTGAGTCTCAGATAGAATGTATTTACCTCGAAAGGTATTGATGCCACTGCCACTTATACTGGTAAGCTTTTCTCAGTGCAGCAGTGTTTCAGGCAGACATCCACTTAAGGGATAAGTTGCTCAGATTTTTTCTTTGCTACCCAGCTTTTGGGGATTTCCACATAACATGGGTTGCAATTCCAGATTTTTGGAAATAACTTGGAAAAATATTAATTTTTGTGTCGCAAAACACTTAAATTGTATTTCTCCAATTCTGCTGTCAGGCATTTTCTGTATTTCCTTCCTTATCTTTTTTTTTCTATGCTTGTTTTTCTTCATACTCATCCTTCCTCCTAAACAAAGGCATAAACTGTACTATAAAATTAGATATTCCAGTTCCCATCTGTTATTTATGAATGTGGCTCCATTTCTGTACAAGATTCATACTATTTTTTTGCTTTTTATTGTTTCTAATTAATTGCTTTTGCTGCAAAATAAATTTGTACCTGGGGTGTTTGTTTGGAGCCACAAGAGGGCATCAGATATTAAATGGTGACTTGGACTTGTTAAAAAATATCTTAGATCTCAAATACTAGGAAAGAAGTAACTTCCACGCTTTCAGTCATTGTCACATCATGGGAGGATGTGAGTGTATATCTACGCGTATATATTTGTGTGTGTATACACATATGCATATACTGAGAGAGAAAAGAGTGTTTGGTTGCAGGAGCTTCAGAAACTTTCTTAGCAAAATGAAATAATTCAGTACTCTTATTTCTCTCATATTTGTAGAGCAAAAGTCCAAAATTAAAAATTACTGTAGCTTCTGGAAATACCTGGTAAAGAATTACTTTCCCTGAACTGTTAAAGCTTTTTTTAATATGCATATCCATCAACCTGCTGTCATACTAGTCTGTCTGACAACATCTTTTGGAGTATTATGTGCAGATAAAATGTGGACTAGTTGGGCACAGCTTCCAGGACGGTGGCTACTTTTGCAAAGTTAAATCCAGGTTTTCTTGGAGTACAAATGCTTTCCCATGAAAGCAAATGAAAATGTTTAGCAACAGGTGATGAAGATTTCTTTTAAAATCACTTTTTTCACTGAGACCATCTGGTGAATTATTTGAGCTGTCTGAATAACTTGAAATCTGTATTTTAAAATATTTTACAGTATTTGTTTCTTACTTTGAAGTTTGATACGTACTGGACTTCGCTATATACTGAAGTTCCATGAATTAATGACATTTTAGGCACTTCTGAATAAGCAGGTTTTTATTTGGAAAGTTTCCCCAGATCTATTCAACAACAATTTTAAAGGAAAAGATTGCTTGTATTGCTAGTATTAAAAATGGATGGGGGGGGGGGGATCAAATACACTTCATAGACTTTAAAGTCATTGTTATAGCTGATGTTAAAACTACCGAAGAAATATGGCATGTTCCAGTTTAAGGCTTATAACTCTGGATTATAAAAAGGATAATTATTGGAGAATCATCCAGCTTTGAATTTAAAGGCTAAGGATCTGAAAATATACATGCTTGGTGAGTTTTCCAGTAGCTGATTACCTTTGTTACTGATGCTGTGAGGTCAAGAGGACTTGAGTTAATTCTTTTCAGGTTGTATTTAGTTTCATCTCTGGTTCTCATCACATTGATTATAGGACTCGACAGTCCATTAGGAAGAGTAGCCACACCAAAGTATGTGTATATTTTATTGTGGAATCCAGATTGTAATGTTAAATGTTCAACTGTAATTGGGTAGCTGAAGGATTTCATAACTTTTACAAATAATTTTGAGTCTGACTTGATTGTTGAAATCTGGAAAACATTGCACAGAAGGGAGGTGACTATAGTAACAGAATTCGGACCCAGTGAGATAAATGTGGTGATCTCACTGCATGCAGCTGTGTTGGCTTTTTCTGCCCTTTTCTGCCCCTTTGCTAAACAAACAGCCTTACTGAGTTTCCTACTAGGAGACAGATCTTCTACTCTGTGGAAGGCAAAGGGTGCAAGTAGGTAGGAACCTCTTGAAACAGAGCAAGAAAGAAGGGTTTCTTCATTAACGTATTATTTCTCAACTAACAAACATTTTAGTTAATGCTGTATATTAACTATGTTGCCTACTTTGATATCTTGCATATTCAGTGAAAAGCTCCACAGAGATACAAAAAATATTCAAATTTTTTTGCACATGTAAAATTTCTTTCTGTTATTGTTTTGTTTTGGGGCCTAATTATTATGTTTGAGTTTACAAGCCCCAAAAAGTTTGCTCTTCACTACATTTGTCATTCTTAGTTCAGCTCCAAAAGATAGATTGATAGGAAATACTTCTAAATGTTTCTGGTAATATTAGTTCAGCATCATAAAACAAAGCTCTCATATTTAGAGTAAACAGTTTGCAAATAAATCTTTGGCTGAAAACTGAAAAACTCTATGGTAAATGCTGAAAATTAACAGAAAATAAACTAAAAAATAAATCCCCCTTTTTAACATTTCAAATCTAGTGTCTCATTAGTCCTTTCTTTGGTACTGTGAAAGGTGCTAGAACAAAAGATAGACCATGTCAATTTGAAATGCTATTCCTCATCTAAACACAACAAATAAAATATTCATTTCCACTGTCTCCTCAGGATTTCTAGATGCCAAATCATGAAGACTTTCTTGTAGCTACAGAAAAGGAAGTTTTCAAATTACATAAATGAACATGTTTGATAAGTCTTTAACTCTCCCTGTGCTTCTTATATTAAACATTTGATGCTTCCAAATTTCCCTGGTAGCCATAATGCCCCTAGCACTGCTATCTTAACAAACTCTTCACTTGCTCGAATTGGAGGCAGAACATGCTCTGCAGCTACTGATTACTTTGGTTTGCTGTTACATGGCAAAACAAAGGTGCCTGGACACCTGAGCGGTTTCTTTCCGTGGGGAAAATGCCCAGTCTATGAATGGGAAATGAAGGTGATGACCTACCATGCTGGAAACAGCGCCTTTGTCCCAGAGCTATTGGTTTTAAACTAATCTTGCCATAACTGAGACATACAATTACACAAATCTCTCCTGACGTACGATCTTTCAGGCTTGCCCGTGTCAGCTGAAGCGAAGACCATTCGTGTGCATCCACATGCGTACAAGGTAAGGAAGCTAAACAAGCAATCTTTTGGCACAATACATTTATTTTCTCTTACTGCTCTTTGTGTCATGTCAATATCAACCCATGGGCTGAGGAGCATGCATCAGCAAACACTCCTGTGAGGCTGTGCTTTGTGATACGGTGTAAAGAAGTATGTGAAGTACAGACTTACTTAATCATAGAAGCAGGTCCAGATGGGTAAAATACTCTGGAAGTGCTTCTGTGCATTTCTGAATTGGGCCTCTACTGGGATACCAGTAAGGGTTAAACCACACCTCCTCACTTCATTTAATACAATGAAATATATTTAATTCTGTTAACTGATTAATTGAGTTAAATCTGCAGTAAAGCTTGCATGAGAATCATTGTTGTTTTATATTGGAATAAAATAGCATAATTAAGAGTTTCCCAAGATGTAATGAATTATTAATATCATCTTTATAATGAAATATTAACATCAAAAGCCCTAATAACCTGTCAAGTAGAAAGAACAAAAAGTCAGGTGATGTGTGTATTCAAGATAAATTAGAATCAGGATCATTCTAGCCTTTAGTTACTTGGTACATGTGTTTATAGTTATGATCTCACATGCTCTAACCCTGTAGATTCTCATCATAGATACATTTTCAACATTTCAGAATACCAGCAATAGAATATTGTATTTTAATTATTAATATGCAACATTATGTCATATCCTAGAAAATGGAAGGACATAATCTTTATTCTTCAAACCCAAAGTATTTGACGTAGACAACACAGACTCTCTAGAATGTGTTTGATTCTCCCCCCTTACCTGGGGGGGAAAAAGTTCAAGTATGTTCCAAATTCTCTTTATATTGTATGAATAGCAGTTTTCAGCCAGAAATCTAATGTACAGTTATTCAAATGGAGTAATTTTGTTTCTGATTCTCTGATGTAATAGAAATATTTCAGTGGAAGGGACCTACAACATCCACCTAGTCCAACTGCCTGGCCACTTCAGGGCTGACCAAAAGTGTAACAGGTATGTTACCTGCTTGTGCTTCCATTCTAGATCTTACTAGTAAAAGTATTTTGGAAGCAAAAAGTAAAAATTTCTTACAAGTCCAAATAGAATAATGATATTAAACAGAGCTGTCTGATGCTGTGGTACTGGTGTAATAACTTTGATGGAATAAATAGTTTAAGAGAATCAAATGTTCTAAGTCCCACACACACCCCCATATTTTAAAAGGATGTTGAATACATGAGCTTCAGTTTACATAATATCAGAAAAAGTAATCGGTGCTAGAGCCAGCTTATGCCTGTTAATCAATCTACATAAAAGAGAGAAAAGTGCTAAAGAAGCAATACGTTATATGCAAGCCTTTTTCCTTTAAGGATTTTTTTTTTTTAAATGAAGACACATCCTTCATCCCTCAACCTTTAAATCATCTAAAGGCTATCAGTAAACACGCTTGGGGGTGAAAAGGACAGCAAAGAAGGAAAAGATTATTTATATTTCTGGCGCTGAGTCTCAATTACAACCTGATTGATGAAATTTCATGCTGTGTGCTTCAGCAATGCAAGATACAGCAGCCGCTGCCACTGTTGGACTGTTTGTGACGGCATTTGTAGCTGCCCTTGTGACTACAGGCTCATAGTACTGTTGTGAAAAGTTACTCTGTAATGGCTGATCCTGATGCTGTTGTTCAGAAAACAAATGAGGAAAAAAGAAAAAGAAGAAATGGGGTTCAGGACTTGACCAAAACCAGGAAAGGATTGATGGCATTGGAGCCTTTTCCTAGTCAGGATCCCTCCCAGGCCAGTACATCAGAGGTCAGGGATGTTATTCTGGATCCTGGATTTATTAAACATGGAGAAGATAGAAGGACACAATTGGAAAACTACTCTGTAGTTCTTTTGGCTCATAAAATAATTATGAGGAGAAACAAAGACACCAGTTGTACCTGAGCAGAACTATCCTGTGTCCTTGTTGTAGCTAACCCTGACACATGTAAATGAGTAGGGCTACCAGCCTAAATCTGTCTTGGCCGATGGGCAGTATATGCAACTAAACATATTTTTTGTGACTAGCTGTGTTTGGGAAACCAACGTTTTACACTACTGGATCTACAAATACTGTTTGGAAACGTTCGAGTTGTGCGTTATTCTCTCCCAACCACCTCTAGTTGGCACTCGTGGTTAACGTTTTGTGCCAGAGGATATCTCCCCCCCCCCCCAACTCGTGTCACAGGGGGGCTTTGGGTTTTTGTTTGAGTGGCGGTGTACTTTTTAATGCATGTCCCCAGATGAGTCTGTACCAATAGTAAACCTTCAGACCTCTTTGAACGCTCCTTCACGACAAAATCAGGTATGCTAAACTGCCAAGCGCAACATCAGTCACCATAATTGCATGGTTACCTTGCACTCTTCATTTGAGATTTTCCCAGTGTTTTACAACAGCACTTTAAAAACCGTTAGTTCACCTGGAGAAGAGTTAAACTTGTGTAATTTTTTTATCTTTACAGTCAGTCTCCACTAGTAATTAAGGCTGTTACGATCATGTTTAATGCAAATGTTATTAAGATTTCTCAGCTTGCAAGGTTCAATTTTCTAGGAAGCTCGTGGGTGACTTGCTGCTTCCTCAGCTCTCCAGGGTCACCCTCTGCATCTGGGGGTGGGCGTACACGTACGCACCTGTGCTTACGGTCCTACGTGTGATGCACATGTTCATGTCCTGTAAGTTGCCTTTCATCAGAAGCCTTGAAATTGTAGTGGGGTTAGAAAATAAAGCCTCCATAAAGACACTTGCATATGCAAGTGGCAATCTGGAATCTTTAACGGCAGAAATAAGATTAATGTCAGGGATTTATATTATTAGGTCTGTAATACTACTCCAACTTAACAGCTTAAAAGCAATTTGGTTCACGGACGTTGCAGTTAACTTTGTTAGTCCTGACTAATACCTAACGGGGGGATATTTGCCGACCTGTGAAATTCGTCAGGGTCTCACGAAAGAATGGAGACACCTATTAATTTGTATTAGAAGTGGGCACGCACAATCACGAGTTACAAATAAACAGGGTCATATTTAAGCATTTAGGAGTGCCGGTCGAATGGCCCCGAGCGGAAGGCTTTTTGTATTACGTTTTTTGCCTGCACGTTTCTATTATTTTTGCCCTTCCGTACGAGGCGGCCACCCGGCAGGCTGGAGCTCCTGCTTCAGAGCGTGTTGAAACGGATCGAGTCCGGGAGCAAGGAGACAAACGCCCGCCTCGGCCCTCCGACCGCCGCCTTGCCGCCGCCGAACCCCCCGCTCCCCGCC
>NW_010973368.1:6832333-6880346 GCF_000737465.1 Haliaeetus leucocephalus | reverse complement strand
CCGCTTTACCCCCTCTGCGGCGCGGCGGAGGGGCCGTGCTGGGCTGCGCGCCCCGACGGAGCCGAAGTTCCCCCGCCGCGCTGCAGCCCCCCTTCCCCGGCCCGGGCTCGCGGCACCGCTCCCAGCCGCCGCCATCGGGACCGTGTTTCAACCTGTTGCCCCTCGGTCCGTACGCCCTCCTCCGCGGCCGCTGCCGAGGGAGGCTGTTCGTGACAGGCGACCCCCCAGCCGACCGAGTGCTCGCCTCTGTTCCCCCTCACAATGCACGCTGTGTTTCTGCGCGAGCGCCGGCCGTTTATTGCTCTGCGTCCGCGGAGGGGTTAACGAGTCAGTGACGGCAGCGTGTGGAAGCTGCTCGTATCCACCTACCCCTCAGCTGCTCTGGGCAATTACTCATGTTTTGGATTTTTCCTTTCGGGAGTCTACCGAGTTGTGCTGCTTTTGAAGTGTTTTTCTGCGGTTCAGATATTGCAAGGCAAAGAAAAATCGCCACTCGTCTTTCTGTCGTCTCCTTTGAATACGCTACGTAAATTATAGGTTAAAAAGAGCTCAAACCGCATACTTCCATGCAAAGTGGATTTTTACATTGATGCAGGACCGGACAGCCCCTTCCCCGCACATTTGCCTGCTTCATGTGTTGAGTATCCTTTCTGTACTGCAGCTCCGCTTTTCTCTCTTGGTCGTTAATCGTGCTGTTGACTAATCGGCTGTAATCAGAATCAACTTTTCTGGTTTGTTTTTTTTTTCCCATGGTTTAATCCTTTTTGAGATTAAAGTTTTTCAGGGAGAAGTTAAAAAAAAATGCTCCACTGCTTGATTAGATCAGGCGATGCTTTACAGCTCACGTCTTCCCTTACTTAGTTGCACCTTTGGCTGGGAATTATCCTTGAATAACTTCACGGTGTTGGTTTGAGGGCATTTTTAGTATTGTCAAGGCAAAAATTTGGCAAACATTGGCGCTTCCTTACTTGTGAATCAGCTATGAATCATTCTTGTCTTCTGTGAGATGTGTGTTTTGTAAACTTACTAGTTTGGGCAAGTAAATTTCAAACTACAGGTTGGTGGCAAAATGCTTGTGTTCACTAATTGTGCCCGAGCTGGCTGAAACGTGCCTTGTCTTACACAGACAAGTGAGCTCTGGACTTTGCCTTAATATTTTCCAGATAAACAGATTTCTGTTAGTAAATTAAGTTTGTGTTACCACAAAGAAGCTTGAAAAACAGTTTTCCCCATCTCTAGTGAGATGTATTACATGGGATTATGCAACGCATATGACTTTCCTAAATACTTAAGTTTCCAAATGGCTAGGTTCTCTCTTCTGCAAGAATTTTTAGATTTGATTGGTTATAACATAAAGCAGTATTCGCTATGAATTACATTTACTCTGTTACATCATGCTTTTGTCAGGTAAATCTTTGACTTTTTCTGTATAACATTAAAGGCTTTTCATGATATTCCTATGGAGATCTCAAGTACAAAGCGAGTAGCAGTAACTCCCCAGCAGATTTAACGTATCATTTTCCTTAGATATAGGAATACAGCTGGCAACTTTAGTGATCGCTGCACTTTTATAGTTATAGCTTTTAAATTATTTTTAAAATATGAATGCCATCAAGAGCGTGACCATTAAACTTTCCAATAAGAGAAAAGGTCAGATTTTTTTTTCTCTCACACATTGCACTGTATCTCAGTTCTGACTAGCTGTACTCTCTTATGATTCATATCCCTAATTATCATTAAGGACTTAACAGCATACCTTGGTCTTTAACTGCAGATCTCTCCTTTACACGAGTTCCTTGGATCCCTCATTACATCAGTGGCATAATGAATACTCTGCTGTGTGGTTGGTTTAGATAACAGTCCAAGGGACACGAGGCAAAAAAGCAACAGCTACATCTCAATAGTGGCCGACCCCCCCCCTCGAGTCCTTGTTTGTGCTACCTTGCCAGCTATCTTGTTAAGAACTGGCAGCTGGTACAGTTCCCTGGTTGAGAAACCCAGACTGTGTGGGGGTTAAAACCATATTGTGAGTGGGCTAAATACATCATGTTTATAGAGGCCTTAATTTTCAGCTATCTCAAGTCTGGCATCCGCAAATGAAGATGAGAAATGGTATCTATGTGTGTTACAAATCTCTCAAGATGTTCTGCTCTGCAAGGCTTCTGTTGCCCCTGTTGTAGAAGTGGTGACTTTTCCAGTCAGTGAGGCAGTTGCCAAGGTGGCATCAGCTACAAGATTGTGGCTTGTGGATTCTCCTGTTCTGACACTTTGCTCCTGGTAGTACCCTTTCTTCATGCAGCTTTTAACCCAAGTAATGCACTGAGGCTTTGTGCAAAGCACCTGTCATAATCTTTGCCAATAAACTAACAGAATAAGTGAATTTTGAGTTGTTGAAAAGCCCTGTTCTTAAAGGCAGGCTGAAAGTAAAGGTTTTAGCCTCAGAAGCTTTGCGACAATGTTGGCTTTCTCTTTGAAAGTTGGAAAGGTAAAAAAAAATCAGCAGGAAATAGGCTATAGAACTATAAGGGCTCATGTGGTGGACGCAATCTTCTAATGTCATCTTGGCCATCTGAAAGTTGGATGTATCTAAGCTAATCACTTAAGCTCACTCTGCAGTCAGCTAGGAAAGGAGAGCCTTCAGAAGGCAATTCGTGGGCAATTTGTCTGAAACGTTAGTTGCATTAAAAAAAAAAAATCCATAAAGTACTCAGTGGCAAAACTAGATTTTTTTTTTGTCCTCTGATTTCTTAATACATTTTCTTTGGAGTCTAACCATGCTGGATGGTTTCTTAAAGGATTGCAAGTTCTGCTAATGGATGTAATAGCTTCACAAGTGGTTAACCTCAAGGAAGGAATGCCCGTCTTTGTATGCGTTGGGTATGAGCATGTGTTGTCTTCAGGACTGTGGCTGTAATAGTGACCAGATGACTTCGAGTCCCAGGAAATACAACTAGAAGCCTTACGGCTCAGCTCATACATCTGGAAACATTAGGGGTTAAATCTTTGCTGCTTGTAGATGGTGAAAATTCTGCCAGGACCTTAAACTGGGCCAGAAATCTATCTGAAGGTGTCTGTATGGGTAAGATCTCTTCCCAGGTAGGACTTGTGAATCCCCTATTGACTTCTGCAATCAATTTTCACTGTCCTTTCAATGTGCAAATAAGGTGAATGGTGTGGAAGGTCCTTTTTCTTTCACAACTAAAGGGTGTAAAATTTCAGAGATTCAGACTGAAAAAATTGAGAAAATGCAATCCTGTGGAGATACCAGGGGACAGGCATCAGGGTTCCAGGATTCCCTTCTTTTCTAAAAAACTACAAATGCAATACATTAGTGCACTAGTTAGAGCAGGAATGTACTTTTGAAATGGATGTCCTGATAATCGGCACTTAATGCACTTCAATTTGCATCTTAGAGCACATAAACTGATTTTGTTTGGGATAAAACTGAGTCAGAAGAACTCCAGGAGCTCATTTAATGTACTCCAAGTGCTAATGCAAATTCAGTCTGCAGGATCAGATTGGAGATAATTGGAAGGAAAAGCTGCAAAAAAGTAGTGTGAAAGCTATGCCCTTAATGCCAAGTATTTCACCCTGCAGCTGTGCTCCTATTGGTAAGGTTTTGTGCTGCCTGCTAGTGTAAACTTAGTGACAAACTTGTTAACCAATTTTTTAAATGTAGCATAATGTTCAGTGTATCTTTACAGAAAAAATACAAGGGAAAATATAAACATCATAGCATAATGTTAACAAAGTAAGAGAAGACATGAGTGTGCGTGTCCCTTAGATAACTATAGAAACGAATAGTGCTTTATTAATGGAAAATAGTCTTAAAGGAAGTAGGTTACTGAAATGCATAAGTTTCTTAAACATTAGTTCTATAGAGATACAGCTGGTGAAAGGGAGCCATAAAATTAAAGAGCTTTTGCTCTCACCCATCCTGAAAATCCTTCAATAGGTACTTTTCTGACAGAAAATATTTCCTAAAATGTTGAAAGTATTTTCTCAGCAGTGATACATTAAGGTTTGTCAGTTCACTGCAGTGACATGCCTAGAAATATGTGTAAGACTTCCTTGAAGTTCACATTTTTATTTATTGGAAGAGGTCATGCTATAGGAACGTCTTGATTAGTTGTGCCATTACTTCAAATCAGCAGTTGGTGATTTCATCTCGCGTCGCTCAGGGGCATTCATATAAAATGAGAAATAAGTCTCTGAGTAACAAACCACTGCTGAAGTGCCTCTTGTTCATTCTTTGCAGCGTAAGGGAGTTGTTCTGTGTTTGATACTGTCAGGGAAGGTGGGATAGACAGATTGTGATCCTACTGATATGTTTTATTGTATAGAGTCATTTATCTTGAATATTAAATGTGGTTTTTAAGGTTTGTTGCAGTCATTTCCCTCTGGGAAGACAGAACTAAGTGAAAGAGTCCTGAAAGAAACAAATAGCAGCTCTAGAAGTAATGAAGCAGGGAGCCAAAAAGCAGCATGGAAAAAAAACCTGAAAGTGGGTGTGTGAGGTTATTTAGTTATAACAATAAATACCTGCATAGAAGACCTGTGTGATCAGGAGTGTGTATTGTAGAGTTTGGGGAATTAGTTTGACTCCCTGGAAGAGGGGAGGATCTACACTAACACAGCGTATCTTTGAAAAGGGAATGGAGTATTGGTACAACATTCTTTTTGGCTGTGATTTAGTTGCCTTAATTTAGGTGTGAAAAAGACATGCAAGCCTAAGTTAGTTGCCATAGTCTTTCTGGGGGGGGATTCACCTTGGTTGAAAATAGATCAGATGAAAGATCCTCTGGAGTTGTTGTGTTCCTTGTATTGACTATAAACAGAGCATCAGGTGACTATCTCAGATGTCTCACTAGGCATCTGGGGTTAAATGAGATGTGATTCATCTTGCTTTATTAAGGTAACTGAAATAAATGTCTCGGCACAATTCCTTTGGCTTGAAACAGAGGACAGAACTGACCAGTATGCTTCAGGATCCTATGAAGGTGCTCTAGTAGTACAGAACTATCCTAATAATCAAAGAGCAGGCAGTGTGCTCCAGAGCTGAGATTCAAAGCAGAGCTCGTGGTCCAAGAGTAGCAGACCTTCCTGGTGAGCTGGAGAGAAAGGATGTCTTTTTGCTGAGCTGTGTTTCTTGTTTCATTACACTCTTTTAGGCCAAGTTTTAGTTGGCATTTATAGACATGAATATTTATAGAAACTAATTCTCTCTGTGGGCTCTTGGGTTTGCCAGCTGTGAAATGAAATGAGAGAATTATCTTTAATTTACTTTTGAAAATGGGGGTGGGTATACAATATAGGAATTTTGTTCTCTTGCTATCTGAACCAGGGGCCTCTTCCGAACAGAAGGTACCATTTTGCAGAACTGCATGGTGGTTTTGTGGTTGTGTGGGTGACCGAAATGCATGGAAAAAGCACTACTAAGCATTTTTGAAGAGAAAAAGTATTACTAGCTGCATAACTGAAACTTGAGCTGGTCAAGCTCCACAGCACAAGGCCAGTTTATTTTCTAATAAAGTAGTTTCAATGGAACAGCTGTAGGGAAGAATTTGGCCTATGAAGTTTAATGATTAGTTGCTGTTTAATTGCTAGCTGCTCCTGAGGTCAGAAACTTGCCACCAGAAATGCTTCTTTCACTCTGATCCTTCCTATGTTGTTTCCAGTTCATCGGAGTTCAAATATTTACCTGGCTAAAAATTATATCCCATGTATAAAAATTATATATGGTGGAAACATCAGGTGCGTGTTCCTAAATCTCATTCCAAGTTATAAGGTATGCGAATTCAGCATGAAGAATAAGATCTCAGCTGATAGGTGCGTGGATTTTTTGGAGGGTATTCACTGTCAGAATCTCAAATGTCACTGAAGGGGATAAAACTGAGGTAGAATAGATTGGGCAGATCTGGGCTTTCCCCTCCTAAACAACTCATCTCTGACCTCTGCAATTTAATTGCCCAAGTCTCTCTGCATGGAGGCAGCTGTATTAGTTTACCACACTACATGTGTGGTCAGAGTCTGGCACCAGCATTCACTTTTTTTCCAGAAAAGACTGCAAATTCTCCCTGTATTCAAACCAGGCTACTGATATGCATATTCTTGGAGCTAAGACTGGCTGGGGGTGGCCACAGACCTTTGGGAGCTGCAGCTCCAAACAGCTGCATTAAGCTCTTCAGTGACACTGAAATAGGCACTAACTTTCAAGTGATAATCCCTTCTCTTCAGGAAGTTTGTCTTGAAAGAAACCTGAAATTCTTCTAATTCTGCTTATTTTCAATAGTTTGTAACATGCTTTTGTTTGTATCTGCGTGCCTTATGCTGGTGTCAAATTTACAACTCTGCCACAGTGAGTCACTGCCAGTCTTGCTAACAGAAACAAAGAGTCCCAGTCCCTTTGTGGGTCTGTGCCTTTATGAAAGAGGGAGGTAAATATCTCAAATATTTTAAAATCTGCTTGTCTGCATCCCATTTCCAAAACTTGTCTGCAGGGTAAGGCAGTCTTTGCCAAAGGTTACCCGGACTCAGCTCCCCCAGAGCTGGCAAAGGAGCTGTAATGCTGCATTAACGTTGCTGTGAACTGGTATTTCCACATATCATAATGCTGTGCAACTGAGATGTATCATGGGCTGAGGAGCAGAATAACCATGGTCGCTCATGGCTACGTGAGGTTGGTGCGGAGGTGGAGTGACCTGACTGCATTAATTCCATTTCCAGAGCAGGCTCAGTAAGCAGTCGTGCTGTCAAACATACAGTGCTGCTGGTAGTGTTACCTAAGAGGGATTGCATAGAGGAGGATATTCAGATTCCAAACTTTTTAATGAAAAAAGGCCTTGCCGGTATTATCTGAGTGCCCAGCATCCATCTCCATGTCTGCAGTGTTTTATGTTGATTTTTCAACGCAGTAAGTGAAGTCTTCATAAAGTTCTTTCTGCTTTGTTTTCCTGACTAGACTCCAGAGTCTTCAAGGCAACAGTAACCCTGTCTTAAACTTCTGGGGGCTTGGGTGGGAAGGGAGTGTTGGGGATTTTTTGGTGGGTTTTGGTTTTGTGTTTTGTTGGGGTTTTTTTACACTGTTGCTTTACTAAAGCACATGGATAACACAAAACAGGTCATGCACAAAGCAGTCTTGATGCCTGCCTTTAAAAAAAATTACCTTTGGGTTATACAATGTCTGACAGCACCCAGAAATGTAACATGAATGAAATTCTTGTCTAAAAATTTGGGAGGCAAGATATTGGATTACCCAAGTCCAGTTGAGAGCTGCGTATGTTCATGACTTCATTCGTCTTACCATCTTACTCTTTTAGTTTCTGCATGCATCATTTGAAAGTGTGGGTAAGTAGAGCATACTTCTAGATATATAGAATGGCTGGCCATCTAATGCAGTTAAACTTTTCATGATTTAATGGTAAAGCAATTGTCTGCTATTTGAAACTGAAGAGTTAGTTGTCTAAGAAGGAAAGAATAGTGAAATGTCTCACTGTAGGTTTTTTTTTTTCTTCTTTCTTCTTTCTTTTTTTTTGAGAGTATTGGTTTGGTGTAGCCAGCTGAAGTATTCTATATCCTCAAAACATGGAATTTTAAAAGACCAAATCACATTCCTATTTCTGTTTGAAAACTGTGGAGATTTTTTTCATGCACCTATAAATAGCAGTTTGTTTAGTTTTAGATTTTGTGTACCATGTGCAAGTACATATACCTACAGAGCTTGTCTACCTCTGGCTCAAACCAGGCGTACAAGGAGCTGCCATTGCAGAAGCTTCCCCAGCAAACAGTTTGGTCTACAGGGAACCTTCTCCCCAGGGTGTCGGCACAGCTCTGTCAGTGTACCTGATGTGCAGTGCTCCCTGCTATTCCAGTTTTGAGAGTTTACTTTGATGATAATGCCCCAACCATTGAGTGATTAGCCATTGTCCACGTCTTTTTTTTTTATTCTTAATCATTCTGTTTTGTGATCTGCCGGTTGATAGCCTCGCAAATGCATTGGTGCAACAACTGTTTGTTTGAGCCATGCCAAGCACTGTGAAACCAGGGACGGTGACACACTCTGTGGGAGCCAATTCATATGAATTTCTATGTATAATACTGCATATTTGTCAACACCCTGAATGCTTCGTAACTGGGCATTTGTGTCAGATTAAAAGATGAGCATCTCGTGGAAGCCATACAATAATGTTGGTAATTAATTATTTGATGCTATTAAGCATGAAGTGCAACTGGTCCTTCTTCCTGCTGTTGATACTCAGACTTGCAGTGGCTCCTCTTGTAGCTTCCTCAGCAAAATACCTAGTGTAATAAAATACGAGTGATTTGCTGCCTCCATATGCCACAGGGGTCTGCCTCTCACCGTGTACCCCTGCAGCACTTACATTGCCATCTATCTACAAGAGATCATGTATCTTGGATTCCTCTTCTGGAATGCACAAGGTTGCCTGCTGTCTTATAGGCACAGATAACTATCAAAGGGGTGGTACTAAAAAGATGAGCAGCAGCTGCTCGCTGTACCAGACAACAACAAAGCTTTGGTAGTTAGAAAGCAGAGTACTCTGAACTTCATTTTCAGCAAGGGGCTCTACCCCTTTGCACCAGAGGAAAGCCCTCGCTTGTGTTTGTGTTCTGTTCCCAGTTAACTTCCAGAGATGAGTAAGCATGCTCAGGAATGAATATTACCTCTACTGTCATCTTACTAATCCTACTCTCTAGATATAGACCTGCTGACAAAGATACTACAAAACAGGTTCTTTTTTTTTTCTCCCCCCGAAACATCTTTTATTTTTACTAACACCACTTATTAGTGTGTGTTAGTAAAAACAAAACAAACAAAAAACCCAATAAACCCAAAACCAAACAACAAAAAATGAAAGATTTTTCTCATACCCTCTGTTCTACATCATGCTAGTATACCATGCATTCTTATTTCATGTTTTGACAATTAGGCAAATACAATTAGACACAAATGTATTAGACAACAGTGTTGCAAACATACTATTTTGTACTGTGTATGAATTTGAGTTGTCAAGATCTTTGTTTCTACTTCATACATAGTTTTTTGTAATAGTGTATAAAATACTGGATCCCTTTAATTTAAATCTTTGCTCAAGCATGTTTTTTTCCTGGAGTTGCTTTTCATTCTCTTGAAACAGGAGTAGTCATGCTAAACAAACAGCACCATCAAGTCTAATGGGCCTATATTTAGAGTGTCTAAAATAGAGAGTGACAACAAACGTGATATTTGTGGGTTGCCCTGAAGGGCTGCAGTGTCCTGGCATCACACTAAGTTGCATAATATCGGCTGACTCTCCAGACACTGGAAACGAGGAAAGACCAGTTGGATCATCCAAGGAATTTTCTGCCAGGGCAGGCTTGTTCCCTGTGATACCTCTTGCAGAGTATTATTTTTTGTCTGGCTTTAAATAATCAAGCAGGACTTCCTTAAACCGGGAGACAGCTTCACATTTTAAGGTTGTCTTTATATATAACCATCAAGCAGGATCTCCTTTATAATGGGAATCCCTTTTTAAACTCTTTTCCTTGGAAAGGTGTTACTGATACAGCTTACAAGTTATAAAAGATGTTACACAGAAGTACAGTTATATAGAAGTTATATATATATAGTTGTCAGTTATATGGAAATAC
Source organism: Haliaeetus leucocephalus (assembly GCF_000737465.1). NCBI lineage: Eukaryota > Metazoa > Chordata > Aves > Accipitriformes > Accipitridae > Haliaeetus > Haliaeetus leucocephalus. The sequence goes on along the minus strand of NW_010973368.1, from coordinate 6,870,698 downwards.
AGAGAAGGCTTGAACAGAAGATGGCTTTCTTGCTCAGTGTTCCTAATCTCCTTTCCAGCCAACACTCAGCACAGGAAAACTTCTTTGCTTTCTTTCAGGACTGCATCACTTCCTCAATGGTCCTTGTCTCCCTGATGCTTTCACAGTTGGATTCTGTGTTTTTCCCTCACTCTGAATCTGTTCTCCCATTCTGTGTGTATCACAGCTCAGCTAGATGAATGCCCATCCTCTCTGTAGGCATACAACTTCCAGTGAAGCATCTCTGTCTAGAGAATCCAGTTTCTCCCTTGTCTTCAATGTGGCTAGTTTTTGAGGGCTTGACTTACTTCTTTCTTGTTTGGGTTTTTGTTTTGGTTTGGTTTTTTCTTTCCCCCAGCTTTCTCAGTCCAAAATGAGTTTAGCTTATACTGATTGATGGCAACTAATTATGCCCACCATTTTCAGTAAAGATTTTTCACCTAACTTCTAGCATGAACTTAGTTGTAATTCAGAAGATAAAGCCCTGATTTAATTTGTGCAATTGAAACCAGTCCTGAGGCATGGGAAGAATTATGCTGGCTCTCCTTTTACTAATGGCGGCAGGATCAGGTTTTGAGTTGTATGATGAATACTGTGTGAATACTGGTTTAACCCCAGCCAGCAGCTAAGCCTCACACAGCCGTTCGCTTACTCACCCCTGGTGGGACGGGGGAGAGAATCAGAAGATTAAAAGCGAGAAAACTCATGGGTTGACATAAAGACAGTTTAACAGGTAAAGCAAAAGCCACACACACAGGCAAAGCAAAACAAGGAATTCATTCACCACTTCCCATCAGCAGGCAGGTGTTCAGCCATCTCCAGGAAAGCAGGGCTCCAGCACACATTAACGCTTACTTAGGAAGACAAACACCGTCACTCCGAACGTCCCCCCCTTCCTTCTTCTTGCCCCAGCTTTATACACTGAGCATGACGTCCTATGGTCTGGAATATCCCTGGGGTCAGTTGGGGTCAGCTGTCCCGGCTGTGTCCCCTCCCAACTTCTTGTGCACCCCCAGCTACTCGCTGGTGGGGTGGGTGAGAAGCAGAAAAGGCCTTGGCTCTGTGTAAGCACTGCTCAGCGATAACAAAAACATCCCTGTGTTATCAACACTGTTTTCAGCACAAATCCAAAACATAGCCCCATACTAGCTACTGTGAAGAAAATTAACTCTATCCCAGCCAAAAGCAGCACATACTGGTAAAGCAGTAATTTGATGCAAGGCGTATAGGCAATGCTGGAATGTTAGCATACATTCAAGTCATACAAGCCAGGATGTGTGTTTACTAGAAGAGTGTTTATCATCCAGCACAATATTCCAGTAAACTTAGGTCGCTTACTCGATTCCCTGTTTCTTTTTTTATTAGTCCCAATTTAGAAGAAGGATAGGTGCAGACGGGGCTTTGCGATCTGTATTCACCTCTTGATGGCTGTCTGCAGTGATGACAGGCTGCAATGACATAGTTGGTTCCAGGGTGATTAACTGTAGAATATTATGCTTTTTACATCAGAGAGATAACTTAAAAACCACACCTGATAATCGTCACAACAGCAAGTAAAGTACAATAGGTTTTGGAAGGTTTGGTAAATGGAATACATCTGGCTAGCTTTTTTGTGCACAATTTAGACAGGAACATATGAAAGCATCAGTATCAGATGTGCAAACAAGGGTGCCCAGTGGGAGCTTTCTTCTGAAAAACATTTTCCTTGTATGATTCACTTTTTCAGGTTTGAAAGAAGAAACCAGTTTTTAAACCCAGTTCCCTCCCCATACTATGGACTGGAATGTCACTTTCTGTAGCATTCTGTTGTGCAATAGTTGTGATTATTGCAAATTCACCATCCAAAGCAGAGGAAGTCTGGAACACATGTAATAGTCAGGTGTGGAAGTCTGGGATCGGGGTGCTGCTTTGGAGTTCTGCCTCACGGAGGCCTTGAGAAGACAAGGAAGAGTGGTAAGCACTGTGCACCTGCCCTCTCCTAAGGGGATGCTACCAACCTCTCCCCCTTACTGCATTTAGATTGCTTGTTGCCTACTGTTATTACCAACAGAACTTCATTGAACAAAGAAAAACCTGATCTGTAAAGTGATTCTGAATTAGTCTAGCCCTTGGGAAGTCAAACCCTTAAATTAATGTTTTGTTTATTTTTTCTTCTATTTGTGCAATACTGACCGGGGAAAAAAAATCTCAGATTTTAGAGATGCAAATGTTCTGCTAAAGAAGTTGGCATGTTGCCTCTTTCCTGTGATCTTTTCCCGGTCTAGTTTTAAAGCACTGTTGCTCTATATAGTAAGAGAAGCATTTGACTGATCTTTGTCTCAGATTCTAGTTTGAGTTAGAAGACTGGCAGTTTGGGAAATTATCCTTCCAAGTTTTAATGCAATTACATGACTGGAGGCTTCAGTTACACTTTGAATGTATTGTGGACCCATAGTGAGCTATATTTGAAGTCCTGAAATGTAGAGCTTCTACTTTCCCGATGTGACTGGGGATGTGGACTATCACTGCCAAACATTTCGTCTGGCATGCTCCCTTGGCTTCCGCCTGTTAGACATTACTTCCAATTGTAAAAAAAAAAAAAAAAATTCCCATTCTTTTTCTGTATTTCTGCTCTTCTACAGTGCCTTTCTACATTTCTCAAGTTCTTGGGAGTACAAGTAATAGAAGAAAAGGTTGTACAATTTTCCTCCAGTATCAGGTTTTGAATCCCTCTAAACAGTATCTTGTCTGACTGGTTCTTATTATGAGGTGTCCAGAACCCATGAAGTATTTCTAAGGTATGGCCTTCACAGAAGGAGAGAGACCATTGCCTTCTGAACTGCCTAAATGTCCTGGTACTGCCTGCAGGAGAGCATCTTAGGTGTTTTCTTTCTCTCTGGAAAACAGAGGAGCTTCTGTGGCAGATAAATTGTGGCATAGAGGAAACAGCAGCTGTTAACCTTTCAGATATTAGCCTTGACACAAATATTCCTGAGGGAGATGCTTATGACTTTCTTACCAATGCAAGCCCTACAGGCTCTCTTCTCTCACTGTCGGGACATGTGAGCTTCCAGCAAAGCTGAGGTGTGTTTGTTGGCCATGGTTTTATGTGTGGTGGTTGGGTTCTTGTGGCCTAGAGAAAATAAGGGCGTTCCAGGTCATCTCAGCTTTAACACTGCTTCTGCCACTGACTTACAGTGTGGATTTAGACAGATCACTTCATATCTTTTGGAATAATTGGATATGGTCATTAATTAGTGTGGCTGCACTGTGTCCCACCACTGCTTTTCTGTCATCCAGCGTGCCAGATGGCTCTAGTCATCTTCAGTATCACATTCTGCTTCGCTCCATCTCTGTCTAAAATTGCCAGGGGACCATCAATAGTAATGACCTACCCTGTAATGGCACAAAGTGGATTTGACCAGCCTCTGAGAACAGAGGACAATCAAGGCTCTTGTTACTGTTCACTTAGGTGTAATCTGTAATAGGCAAAGCCATCCCTGCTTCCAGAGAGGCTACATGAGTTTCACAAGGGATATCTGTTTGGCTCCCTTTGAGCCCTAATTCTCCCTTATATATTGAGAGCTTTCATATAAATGAGTGTTACATGCACCAGGTAGTAACTGAGCTTCTTAAGGTACATCTGAAGTCATGAAGCTCATATAATAGCATGTATGAATCACAGCAAGTAGAACTGGTGTAAATTCTAAAACCTGGTGTTAGCAGGGATTTTCTTGGGGCAATTTATTAAGCTGGGAGAGCTGTATACATAGAGAAAATAGGATTGTCAGTACTAAAAATGCAATAATCGAATAACCAAATATGACTTTATTCTTGTCATCATCTAAGTCATTCGTAAGGTAATCTTACCTCAGGCATTTAGGCAGAGGCTGGTGCAATTGATTTTTTCAGTAGTAATAATAAAATCCAACTCCAGTTCCTTTATTTCATTTGGTTTCTCAAGTTTTGGGGTTTTTTTTCCTGTTGTTTATCACTGGGTTTTGTTTCTGCTGTGGCACCCTGAAGTACTTGGGACTTTCTTTTGATGCTTAAGAAGAGATTTCCAATTTGGAGTTTGTTTGTTATTCAGGTCATGATGTGCTGATGGTCAGTGCTTGTTACAGGCCAAGTTGAGAGGAAGAGCCATGAGCTCTCTCTTACTTGGAAATTTGCCCAAGACAGCAATCATTCCTCAGTTCATGCTACTAGAATTGTTTCGTCTGTACAGGATTGCCAAACACGTGGTCAGGATAAATTTACATATTTTTCTTTGAGACTTTCCTGGTGTTAGTGAAACTTGATTGTTACAACAAAAGCCATGGTCAGAGTCTTTCCTTTCTTACTGTCCCTTTGGCTTAGTTTCTTTTTCTGCTACGTGGAACTTAACAGCTTGTCTAGTTGTTTTCCCTTCCATGGTCTCCTACAATAACCAAATGCAAAGAACAGTAGCCAATTAATGTTTATGTCCCTGGGATTGTAAGGGAAGGTATAAGCAAGAAAAACAGTATCACTGTATGAATTACAGGATTTTTTTCAGTGGTGCTGCCATGTAAGGCAATAAATATACTTGGAGAGTCTATAAATTTAGCACAAACTTGCTATTGATACTACCTTTGCCAAACAAAACCTAAATTTAATCCTCTCAATTTTTATTCTGTTTTTTTTTCTCTTCCTTTTTTTCCATGTAGCTGTAATCTGGTAACTCTGGGTAGTGGTGATAAAGCCTAGTGCAGCATGCCTCATATATATGTAACTTGAAGCAATTGGAGAAATGACCCTTAGTGCTTAAAATGATTAACTGCGCTGTTTCTTTTGAGCAGAGCTGAAATGTACTGAGAAACAATGTTTGAGTTTGCTGTCCAAACACATGAGTACTTAAATACTTTGAATGGTACTTTTACAAAAACACCATTCCATTACAGATAATTCTAAAGTGTCTCAATAGTGCTATGAACCATTACTACTGTTGGTGTTTGTGCTCACATAGTGTGTAAAAGTCCCACCTAAAGTAAGGGCTCATTGTACAAGGTGCTGGGTGTGAGACTTCTGGCACAAGATAATTATGTCACTTGCTCAAATATATGTTTTTGGCTTAGCAAAATAAAGGGAGAAGGATGATGATATTCCTTTTTATCTGAGCGGAGCTGTACAAAAGGGCAGATAGGTAAGCATGTCACAAGAAGAAATGGCTATAAACTGTAAATTTACATAGATTTGGAATGACAGGTTTCTAGTTATCAAGGCAGTGTTGTCATTTTAGAATGAACCTTCATCAGTTTTAAAAAAGGATTATGTAATGTAGTTCATCAAAACAATACGAGGACTAAACAGGCAAGGAGTTTTGTTCCAGCTCTATGATGTCTGCCCTTTGGAGAACTGAAAATAACTGTCACCCACTTGTCACTCAGATTTACATGTCCCACTGTGAAACTGTAATGTAAAAAAGGGACATCTGAAGCAGAGATTTCAGCTTCTCAGAGTTTTGTTGCCTCACGGTCAAATCACTGCACTGGAATTGATGGTAAGGATCACTGGGATCAGCATGTGTAACATCTGCTTTACCTTGTATTTACTGTGTAATAGTAACAAACAAACTTTTGATTCACAATTTTTTTTACCAAAAATCTGATAAATTACTTAACTTTTTTTTTAACCAATTCAGCACCAAAAGCTTAGTGCATATAATAACACAAATCCAGAAGTAACAAAATCTAAGCTGATACAAATTCTATTCATCTAGAGAGGTGTAATACTGGCGTGGCCTGGGAATATCTTGTTCCAAGAAATGTGTTTGCATCTCCTTTTGCTTGGGCTGTACAGCATAAACTTTTGCTTTAACTGTAGCTCACTTGGAGTATAGAGGATCCATTTGTTCCCTTAGTCTTTCTAGGCTCCAAAATCCATTTTGCTAGGAATAGCCATGGATGTTTGAGAAGTCTGAAGGACAGGGAAAAAATCTCCAAAATTCGCTTGCAGAGTATTCGTTGCAGTGTTTAACTAGTGTGTGCTGATTGCTTTGCTGCGGAGAGGATTCAGGTTTATCCACAGCGTCAAATGGTTCCTCTGGAGACACGTACCTTTGCAATAGTTCTGCATATTGCGTTAACTGAATGCACATTGGCAGTGGTATTGTGCTGGCTAAGGCTCTTTAATTCGCAGTAGGGTTGGCTCAGGTTTTTTTCTAAGGATGATTTTGGAAAGGGAAGAGAAGTGAAAAATAATTTGGGGATGAAGTTGTATCTTTTCCACATAGTCTGCACAGGAGTTAGCTGTACATGGTTCATAGTTCTGTACAGGCATTTAGGTCAGGCAGTGGGATTTATTGTTTTCTTGTGAAAGCTGAGAGAATGCAAAATTCCATCTTTTTAATAATTGTTTTCATCCTAGTATATGCATCCTCAAAGTGCCTGTCTTCTGAGAATCTTTGACATTTTGGTCTACTCAGGCTGACTTTCCTCTCTTTCAGGCTGCTTGTCTAAAAGGTGTGATAACCCTGATAAGTCAACGTAATCTGCTTTATTTACCAAACTGGGAAGTCTGTAGAAAATTCCATCCGTAGGGAAGTTGTATAGCTGGAGTACACACTTCATGCCACACTACATGGTACTCTGATGCTTTTCTGGGCTTGTAGTGCTCACTATCTGTTTTAAGGTGTTTAAGTTTTGCTGTCTGATACTGAGTGGTTTTAGAAAAGTATGTTTGTCAGGGGGCAGTAGAGTAAAAGAGCAAATCCATCCTAAAATAATGGTATAATTCTCCCACTTATCAGCACAGCTGAAACAGTCCATTTTCTTGCCTTCTTTCATGACTTTTTTCCCTTGACATTTTTTTAAAAAAAGAAGGTGGAGCTTAAAGGCAAGATAAACTGTTTTCTTTTTTCATTTCCTGCCATTTGATGCTTCCGTCACAACTTTTCCAGGAGAAAGGAGAGGTCAGTATTCAGTTGTCTGGGAAAAGAAGACTCAGTTACAGATATTTAAACAAGCCCCAAACAAACAGTTTAGTTGGTCACACGAGGAAAGCAAGATACCAAGGTCATCCTCTCCTTCCCTCACATAGCATCCAAGTGACCCTAAACATCTGATTATTCTTTTTCTCTTAGTTTGCCTCTGTGTTTAGCTTTGTAGTTTCTATTAATAGCACCCAAAATGGATGCTGTGTGAAGCAGGCAAAGGTATCTGCCCACACTGTGTGAAGGCAGACGTCCTGCCATGGGAGTGGAGGAAAAGGGGTTGGGGCTCAAGTGCAGCTGTTTCCTCCAGCATTAGGGAATTGGTTGCTAACAAGGGAAAGGTATGCAGGGTGACTGGCTGTGGGGTGGCCATAGGCTCTGGAAAGTCTACGGGGAGGGGATCAGTCTTCTGGCAAATTGCACTGAACCATCAGGATTGTCTCCAGGAATCCTTTTTTGTGTTCGCAGGAAACTGTACATTTTGTGTTCAATTCTGCTTGGAAAGATTCATCTTCAGACAATGAACATAGACCCATGAATCCTCTCTGGGTGTCAGGCTGGTTTGTGAGTTCCAAAATTTTGAAAGTTTTCAGCTGTTTCACACAGCTCTTATTTGCTGACTTGCCTTCAGCAGACTAATAACTTTGTGCCCCTGAAGAGAATAATCATATTGGAAGCCATTTAATGATCTACTGCCTGCAGAAAATGCTTAAAGACTGAATGCATTTAAATATCGGTCTGCTCTTTGGACCTAAATGTTGTTAATGTAGGGTAAAGAGACGTCTCACTGAAGTACCTGTTCTTGTACACCAACATAAAGTTTCACCCCAGAAAAAACTTTAGTTAGGTGGGAGACAGCAGGCCAAGAGATGGCACTTAAAGCTCTTTAAAACAGCCAAGTCTGAGTTTTAGTATTCTCAGGTACTTGAATACCATGGCAACAAGAGCTTCAGTGCTTGAGATAACTGGGGACAGAATTCACATGCTTCCCTAGGAGGAGGCAATAGTCCTCTGAGAGTTTTGAAGTAGTCTGCAAATCTGAGGCGATCATGGGTGCTTGTCAGAATTTCTCTCCCCAGACCTGATGTACTGGGTTTGTGTGGTGGGATTTGGTAGCGGGGCTGGGGCCGCAGGGGTGGCTCCTGTGAGAAGCTGCCAGAAGCTTCCCCGGCTCCAGGTTGGACCTGCCACTGACCAAGGCCGAGCCCATCAGCGACGGTGGTAGAGCCTCTGGGAGAACAGATTTAAGAAGGGAAACCTGTGGGGGGGAGGAGATTAGAATGTGAGAGGAACCCCTCTGCAGCCAGCAAGGTCAGTGAAGAAGGAGGGGAGGAGGAGCAGGGGAGGAGGGGATGCCCCTGCAGCCCGTGGTGAGACGGCAGGCTGTCCCCCCCAGCCTGTGGAGGGGAGCGGGGGAGCAGATGCCCACCTGCAGTCCGGGGAGGACCCCACGCCGGAGCAGGGGGATGCCCCCGAAGAAGGCCATGACTCCATGGGAAAGCCCACGCTGGGGCAGTCTGTGCCTGAAGGACTGCAGCTCGCAGAAGGGACCCACACCAGGGGAGAGGAGCAAACGAGTGGCCTCGTGGTGCTTTTTTGCTGGCTGGGCTTAAACCACAACACCTGACCTTCCCAGTTACTAGCCAGCAACCAGAGCACTTTGCAGTGCCCCATTCCCTCTAGCAGATTCCCAGATCTGTGCGGGGTACAGCCTGTTGCAGTGCATCCTAACTAAAATTGCTGCATCTGTGAAAACATTTGCTGCGCTACAGCAAAATCATGCTTAACTCCAGACAAGATCTAAGATGTTGTTTTTTTAAAATTAAAACGTGAAGTTCCAGTCAAGCAGCAGAGTTGAAAATGCAGCTAGCTGAGAGGGCATCTTTTCATACCCACACCATGATAAGATTCATGGGCAACCAATCCTGATCCCAGAACCAGCTACATAGGTGTTACTGGTAATGAGACGTGCAGCTTATTGCTTGCTCTTGAGAGGGATCAGACATTTTAAGTAGCAAGATGAGCCAGGACACGCTGACATCTTGGAATTAGGATTAAGTTACATCATAATCAAAATTTGCTAAACTTGGGAGAATCTCCTCATCACCTCTCTTGCTGGGGTTATAAGAGGCATGGCTCCCTGAGTAAGGAATAAAACATTGTTTTCAGTGATTGACTGTTTCTAACATGAGGATGTTCGAAGGCCCTCAGATGCTTTAATCAATGAGTTGCTTAAGTGTAGCCCACCTCTAGACACAGGTGACATTCTTGTCTCAAAGGTGGCAGTACTTTGACAGTACTGTGCCTGTGGTACATAAATAGGTTTAACATTCTGTATTATTAAAATGTTGGCACTCATTCCTCCCATTTAATTTTCTAAAAGACATAATTTACTCCTTTCTTCTCTTAACAGCACTTGAAAAGAAAAGAAAGTGCAAAGGAGGTGTTTCCCTCTATTGGCTCCTCTTCACTGTACCTCTTTCCCATTCTGCTTCCCCCTTACAATCCCCAAGTGAAGATGAGTATCCTGCTGCGAATATGACGTCTCTGACTAGTGTCATTGCCTCCCACCAGTCTGAGTGGGTGTCCTTCACTGATGAGCTGCTCCTCCCTGTTAATCCACGAGGTAAGCTATCTCTGATTTTCTTTGAACCTTGTGAGACTTTCTTTGTTTGAATTAGACCAACTACTGTCATATATCTGGCATCACAGAGCTTGCCTTCTAAGTGGAAGCAGTATGTGCAGAGGTTGAATTATCTGCTGCTACCCCTATGTAACAGGAGAATTTGGGCTAAAAATGTAAAATACTCCCCTAATGTGAGATTTCCTTAGCATAGATCTATTACAGGGTTTGGATCTGTCCTTCTTGATTCAAGGCAGTATCCAACTGACTACGGAGTAAGTCTCACCTATTATAATGAAGTGCAAAACTATGCCCAGTGTTAGACTAACAACTACATTAGGTGAAGGAAAATTTTCTACTTACATTTAATGGCAAATTTTAGACATTTCAATAAAAAACAATGAAGTAATGGTGAGTCCTACCAATCTCTCTATTTTGTCTCTATTTTAGGTAGCGCTGAGGAGCCTTTGGAGAAATGTTTTTCTTCCTCAGACACCTCCTCAGAAGAGAACCACAATGCGGATGGAGAATTTCAAGACCTCTCCCACACAGAGCTGGAAGGTGTAGCTGATCAACCGAAGGTGGATACTGCTGTGCTTGGGAACCATGTGTGTCCCAGCGCTGATCTGTTGTCATCCATCAGTGCTTGGGTTCAGTTTGAGGATGCACCATGGACCAGTGCTCCATCAACCCACCCACAAGCAGGTGAGGCAAATGCATGAAAAAGTCCATTCCAGTAATGTAACAGAATACAGTGAGAGCCTAGAGAACTTTTTGCTTGCTCTTTGATTTCTCAAAGCTTGAACTTTGACTAGTTTGTACTTTAAAACAATTAATGTTATTAGAGTTTCAAAAACGGCTCATAATTTTGTTCTGGGTTGAACTAGCAGTTTTTTCTTTTCGTAAAGAAAATCAAAGGCTTCTGTGATTCATTCCACCTATGTCTTGATCCTGGAGACTGCCAAAATGCATTCATGGGGAAACAGCATAGTGGTGTTTTCAGTAGTGACATTTCTTATGTACAGGTGTGAACAGCCATCTAAAAAGTCTGAGCCATGTTTGCCTCTGTGATCGGGAACTGAAAGAATGGTGATCACTGTCCTCTGTGGTCATAGTCTTTATCTGCTCATAGTCCCCATATGGTTTTTGCCAGAAGCTTAATGAGACCAACAGCTAGCGTGCCAATGCCCATCAGTACTTTCTGCTGTCTTTTGATGCTGTGATTTAGCAGCTGGAGAATTACAAAGACAACTGAAGTTGACCCTAATTCCAGGACTGCATGCACTTTTCTTCAAATGTAAAAGTTCTTTCTGACATACTTTAAATGTGCATGCAAAGCCTCTGGCTTGCCTCCTCAGCTTACACTAACTGATATGGCTATATGAGCTTCTAGCTTTTCTGTACAAACAGACTTCTGTCCCTCCTTGCAGGAGGCTGTGGAGTAATTGCCCAAGAAAACATTAGTTTACTTTTTCATGTTTAAATTGAGATTGTTTCTTAATAATTCCACTTCATTACTGCTAGTTATTAAAGCAGTTCAAAGACATAACTTTACTCTGCTCACCAAGTCCATCAAATACTCCCTGTGACACAAATAATACTTCTGTCAGAAAACTTGGATTGGCAACTTTGGGTTGGGTTTTGGGTACAACCCAATGGTTTTCCATCTGCTCTTTTTATGGGTGCTACAGTCCATCTGAGACAGTGGTTAGATCTTTGTGCAGGAGAAGTGCCTGAATCTTCAGGCTAAAAGAAGTTTCTCTTAAGCTCTGCTTAAGACCTTCTTATCTTTATATTTATTTGTTGGTTATTCTTCTCAGTTGTAAATGCTCACTGACCCTGGTGATGAGGAGAGAGGGAAGAGCACCTGTAACCATAAATCTGTGAAACTGAGGTGCTCTACCTCTCTATTATTTAATTTCATGGTTAGGTGATCCTTACTCTTATACAGCCACATACTTTTTCAAACAGAGCTGTTGGTTGCTCTGACACCATATTTTCTTGCTAATGTTGTGATGTCCTTGTTGACTAGAAAACTCTAAGTACACCTTCTTATTAAATGAAAAAAAATTATTTGCTCAGCCTAAATAAAGCTACCCATAGCAAAGAGAATTCCATAAAACTAATTTTGTGGTGTATTACTTGATTTCCCATCCTTAAAGGGATGTGGCCCAGTCTTAAGGTATGTGCTTAGCAAAAGCACTGCCTCTTGGTTTGTGTTTTCAGTCACAGGGGACACAAGGTTGTAGGCAGAGGTCTAGGATATCCAAAAGAGGTGATCAGAGAAGTCTTTCCAAAAGCATTGCGGTTTTGAAGAAGGCACCCATTTGTGCCCCTGTAAAGGCTTGTCCTGTGATCCATGCCACTGAGTGGGTATTTGCACACTAACTTCTAGCATCTGACTGAGATTCATGGAGGATGGTTCCCCTGGCATTCAGATCAGGATATATTCATCCTGCATGGGAGACTGTTATTCTCTAACTATATAGGAACCCTAAGGAGCTGATGTGGATATTTTAAGATCCTTATTTATGAGCTAGTCCCACTCCTATTCTGGACACTGTATTATAAATGGCCAGACCTGTGCAGCTGACATCCTCTAAAGGGAAGGTCATGGGACAGAAAGAGATGACAGATCTTTGTCTCTAGCCCTCTACTCTGAGGGGCTTTTGACAGCAAGAGGTAGGATAAACTTCAGCCTTGTTGTTCTCAATTAAACTGCAGGTCACGTCTTTTTTCTATGGGCGGCAGCAAAGCTGGAGACTTTGTGTTACAACGACGATACGCTGACACGCTCAGTGGAAAGCCTATGGTGACAGCAATTATTCATTTCCAGTAGCAAACAGCCCACATAAGAACAATAGCGAATAGCTAGTTGGGAGGGGGAAGAGTATAAAGACCAAGTATGGACAGACGGATCGGTGTGAGAAGGATGGAGATGTTTGAAATCTGTTTCCTGTGCAGGCAGCTGTGAAGAGCAATGTCCTGAAGGCACAGCACCCCCGGCCGCGTTCCAGTCAGGGCTCCAGCACTGTTGGGAAATTGTCTGTCTGTCTGTCCACACTGAAGCAGCTGCACAGCTGACTAGCTAATTACCCAGGCTGATGGCCAGACTGCCTGGAAACACATTTTGAAAAGTGCTTGCAAAGTGGCATTTCCAGAGTGCCGTGAGAGCGGAGAGGGGGGGGCCCTAGGAGAGAGAGAGATGCTGTCTTCCTCCAACCTTAGGGCTACAGAATTTTGCACAGGTTCCCCCAAAAGCAAATCTTTGTCCCAAAGTGCTCACAGTCTAAAAAATCGTAATTTAAAGACAACTGCTGTGTAGTGATTATCCTATAGGAAATATGTTTAAAAGAAAACCAAGTCTAATGCTGGACCCTTGTGCTGGGAACAGTGAAGACATTATTGGGGGAGCAGAAATTAGGGGGATTGATAGCAAGAAACAGGGTTGAAAACACAGACAAAGAATTCAGAAGGTGAGAAGAAAGGTCGAAACCTGAGCTATAGAAATGAAAAGTGACCATTGTGAGCCTCATAGTGGAAATTATCTTTATCTAGGACATTCTTGTAAACCTTGCTGCCAGGCTCAGGCAGAGTAAATGCTAGGCAAAATCTTTCTTTCAAAATATTTCTGCTTTTCAGGTTTATGCATAGATAACTGACAGCTGCCAAACCATGTGGATTTCTCCCTGGAGAGCAGTAGCTCTTGAGCGAGACCACAGAAATACTTAGTCACAGAAATGATGCATTGTGGTGCCCTCTTCCCCGTTTTCCTTTTGCTGGGAAAAGAAGAAATTTGATTTTTCTCATTGTTACTATCAGGCTAGTCAAACTCATTAAACTGATACTGCAAAAGTGAAAAATGAGATTTTTAGGCTCACCCAAATGTTCCTATCACAAACGATACATAATCTGTAAATGATCACAGCCAGCCAGTGACATAACATTTGCATTTGTTACACAATAGGCCTCCAGCTCGCCATCTCGTATTCTATCGGTGTTAGCTACGCTCTTGAATTCAATGAGGTATTCAGCAAAGCACCAAAATTAGAGCAAGGCAAGATCTGTTACATCATCTGTTCCACACATACCACGCCTCCCACCACTTCTTCCCGAGAGCTTTGTCTGGTTTTAAATGGCTCAAGTAACTTGGATGCCTACCATGTCCTTTGAGAGGCTATCCTACAGTAAGGCAAATCTCAATTTAACCATTTTCTGCTGTTCTGTCTGAAAGTAGAAAGTACATGCAACACAAGATCATCAGCTGAAAACTAGACCAACTGTGATGCTGTCCTAAAATTAGAAAAATCTGAGGTCCTATGTGATAGGAAAGGATATGATGCTAACAAGGTTGATTATAATACAGTATAGGGATCAAAGAACGGATCCTCAAAACATCAAAGAGGAATGAATGCTTAAAGGTAATTCTGCATATTAAAAGCCAATCCATTGTATTAGGAACAAACACATCAAGAAAAGTAAAATTCATGTGGAAGGAAACGTTTTTCAGTTTGGGAAACAGTTAATTTTCCATATCCTACGCATGCTACAAGATTTGCATGTTAGGGACAGTTCTGGCACTGGTCTTTCAACGTAAACAGATTTCTGAGAAATTCCTGCGGCTAAAAGGCCATGTCTCTACATCTATTGACATTAGAGACCAAATTCCAAGTTTCTAGGGAAAAAACCTACCTCATTTAGGAATTTGATTTCAGGACTTCCAAGAATCTGGAAAGCAGAAGGAGCATCTGAAGAGGGACCTAAATGTCTGTAGATGTTTACTTTTGCTTGTCTTGCTTTTTGAGATTGATAGATAGTTGTTTCGCTCAGCATAGGGGAAAATGCATTTTTACTAGTTCCAAGGGTTAGTGCTGGGGAACCTAGAACTTAGTAATAGGTGGAAGTTGACTGTAGTAAGATTTTAAAGAACATTTGTTGCAGAAAAAGCTCTCTATGGTTATGGTTTTCCAAAGTGGCACAACTTATCTGGAGTAAAATTAATTTGCCCTTATATAAAAGTATTCTACAACACTATTCCAGTCAGTCTCCCTGTTGGACAAAAATCGGTTTTGGAAAGCACAAAACAAGTTGACAGTATCTGAGTTATTAAATCTTCTGTGTTTCTAAATTGGCTTATGTTTTTAATATTGCTGTGACTGACCAAACAAAAAAAGAAACACTGCAAATCTAAAATCTTTTTTATAAAATAATTCCATAATTTCTAGAATCCAGATACAAAACACACTTAAAAAAACCCTCAGGTCTTGCTACTGGTTCACGTATGGAGCTTAGCTTTTCAGCTTGTCTTCTATGTCCAAATAAAGCACTCTGTCAAAGCAATTTCAGGTGAAGTTTTAAGGGTGGCTTTTCAGATGACTCATGCCATGTTTAACAAAAGGGCTGCGAGAGGGACTGACAGATTATAATCATACGCTTGTCATCCTTTTTCTACAGGCATCAAGCACAACACAGTGTGGAATTACTGGAGGGAGAAGCGGGGGCTTTTGGTCATGTCACTCTAACACAACTGTCAACATGTGCAATAAGGAGACAGATCTCCTGAATTTCAGCCCCTCATCCTTAGGGATGACTCTACTCAGAAGCAGCTCAGTACATAGGCTCACAGCTGTACAATTGGCAAGGCAGGGAGTGCTGTTTGGATATTCCCTCTATGCACACAGCAAGGTTTCCATAATGAGGTAGTGTCCCATCACACCACTTGGATGTAGTAGAGATTAATCCTCTTTAACATTAATTTGCCATTTTCTTCCAAAGTATCTGTCAACCTAATAAGGGTTGTTTATGTATGACATGCTGAGAAGAGAACCTCTGTGTCAGCAGTTCCGGAACGGCAAAACTTGGGGTGCATTGAGATCTTTGTTAGTTTAAAAGATGAGCAGAGATGTACTAACTTAGGAAACAGTTATTATGCTGACATTAGAATTAGTCTCTACCAGTACACCTTTCCTTAGTTCAGGAAGATTTTTTTTACCACATCTTTTTTTTTTATTATTATTTCCTCACTAGAGTCACCCACTGTTCCTAACATTTAAATGATACTGTGGGCAAAGAGTCTACAAAACAAAGAGTATACAATACAAATTCGTAGCACTGGACGTGTAAGATTGTGTTCTGAACTCTGGATGATAGCTAGGCAGGGCTTAACTGTTTGACATGCAAGCCTGACAAGTGAGTAGAACAGGATTTTTGGTCTACGCTGAGCAGAAATGTTAGGCAGTTTATTCAGATTGGGGCACTCCATCCTGCATGTTCAGCAGCAAAAGCCATTTCTAATGCACATTAATAGGTCAATTTCAGTTTGTTTTTATACTCCTCCTCCCATGTGGAGTATTCCTGAGATGACAACTACATTTGAGTGGGTGTCACAGATAGGGAATGCTTAATTAAATATAATAAAACCACTTTATAAAAATCTGTGCTACTATAAAAACTCCACTGTGTTGCACAACACAGATATTCAGATCTTGTCAGCAGTGGCAGAAACATCAAATCTTCCTGTTCTGAAAAGTCATAGCTTCTGCCATACTTGAACAACAGGAAAACATACAGCTGCCAGCAGTATGGGATCTAAGGCAGACGGCTGAGTAGTGCTGGAGGGTAACAGTGCCAGGCACTAGTTAAGTTGCTGTGTGTTTGTTATAAAATAACTGTGTTGCTGTGGATGTTGGAATTTATATTTACAGAGTCTCAGTACACTGATACAGTGTGTCTTTGGAATAGTTGTTATCTTCTTGAAGATTGCCCTGTAAGTCTCTAACTGATACCTGTTTGTTTTCTGCATCCAGTGTCTCCATCAAAAGCACCCAGCTGGACTTCCCCCTCCTCCAACACTTCTGAGAGGCGAGCACATGCCTCGGAGAGCAGCTGGACAACCAACTCAGAGGACACCAGCAGCCCAAGCATTGCTCCCTCCTACACAGATCTGCAGTCGATTAATACTGAGGACTTGACCAGTGGTGGAACATCTGCAGCAGATTCAGCTGGTAAGAGGGAAGCCTTCAAGCTTCCATCTCAATCTTTTTGATGCTCCTCAAACTCACTGCTGGGAAGTGAGCTACAGGGAACGGATCCAAAGCAGAACAAACTCAAGGATTAGGCAGACTATCACTTTGTTCTAGTCCAATTCCCCCAAAATCACATCTGGATTTGACACCCCCCTGATATATGCAGGCTCCCAAAGTAAGAGCCAAATGCAGCTATGTACCTGTTGGTGGACTTGTCCGAGGGAAATGTTGGAGCATTTCTGGTTTTTGCATACCACATCAGCTTAAGCTGATCTAGGAGCTAGTTCTCAGTATATTGTGGGAGAAGCTGGATGCCCTTCCTGAACTTCTGTGCAGAAATTTTCTTAACTCACAGGTGTATTCAGCTGAGATAGGTCCAGCTCTGCATGCCCCTCTCTGTTTCAGTGGGTGCCAAGACACAGATCCAGGCTGCTGCATGCGTTCTTTGCACTGTGCTTTGCACTGTTACTGTAAAGTAATGCAGAGAGGGTGTAGGAGATGACAGAGGGTGGTTCAGTAGCAGATTTTGGTCATTTAAGGATCCTTTATCTGACCTTGTAGGATCTATTGAGATGGTGTCCTGACTGTGGAAAAATGTGCTGTATGGGATTGTAGCTCGTTGCTCCTCAGTTGTACTCTAGTTAATCTCTGAAGCAGGAGAAATAAAGCAGAGTGGTGCGACTGGTGTCATGCAGAGTTGGGATGATGAGAACTCCTGAATGACAAAGCAGACTTTGACAGAGCATAAAAAGAGCTGGCGTGTCAGGACACAAAAAGGAAAAAAATACACAGCTCCAGGAGGAAGCACCTGCAGTGCATTGGAAGCTGTTCACCCCAAGCTGAGGAAGATCAGTAGCTACCCAGTTTGGTGACGAAAATTGATTCACTGATGTCATGATAGCTCAGGCATGTGAGGTATTTAATGTGTTTCTCTCAGGTGGTGAATGTAACAATATGTGTGAAATAAGATCTGTTTTGGAAGAATGGACTTCCTAAGCCCCACTGAGGTCATATGTCCCTTCCATAAGAAACATTTATATACATCACCTGAAAAGAGTATTATTCGATGGTTTGGTGAAACTGGGTTGGACATCAAGACAGGTTCATAAACAGCAGCACAGTAGGTACTGGCCGGGTGCTTAAGACAAAGGATTTGTGGAGAAGCAGTATTTACTTTGGATAAGTAGAGACCTTTCTTTCTTCAAATAATACAGTTACCACAAGTCTGTCTGACCATTTTTATTTTAGAATACTCTGCTTGTCTCTACCTCCAAGTTTGGGAACCACTGGTAGAAAGGTAGAGTAGGCAACCTGGCCTCGTGTGCCAGCTTTTTGGATGCTAGCATGGGCATCGGTTCTGCTGCGATGAGCTCATGTCTATTAGGGTGAAGTGTAAGAGTTTTCATATGGAGTATGTGCTGGAGATTGCTGTTTTGTTGATTTGGTATAGGTTGCCATAGGGTGGCTGTTGCTCAAGGGGAGAAAGTCCCAGTAACAAGGGAAATGAGGGATGCCCCGTTCATATATAACTTTGCATCATATAGAGAAATGAAAGGCAAAAGTGCTGCTGTATATTACTGGCATAGATATGGAATTATTTGCTATATATGGCCAAAATAGAAGTTGATACTTCAGTAAAAGCTTTGTGTGCAACCTTCTTACTCTTCTTTCTTTCCCAGTCAGTCACAAACTGACTTATTTATAAGCAAAACAGGTACAAAAAATCATTCCTATGACCTATAAATTTTTAAAAGTAAAAAAGTAGGTAATATAGGCAAAGCTGTGTCATTAGCTAAAACATAAGATACACTACCTTTGTGGTACTGGAACTTGAAGTAAGAAATACATTGAGTCTTCCTACCACCAGGTATGGAGTTTGCAAAAGGGCAGCATGAACAAAGCGCGTGTTTGTTCCTGTTCCTGGGATGGCTCACCGCCCACCTCCCCAAGGTCCCTGCTGCCATCAGGCAAGGTTTGTGGAAGTGAGGGAGCTGAGGACCTGGTGGCCATGGAACTCTTGTACAGTTCTGGCTGCTTTTCTGTTCGCTCCACCTTCATCCCACCCTCACAGTGCCTAAGTGGACAAAAATGCATGATCACTTTCTTCTTTCCTTCCTCTCTGCCCCTCTCCAGAAATTCAGTGATTCAAACCTCACTTGATTCAAGCATTTGATTTGTATTTCTCTTCTCAAAAGACTAGCTGCCTCAGTCTGTAGTGGAGTTTGAAGGCTCCATCAAGGCAATGAAATAACATTTATTTGTTCCGTGAAGGAGAAGGGAGATATCCTCATACTCTGTGTGATGGTGAAGTCGCATTGACTGTTAGCCAGTTTGTTGACTCCAAGGTCAAGCTTGATGGAGGGGAAAAAAAAAATCAGATTTATTTCACTGCTAAAAAACCCAACGAAAATAAGAAATTGATTTTTTATCTACTTAGTGAAGGTAAAGAATTGGGTCTATAAGAGTAGCTTGGGTTTAATATTGTTTCAAGCGAGAAAAACGTGTTGGTGAGAAAAGCGTGAAAAATTCTACTCAATGGTCAGACACTGAGTAAAGTAACTATTTTAGCCATGGTGAATTTTTATTGCCTGAACGGCACAGAAGAGAATCCAGGAAACTCAGTTCCGTAATTTCACCACTTGTCTTGAATTTATCCTGCATGCCAAATGCTTAAACTGCCTGTCAATGTTTGGGGCACGGGTTTTTGGGTGGGAGCAGATGAAAGCCTGAGGTAGGCCTGACTGCAGGCATACGCAGAGGCAAGTCCTAGCAGTGAGAATGCACATCTTGGTGTCCAGGGCTGGTAGATTTGAGCGTAAAACAATTCCACAGGCTTGAGCTCTATCTAGCGCATGTGTTTATGTAAGATATGACCTGGGAAGCTATCTGAGGAAGATGGTAGAGACCTGAATGATCCCAACCTGAGAGTTTACCCTCACTACGGGGGGCACTGCAGAAAGCCACCTGACTGATGGAGTCAGGATAAGCTCAGTGACGTCCTGTAAAGGCAGCAGAGTTCACAGCAGTGAAGGTAAATATTGCACGAGCAGAGCTGAAAAAGAAGACTTGCTTTTCAGTCAAAGTGCAGCTAGAAGATGCTGCACTTTATTGCCTGTGCTAATTTGAACTCTGGCACCAAGAAGCCTTTTATATTATCTTCATCTTTGTCACCATGGGGAGCTATTTTAGCCTGCAGCAGCTAGCCAATAAATTTGGGTCAAGTGATAGCGGACTGCCCATTTAACATGGGCATGTTTACATGGTTATAACAACAAGCACTTTACAACAGCTGGGGTTTTACAGTGTGTGTGAAGCTGTGGTTGGTGCTGGTGAAGTGTCCCGTTGCCTCAGAGCTTCCTACCATGCATCGCCATGTCGCTCAGCTTGGATCAATGAGCGTGGAAAGAAGCGGGAACTTTTGGCATTTGTGCTGTACTCTGCAAGATAAGTAACAGAACATCTCTGTTACTGATACAATACAAGTATTTATTCATTCTGAAGCAGATGCCTGTCTCGGCCAAATATCTGCATGTCAGAGGAGCAAGGGAGAGGCCTTCCTGCAGCTACGATTGTAGATCTGGAAGCACTGGGATCTGTTCTGACCTTGTACACAAATACCTCACAGCTTGATTTAGATTTCTGCATTTCACCATTCATCTCTCAAATAATTTTTATTTATATAAATTAAAAGTAATATTCACCTGTATAAAGAAAATCATATATGAACAATACATATATAATATAGATAAGATATATATTTGCATAGATCATAAACTATATATTCTACTATAAATTTAATAGAATATATAATAAAATCTATCTCTGTTATATAATAATGCTCTGTGTGTTTATGTGTGTATGTATATATATAAAAAGCTGATTAGCCTTGTAGACATAAGTTCCCTGATAGCTATTTTCGGTGCGTTGTTGCTAGTTCTGTTGTTTCTGTTGTGATGTGTGTCTGAGGAGAGCTGCAGCTACACCATGTTTGATGTTGACAGTTCAATTTGCTAACCAGTTGTTCTGTTTGGCATTCTCCTGAAGCTCTGGGACTATTGGGATACTGAGGAAATAGCTATGTTATTATTTTCTGAGAACATCTGCATGTTTGGAGATAGAAGGTTACATGTATGACCTCTAACTGCTCAAAATCCAGAAAGTTAATAAATAGCACAAGGAATTAATTCTGAGAATGTTGTTATTTTCAAAGTAAATTGCATGGTTTAAGGGGGTTCTGCTGCTTCTATTTTAAAACTTGGAGATGGCAATTCTGGCAAGCTTAGCTCCAGCTATTTCTTGAAGGTAATGGAGGGCAAGTACTAACTTTTCAAACCTTTTCCTGATGCTTTTCTGGGGTAGTTCTCTTATAAATATTTTTTCTGTATACCGTAGCCAGCTAGATACTGAGTCCTGATATGATGATTGCAAGAATGGTGTTCTGTAGGTTTCAAACAAGCAGCTTTGAACGGATTATACAGCTCTGCAATGTGTTTGCACTGAATTCCAGAAACAGGCTACAAGCTCTGAAGATATTCCATGTTAATCACCGGAGCAAGGGGGAAAATAGCATATGCTGACAGTTACCACCTTCCAGCCAGAACTGCACTTCAGTTATGCTGTGTAACTATTAACCAACTTGTTCTGGCTTCCCAGTCCCAGACACATGAAAAAATTTGTATGCAAGAGCCTGCCAAAGCCAGCTGGAGAGACTGCAGAGAGGAACATCAAACCCTTGCTTCAAGGAGGAGGGGACTCCAGAATACCAGGAACAAACAGCACCTAAAACGTGTTCTTGCACAACTCCAACCTGTAAGAGCTAAATTCAGCACCAGAGGCAGGGGGTTTTTTCTTCCTCATGTTTGACACCAGCCACCAGCTAGCAGTTCAGGAGTCTTATATCCTAGTTGTCATCCCATATTTTTCTCAAGGCATTTCTAACTTCTTTAAGAGTACTGCATTGGTAGGGGAGAATAACCACTTTAAGGAATGCACAGTGTCCCAGTGACCTCTGCAGCAGTGTTGAATCTTCATCCCTGTTTTGCAGTGGGGGAGCCTGCAGCTCAGTTGTGCAGGCTGGACCTAGCTGAAGTAGAAATGGTGTTTGCTGTGTAGTCTGGCAGTCTTGTTCTCTGAAGCAGCTGAAGATTGCAGATATAAGCCATGGACCAGAGTCACTGTCTCAGTCCCTCCTTATGGCAGGAAGGAAAGACACAGAAAATCTGTCAGGAGGAAGGGAGAAATGTTAGAATGAGGAAAGAACAGGTACAACAATAAGCAAAAGTTCATTTCTATCTAATCAGTAGAGAGAATTTCAGACTAAGCTTGGTCTGCAGTCATCTGATTCATAGACTTTAAGGTCAGAAGGGAGGACTATGATATCATTATTATCATCTAATCTGGCCTCCTGCATGTCTCAGGCCAAAGAACCTCACCCAGTCATTTCTGCACCAAACCCATAACTTCAGTTTGAGATATAGCATATCCTGAGCAAATATCTCCCTAATATTTTTCTGAGTAACGTCAACTGTAGGCAAGTTTGCCCCTGTTCAGCCATCTCCAACACCTCAAAACTTTGGTTTTAGAAAAGACTGTCCTAGTGATAATACTTAAAGCAGAACTGAGATGTCACTGAGCTCAGCTCTGCCAGCTCTTGTGTCCTCAGCTGGGGCTACATGTAGTCTCCTAACCTCAAAAGATTCAATATCCACCTCATCTACGCCCCAGAAATAGTGATTTTGCTGTTTAATGGAGTGTTTTCTCGCCTCTGTGCCAGCATAGAGTCAGTTCTGATCTCATCCATGTCATTGGCCCTGTGCTGCAAACAGCTAAACGAGCATCTCTTAGTTTAGGTGCTGAGTTTTCTTCTCATGGCTATTCGGAAGTGCAGGTTACAGTAACTGTGGATTTGTAGCAGGATTATAATATGTTCTAGAAGGGCTAAGTGCTGCGCCTATATGACGTTCTTGATGAATTTCACTCTTTCCACACCTATTCACAGATGGCTTTATATAGTCAGATCAGCTGAAAGGAAAGCAGACAGAATTCCAGCTCCAGTCATGGGACTGACCTGCTGATCTCCATTTATGTAGGCAATATCCCAAGAGAATAGATGTGGGTAGATGCTTTGTAGTTTATCTCATGCCAGTGAGGCAGGCTAGGTGGTACAAAGCCTTCTATTTGTGTTTCTAAGGCTGTGATTCCTCAGCCACAGTGTTTACATTGGTTTCAGTTGCTTTCTAATGCAGTGCAGAAAGCCACATGCCTATGTGATAAGCCAGAGGAGTTCAGTAGGAGATTTTGCAGCTGAGCAGGACATGTCAGTTTGAAGCTTAATTGGAGATGGAACACTTAAGTGCAGCAGCTATCTGTGATTGCTGTGTTGAAAGAGGAAAGACTAGGTTTGTTTGGAGCAATTCCGCAGGATGCTAAATAGCTTCTGAACTTAAAGCTGCTGGGAGGGAAAAGCACCAAGGCATCTCCCCACATCCAGCTCTTTTGAAGTGGAAAACATCAGTGGCAATCCTCAGCAGCATTATCTTGCCTTTTGCATTCAGTTCCTGGCAGCATGCTGCTGTGCCACTGACAGGAGGCAAAAATGGCACTACAGCAATATAGCAGCAGTGGTGCAGCACTGTCCCAGCTTCGTGCTGCATGGTGATGTAGCCAGTGCCCCACGGAGGTGGCTGCGCCCTGGGGAACCCAATTCTGCAGCTCTCAGACAGCAACCGGGTTCACCGTGTGGAGAAATTACCCACCTGAGAACTCGCATTTTCCACCATCAGTTCTACATGGCAAAGAAGTAAGCAAGGTTTCAGCAGTAGTACTAATTAACAGGAGCTGTAAATCTTTTCATGTGCCCTTAATTAGAGATCCCCGTTCTGTGTGGAATTTCCTGTCTGAATACAAAGGGGCTGAATAGAATTGGCAGTGTAAAACAGCAGGTGAAAAGGCTGGCAGGAGCAGACAGCAAGTAAGAATGAGAAATTTCATGATGCCCAAATGCATGGATTTGCTTGTTTCTCCCTTACTGTGATACCATCTGAAACCTAAGAAAGGCTCAGGGGATCACTGGACTATGCAGCACAGGAACTGGAAAAGTGATGATGAACGCCTTTAGGGGATCAGTTACAAAGTCATCTTCTCAAAGAACAGCGTGGGATAAAATGGGAAGCAGGTTTGTTAAAAACAAGAAGAGTGTAGGAATCATTTAAGCAAAATCTCCAGCTTCTATGTTGACAATTTATTTTTTTGTGCCTGCTTAGAAACTTCTTGTGATTATTTTTATCAGAACTTCTGCCTCCTTTATTCTTTTATTTGGCCCCAATGTTAGGGAAAAAATGTAACACTTTCTGCTCTTTCAAGCCAGAAATGAAGAGTTGGATGAGAGTAGTGTAGGGAGATTGCTGATGTATGTCTTTACTTCAACATCTCCATTTTCTAGCTGATCTACCCTTGATCAAGCCAAATAATGCTGGAGCACAGGTATGACATGAATCTTGCATGACGAGCTGCTTCATCTGTTATTAGAAGCAGTTTGGTCTTAATTGTCCTTACGTTTGACAGATGAGACTGAAATCCTCTGCCTAATCTTAGAACAGATATAAACCGGTATTTGCATTATGACTGTGCTCGTTACACAAGAGGGAGACTTTACGCTACTTTCTTCATTCTGATGTTGGTTACCAAGAATGAGAATTGTGATCCTGGATTTTGTAACGTGGATGCAGTCCAATTTACTTGTAAACTTCCTAGACGTATTGCAGTAAATCTTGTGGAGACTGATTTGAACTTATCAGTTAGGATTCAATTTTTAAAAACTATTTAAAGTGCTCAGCACCTATTGTGAAGGAGTCCAGATCTGGGTTTGGCACCTAAAACTGCTTCCAAAATATTCAGGTCCCAGCTATTCCTATAATGGTGTGGCAAAATTTTTGAATAGCTGCAGCTCAGTGTGCTCCTTTCCAAATCTAGCCATTTAGTTTAGTGCCTAAAAGGAGAGTAGAGATCCTGTCAACATAAGTCCTGTAGCTCTATGTCCTCGTGCACATTACAGACTTTGTAGAAGTTATGCCATTTAAGTGCAGACTTTAGTCACCAATTTATTGAAGCTGGTGTATTTTCACATGTAGACATTTCAGAGACCTTTAAACATGATTCACTTAAGATCATAGGAATGGAAGCTATTTCCCAGGACACGGGTGTAAATGTTTTCATGACCATTTCCTATCCATGTGTTCCTGTGCCAATGTTGTCTTTCAAATAGTTTTTTGCCCTCTCCAGTGTAAGCCCTTTAATATATTTACACAGTGTAATTATCTCTCTCTCTGTTTTCATTTGCTAAACTGTGTGAGACAAGTTCTTTAGTATTCTGTTCTTCATTCTCCTCCTCATCCTAGCAAGCCCTTGTCAGCTCATGTTCCTGTTTGAATTAATCTTTCTTGGATGTGGTGACCAAAACTGTGCACAGACTGAGGTCTCACCATAGACTGATATCAAGATATTACTGTTTCCCCATCTTTGGGAATTCTCTCCTTGGTACATCCCAGTATCTTATTTCTTTTTGTGCTAGTGCATCGGGCAAGTACCCTTTCACTATATTCAGATTGACTGTCTATATCCTAGACCACTTTCTCTCATACATAATTGATGAGTTCCTTCATTATAACAAATGTATCTGTCCTTAAATGCCTGATTGTGAACTTACATTGTTTATTACATTTCATCTCATTTCTGTTACTCCAGTCTTCAGGATTAACCACTCCTTTCACTATGATGTTCAAAGCTTCCTTTATATACCCAGTTCCTCCTAATTGTGTGCATTCAGCAAAGACCATTAACATGTTCATTTCTGTGCCATGATCATTATTTAAAAATATGGATAAATGTAGTCTTAATCATGTCATCTTAATCAAGAAATTCTACTTGTAACTGCTCTAACCTAATATTTCTCTTAAAACTCAATGGCTGTCTTCCTTTTATCTTGGTTTTTACTTCTGGCTTAATACTGGTATCAGTCTCTATTTTAACTCCCTCCCAGGTGGCACCACATTAAACGCTTTTTCTAATACAGACAGATCTATTTTTTATCTAGAAAATCTGTTGTCAATGAAACCTGTTGGGTTTGGCTGGAACAAACTACCTCTTTTAAAGCTAGCTTCCATCCCCTTTTTTATCTTATGCTTTTCACTTTTTTCTTCCAAAGTCTTGCATACTATTGTAGTCAGACTTCAGCCTTGTATTTTCTGAAGTAATTTTTACCCCTTATAAATACAGTTACTATATATGCTCTTCTCCAGTTGTATGGTACCATCCCATCTGAACTGATTCCTTTAAAATCCTTGTGATGAAAGCTCTAATTACGTATGTCAGTTCTTTCAGAGTTAAGGAAGGGAGCTTTTCAGACTTCCTGATCTGAGCACAGTAACCTCTCCAAAATGTTTTCTTACCTCATGAATGCTAATTTCCATTTCCAGTCCCTCCTTTTGGTTATCTAGCCTGCCTCCTGTGCCCTTATCACTATGCTCTGCATCATCATTCTTAGTAAAAAGCAGTGGCAAAGTATTCATTAGCTTTGGCACAACGTCTAGATGTGTTAATGTTTGATTATCGCCACAGACCCACTTCCTTGCTCTTTATATATGTATATACGTGGTTTGCTTTAGCTCCAGTACATAACATTACCACCAAAGATTATTTCTGAGAAAGGTAAGGCCCACCAAGACCCAGCTTTCCAGGTCGACTAGTCCTGTGTTGGCTTTATTGAACTTTTATCTTCAGTAAGAGTTCTAGTTGTAGGGGAGAATTAAACTGTGAGACTGACAAAATAAATGATCTCTGTAACAAACAAAAATATCCCTTATTTTGGCTTAAACATTAGACCAGGGATGAAGCTAATCCTGCTTTGAAAATCAAAAGATTAGGGCAGGATCCTTTTCTGTCAAGTTTACGTGCTGACCAGTGCGTCCATAGCTAAACTAGCATTTGGGATTGAACGGAAGAAATGAATCTTCAGCACTTGTATTGGTGCAGCGGCACAACCGTATTACCGCATCCTGTGCACTCTGGTCAAGTGAGGAACATCAGAGGAGCTGCAGCTGGGGCGTCCGACGGTGGGGAGAGGGGCTCCATGCAGATGAGGGGTCTGATGTGCCAGGGAGCTGTGGATATGGTCAGGAGTCCCTTTTAACTCTTCTTCCACTTCTTTTTGCCTCCTTACTGCCTTCTGCTTCGCCATGCCTGAGGATACAGGACCTGTCTCCACAGCATCCTGTGCTTGGCTCCTCATAGGGGAGGGTGGGAACAGGAGAGGAGTTGGGGCCAGGGTCCATTTCTACTGCAGGGAGGGGAGAAGCAGGGCTAAGAAAGACAAAGAGAAGAGCAGGAAACAGAGGCTTTCTGGTCCTCCTGCTGTTAAGGGAATGGGAACTGCTATTTGCAGGAGAACCTCCCACACCCTTGGCAGGACTGGGTCAAGGACCAGAGGGCTGCAGCAGGTAGGAATCAGCTGTTCGTGGTAGCGCGAATAATCTCTGTCTCTGGCACAGGGCAGCAAGCAATCTGCCATGCCTGGCAGTGCAGTACTGTTGGCTGCTGTTTGCTTTTTGCTTTTAGCTGGCTTTACATATGCAGACACAAACATGCACACTGGCATTCAGAAGAGGCATAAACTTGCTGAGCGTAGACTGTGAGATTGTGACCTCTGTGAATGCAACAACCTGCAGGAATCTCCTTGCTGGTTGAAATCTCAGTGTGGATAGCATTTGAGAAGGTAGGTGCCTGTAATAGACACCTTCTGGCTCCAGTCCTAGGGTTTGTTGCTCATTTTCGCAAACATGGTAATTACAAAGTGCACCGTTTCCTGAAACATCCTAAGGTGGATTTTGGAGCAATGGAATAATTTAAACGTATGAGCAGCATAAACACGTAAATTAACACTTAGTTGTCTTCAGTGCTTCGTACCAAGAGTGAGAAGTAAAGCGTAGGACAAGAGGAGATCAGTGGTTACTACCAAAGGGTAACTCGTAATATAAAATGAACATGTTGAAGTAGGTGTTTCAGCAGGTAGCTGTTTTGATTACTATCTGAAATGCAGATAATGTGTAAGCTTAGACTTGCCACTTTCCCAGGTTTCAGGTTATGTTAAAACAGACTTTTAAAAGTCTTGGGTTTCTGGCAACATGAAGAAGATGGCTCTCCACAGCAACACTGGTGTGGCCAGAGGGAGCAGGGTAGCTCAGAGTCTGTATTCAGGCTGGTCTGGTAGATCTTTGTATCTTTTGAAAAGATGGGGTATATGCCATACTGTCATGAACTGCAGACGTCTGATAGTACTTAAAATAATCTGTACAACTATCTGTACAACTCTGTCTCTACACAAAGAATAGGCACAGGCAGCTGCCAAGCTTTAGGCCATTTTCCATATGCTTTTTTTAAGTATGTCCCAAATTTAACATGAATCCTCTTTTTCTGAAAATTTTTTATGTGTTTGCCTAACGGTGAGCGTGGTGCTGAGATACACATGTTCTTACAAGAAATGTGTGGCAAGAAGAGTGTCAGTTTTGAATGAAGTGAAATAAATTCATGTTCTTGCATAAGCACCAAGAATATTCTTGATTCTCTTCACCGAAAAATATAGCCTGGTCTTCCTGAGACACCCAACAGAAACATTCTTCATAGCAGGTTGTGCCTGCTATGTTCTGCCTCCACTAAACACGCATTTGCATGCTTTGTGGTAGGCATGAGTCTTCAGGAGGGATTGGGATGGAAAGGGAGCACATGCCAGCACGCAGGGTACACAGAGGCATGTGGTCCATCTGGCAGAGCAGACAACTGGAGGGTGTTAGTGCATTTGACAAGCCAGCCAGCGTGCCAGCCTCATTGCTTCGCTGCATTTCAGAGCGGCACAACACTGTCTCCAGAACAGCGAGCTGGCTCTGGAAGTAGGACACGAGGTTGGCCCGGAGTGCTTCCCTGCGCCTCCTCTGTGGCAGGCCCTTCACCAGCCAGCCAGCCAGAATTAGGATCTGGGTGGGAAAGCTTGCACAAAAGAAGTAGGGGAGCTTTACTGGAGGCTTTGCTTTCATGAACCCATCACTCCTCCTCCCCCGGATTGATGTGTTTGTTCAGGCTTGGTTGCCTCCAGCAACACATTGTTAGCATGAACTATGGTGTATCCTGGGAGACCTGCAGGATTCCCTGCAAACCTTTTGAGTTCTTCGTCTCCCAGGACCGAGAGACACAAAGGCATTTCACTCTGTTGATGCAGTTGCATGTACATTGTTCCCTTTCTTCGAATGTTGGTGTGTCTCTTCAGCAAATGCTGTAACTGGACTCCACAGTCTTCAGCTTGCTTCTTCATCTCAGTCAGTAGAATATACTTTCTTGATAAAGCCACCAGGCTGCACTGCTTTAAAGGCTGTATTTGAAACCATGCTTAGCTGAGGAGGTTTCAGCAGGGCTGTGCACTTGTTATCTCTGTACACAGAGGTCAGTCCTTGCTGATGGTAGACTTCAGGCTTTCAGGGTAGATCTGGCCTTAAGGTAAATACAGATTGTGTCATTCATGAGCAGCTTTCTGCTTGATTTAGCATGGCTACAGAAGCAGCAATGACATGGGTTAGCAACATGGGTACCTACTCAGGGCTCTGCGAAGACCATGCATCTCTGCTAAAATCTGTGCCACTACAAATTCCCTTGGATATAAACAACTGTTATGAGAGCCTCCCCATGATGTGGTCAAACCTTGCAGGTATGTTTTCCATCTCTGCTCGGTTTGAAATTACAGGACTCAATGATTTTCCTCAGAAATCTGCCTCAGCTCCTTTGGCTGTTCTGTGTCCCAGGCTTGCAGGGACCAGCTTATATGTCACAGCATAGTTAAAACATCATGTAAAGCACTTGATTTCCTGATTAGTCACGTATGTGGCCAGAGATGGACAGCGTCATATGAACTGATCTCCCATAAAGGTCAAGGCAGGTTAACTAAGAGGTCAGTGCTCCAGCAGTTAAGACATCAACACCAGATGGCATCTCAATAACAGAGCTGAGTCAGAGGCAAGGCACATGAGTGTTCCCATGAGTGTGATGCTGGTGGTAATGGGGGGCAATTGGGAGGGCGAGGGGGTTAAGGAAATACAGAGAAGGTGTCTTGAGTGTGATCTACTTTCACCAGGCAGTTCAGTTAGCAAGAGACTTCGATGCTGAAGAGCTGTGCAGTTTCTTGTGTGTGCTCACATTAAGGCTGCGTGCATTTTGCAGGAGTTTTGCAGTGAAGGACACTGGCGCAGCTAGTTTCTAGAAGCTGTAATGCAGAGCTGTGGGCACGCTCATGGCCGTGCCCCCTGCCCTGCCCTGCCAGGCTGCCCTGTACCTGTGCAGAGCTGGCTGCTGCCTGCGGCTGAGGCTTCAGCTCTGCCCTCCATCCCCTTGCTAAGCTGCTCCTGGCCTGGCAGGGGGCTGGGGTGATGCTGGGGCAAAAGGGTTAGCTGTGCTCTGCTGAGATTGACAGTCCAGCTGCATCCACAGAACAAAACCGGTTTGTCTCGTGCATCTGAACAACCCAAACCTGAACTAATGGAGCAAACAGGTGTGAAGGGAGAAGGGTTTTGCCTGAGCCAGTAGCTCTTTGTCTGCTGGATAAAAGGAAAAGCAGGTCAGTCGGAGTCAACACATCCCTCATCAGATGGCAGAGAGAGTTTGCTTCTGCAAGCAAAGGTGCTTGAGATTAACCCGTTAATTCCTGGGGCTCTCTTCCAAGGAGATCTCAAGTCAAACAGCATGGGACCAGGTCCCATCAGGCTTCTCCTCCTGGACTTGGAAACCCAGCTCATGTGTCTCTTGATTTCTTCTTCCGGGGAAGAAGTGAAGAGGAAGGAAATATCAGGACAGACAGCTAGGCTATACTTTTTCTGCGTTTGAATTCTTTCTTACTATGTTAAGTAGTGAACAGCTTTAATCCACGTGCCCCGGCCCATGCCCTGCTTTACAGAAAAGTTTCAAGGTAGCTCTTGAGCCTCCTGGCTGCCAGTACTTTCTGAAGAGAAAAGGGAGCCGCCAAAGGCTTCCTGGTGAAAAGCAGCTCTATTTCAGGTATAGTAATTGTAAATGATACTGCCTCCTTACATGTTCTTGCAGTTTTAAGGAGAAAAGGCTATTTTTCACTTGCTGATCTTTGTACGCTTCTAGAAAGACTTTGTATTCTTTCTCAGAGGTGACTCTTTTTTCACGATACAAAGTTTATGCTTCAGTTAGTGAAGTCCATCCAATGCTCTGGGATCATTTTGGTTGGAAACTGCTGTATTGCATGTAGATAAGATCATAAGTGAGGTCATTCTTTTCCTCCAGAATTGCCAGCCTTATGTGTTTACTAGATTTTAATAAAGCAATCTTAATACATTTTCTGAACAGTGCAACAGCCTGTCTGTTCTACAAACTGCACTGAAGCACCATCTTAACAAAGCCGAGTAAAACTTCTACCTGTGTTGGCTTCATCCAGATTTCTAGTGTTGTCCAGGATTTCTTTTGCTATGCTACATGACTTTTATACACCTATGATGCAGAGAGATTCTGGGCAGAGATAAAACTTTGCCTTCAATTGCTGAAATCTCTAAAACCCATCACCTAGCTCTAAGAAATGCTCTTTTACCCACAAGGTCCCTTTTCCCTTCTTCCACCTCAGGATTTTCTCTCTTCCTGTCCATTTTTCCTCTTCTGGGTGCTGCATTACTTCTATTCCTTTCCAATTTAAAATAACTTAAATGCTTAAGAAATGTGATGCAGGTGGCTTCAACTTGTTCCTAGTGGGTGAACCTGCTGCACGTTGCCTTCTGGCAGTGAAGGTAAAATGGGTAAAGGGACTGTCATTCCCCTTTCCTTGGCAGAAGACCCCTCTGCAAGCAGAATTTCTTCATGGTCTGCTTAAGAACTTAAATTGCTGTTCATTGACTGGATAATTACAGTAACACTGTTACAAAGTCATGAAGTAATGGTGCTCTTTGAGAAAATACATACCGATTCTAGCAGTAGCTAATGCTGTACTGAAGTGCCCTGCAGTGTCATCTAAATTTCATCAGTGATGATAATTTTTGCACCTTACAGGAATCTGAAACTGCAATGTTTTTGTAGCTGTTTTTCTGTATTGTGCTCCAGGAGTTTGACTCTCCTATCTGGATTTCTACTGTTGCATAAGAAAAGTGTGTTATCTTTAAAATTCAATTTTCTGGATGAAAATTTTCTGGATATTTTCATTTTTAAAAATTCATTAAATCATTCCCCCACCCCCCAAAAAATCTTCATTTCCTATACTCTAACACCATGACTCTAGTCCCACTTAAATTAGCATAAATTGGGAAAATGCCACTCAAGTCAGTGAACAAGTTTTTGGGGCAACTGATCACTACGCTTAACGGTGTAATCACTTACAGTGCCCCATGCAACATGCTAGAGAGACACATAATGCAGGCAGATTTGCTAGTCACACCAAACCTGTCATATAAACAAAATGAAAGTGTAAAATAAGTTCTTGTGCCATTTTTAATCTAATTGCATAGTAATTGTTAGGAGGTAAATATTCCTCACTATTTTTCCTCAAAAGATTTAAGAACCTAACACTCCCTTTATATTCCTTTAGTTTTTTGTGTTAAAAGCCTTCAACTCAGAAAATCACAGCTCTGTTTGGAAAATGCTATGTTCTGTATTTTTTCATATAAATGGGGCTGGCTCTGCGATGTGTTTAAGAAAGTTAATTTCCACATTAACTATGTGCAACCAAAAGGGAAGATGTGTAAAAAGAGGAAAACACAATGGTAAATATACAGAAATATTTAAGGTCTCCAAGCTGTATGCTGATTCTGCCAGTATAGTTTATTTTAAGGTAAATTTCAAGTTAACAGCTGTACAAAATAGAGAACAAATGGTGAAAATACGAATTCTGTTGAAAAATAACTGCTGGAATCGCTAAGGTAATGAACTACAGCCATGGCATGTCCCTTGCTATCTCACTGTCCTCTGTGATGAATAGCAAGACTGTTGATAATTCTTTTTATTACTAGCACTATAAGGATAAAGTCATTTTTAATTCCTGTGATGAGGTAAGATGGTGGGAACAGTGAAGATCCTCCAACCTAATTTTCTACTCTGTGGTTTCTTCCGCAGAAGTTTAAATACAAAGGCTGCCTTTATCAACTGCATGTTTATTTTCCTCAGCTTCTCATACTTTGTAATTTGGCTATGAACTTTAAAGAGCATCAAATGGAGCAGAGATTAGAAATTAGCACCCTTTGTGTCCTATTGAAAGCAGAGCAGCCCCTCCTCCTTAGGCACTGCAGAGTTCTTTGCTAATAAGGCTGACTGAACAAGTCTTCATTAAACTTCATGTTGCTGCGCTGGAGAATTTATTTGGCCCCATCATCCATTCAGACCATGACCTGGACAAATCAACCGTGATGCCTCAGATGTGAAAAGCCTTTGTTTGGCTTCTCGAGTTCTTAACACAATTAGTAGCTCTGCAGCTCGTCTCCTTGAGCAAGGTAGGGTCACGCCATCCCTTGGTGTAACTACTGCTCTCAAGGTAAGTCACTTGGAGCATCCCTCAAGTGATTCAGTAGCATGTGATTTTAGCCTTGTAACTCCCAATCCCACGGAAATGAGAGGCAGATGCAGATAAAGCTGGTAACACCCAGTTGTCATAGTCACTCTGTACTGTCTGTGCTGGCAACCTGCTAGGAAATGTAATGGGCCAAAATTTCCTCTAAATTGGTGTAAGGAAACGGTTATGCAATGTGTCTGGTTATGCAAAGGGTGATTGAGATCTTTCTCCATTTCCAAACACTGAGGTCCAGAAGTTCACCACCTCTTTTTTCAAACAGGAGTAAGTTACAATAGGTGTGACTTCTGTGTATCACAGCAGACTACACACGAGTCTTTGATTAAAAAACACCTTCCACTTGAAGATAAAGCTATTACAAAATAATACCAAATAAAGCAGACAGCTTTTTGTAATAGTCATTAAAGCCTTAGGAGTTGTTTCACAAATATGTAATTCCTTGAGCATGTCGGAGTTTGCTTTGCCCCAGAAGAATGAAAGGCCAGAGTTTTAAATTGTATTTCTTCATCATAAATCCTGAGGATGATGCATTTACTTTGGCACTGGTTTTGCTGCTTCTTCAAATTAGGTCTCTGTTCCCTTCGGTGTTACTGCACTGGAGGGAGTGGTATGATTTCCATTCATTACAGTCAGGAGTTAAGATTTCAGGTTTCTTCCCCCAGGCACTAGTTGAAGCCTTTCCCTTTTCTGTGCCTTAAAGTCACAAGGCAGTGGAAGCATGCAGCAGGTGAGCCAGGGTGCTCCCTCTTTCTGTGTGTCTATGCGTATAATTATATATATTTCTATATATGTGTGTGTGTGCATGTATACATGCTCTTATTTGTAGATTCTTGCAGGACATCAAACAAAAATCTAAGTTGCATTTTTTGTTGAAAAGTATGGGCAAGCATCGGACAAACCGAACCGAGTGGCTTTTGAATCAGACAGGTCTTAACAGTGCTACAGATAATACCCCTGTCCCACCCCGGCTTTCTAGCCCGCCTCGATCCCTCTCTATGCACACAGATCCAGGTCTCCTCAGCCCGCAGCACAGATTGTTTCGCAGCATGAGGAGAACAGTTTTCTGTCATGTAGCATCCAACCAGTGTGTGAGGTAAATAACATTCTCAGACTCTTCTGAACCAGCCTCATCTTTGAGGAGGACAGAGCTCCTGCCTGCAACTCAGAGTCAGAGAAGGGCTTGCTTACATGTGGTAGGACATGCATCCAAAGGGATCCATTTCTAACCATAGCAAGGTTGGCGTGGATTTGAATGGCAGGCATGGTTAGGGCACCCTTGGGGGTCAAGGAGGCATCTTGCAGAGTCGCCAGCATGAGAACTGGACCAGGTAGGCAGTAGTCTTTGGCCTGTGAACTTCTCTACACATTCTTCTCACAGACCTTAAATGCTTACTGGCAACACATTGCTTCAGCCATGTGGAAACATGTAACAAGCAGAAACCCATCTGAGACCATGTCTCATAGAGCTCCCGGATATTAGTGGGTTTGGCTTTTCATATTTTTAGTCCTGAGAAGCCGTATTTTACCCTGACTAGTGCCTGGATTGAGCCACGTGTTATACAGCTGATTATCTTGCTTTCAGTTAATCTTTCCTCCCAATGTATCTTGATGCCTTTCATTCCTTACGTGCTTTTTTTGCTTTGAATATATCCTGGCCTAAACCATCTTGTCCTGCCAGGATGGTACTCTAGAAACCTGTTCTGGGCCACTGAGCTTTAATTTTGCCATCTTTTCCTCCCAAGAAGAGGATCCTGGGACGGCTCCTGTTCAGGAGTCGCTGGTTGCAAGATACAAACACATGCCAAAAGCGGCTGACGGGATTGTGTTCAGCTGAATTGTACAGGCTAGGTTTGGTTCCTTCTCTCTTTCTCAACTGCTGCAGGATGAACACAGGCTAGCAGTGACAAGATACTGCTTAAGAGCAAGTCCTTATCTGTTACCTATGCTTCAAATGCCTCAGGAAACAGAGTTGAAACAGACTTTCATCCAGGTTTCATATTTTGTAAGGATGAATATGAATAAAGCCTGGTGAGGTGTGATGAAAAATAGACCTTGTCACAGGTAGCTGGGAGAGCTTAGGGACTCTTCAGCGATTTGTTCTGCAGTGAGATCCATTAGGCTGTTAAATAGGCGCCAGCAGTAAGAGTGAAAGCTCCACTGGTTAGCTATCTACAACGATATCTGCCAAAGAAGCGTCAAACATCAAAAGGACAATCTTGGAAGGGGTGAACTAGACACCCGACATTGATCAGCTGTTTTTAGTTTTTCTGCAGGGGTTGTTGGAAAAGTTTTGTGGCCGTGCTGGTTTTGACAGAACTTCTGTCAAGGTCCAAGGTGGGGTTTTGACAGACTGGACCCGAACTGGCAATAGCAGGGCAGGTAGGGTCCTTCTCTAGGATGAAGGACATGAAGCTCAAGTTGAGCTCTTGTGTAAACAAGAATAGGGTTTAACCTAGGTTTCCCACAGCCAAGCAGAAAGCCTGAGTCACCAGCCTAACAGGCATTTTGGAGTGAGTTTATCCTTCTGATTTTTCGCAAAGGCTGTTGAGAGTCTTTGAGGTGTTCAGCTTACAGGTAAGAGCAGCACTTTAGTGCATGTATTTTTGGGAAAGCAGATTTTTTTTTTCCACAAATATGATTCTACTCCTAGTTTGAGTTAATTGCTGTGCACATTTTAGAAGTCTTGTTATCAGACAAAGGGTCAAGGGACTAATACCACGTGAGGAAAAAACTTTGTTTCCTGAGAAACAAGTTTGCTTCAGTATGTCCACGACATCCCAGCACCCCATGCAGTGCTCCGTTGTGGTGGCCAGATTAATTATGGACTTTAATGGGGAACAAGAAACAAAAGAGGGTGTCTGCGGGAAGATGACTTCATCTCCCTGCTCATCTTACATTGCTGTTTCACACAAAAAGATCGAGGCAACAGAACAGCAGAAAAAATTATCTGCATAAAGGTTTCCCTTGGCTGAGGAGAGGAAGGGTAAAATGAGAAAAGGATCATTGTTCATCTGGAAAGTCACAAGAGCAGGTCTGAGTTTTCATCTTTTCCAGCCAGTGTGTTTGTTTAAGCCCCACACCTTTAAAAGTTTTTATTCAAGCAGTTTGTCCTTGGGCTAATTGCTCCATCTCGTTCTGCCTTGGCCTCAACTTGCTACAAGCCTGGGAATTTTTAGCCTCTGTGAAACAAAATGTGCTTTTTCTTACACTGAGAGAGAAAGCCTTATCTGCTATATGAAGCTGTTACAACAAGGTGCAGGAGGGAAGCAAAGCAGTGAAAGCATTGCATAAGGGACAGCTTCATGGTTCGCAGACCTGGGGGTATTAGAAAACAAATGTGCCAGATCTGCCATTAATTGTCTAATTTCAGATAAGTAGTATAGGCTCAAATTTGCAAAGGCCCAGATGGAAAGGTTGGCACAAGGGGGGACAGTATGTGGCCACTCTTAATTTGTGGTTTTTTTTCCTGAGGAGAGGCATCTAACCAACGATTCTGTCCCCTCGACTGCCAACACAAAAGTACCCCGTCAGTAAGGCAGTCATGTCTCTTCTGCAGGTGGGCAGGCACCAGCATGCTGTTCTGCACCTATCCCACCTGAAAGACTCCTGTACAACAGACTTGTCCCTACAGTACCTGATCACATAGTCATTCATTCCATCATCTAGTCCCCCTTTCATCATTTAATTCACACTCGCCATTAGACCAAAACTCAGAAGTCATAGCTTGGTCTTTCCTTGTTGATTCTGCGCACTGTCACACTCCACCATTCAAACCATAAAGCCATTTGCCTTCTGCAGTTCATTCAGTGTACTTAAAATGATTTCTATACTGCTTTATTTTAATGGTTAAATATCAAATCAATCCTGTATTTGTAAGCCAGATACTTTCTGGCATGATTTCCAAATTATCCAGATAACCTAGCCTTCAAACAATCTGTTTGTTTTCCTTAGTGTATCAAAATCCCAAATACGTTTTGTTTCTCCATAGTAACTGCTAAGGGGAAATGAGAAGAACCTGAGTAACTCTAGAAATGTCACAATGGAGCGGAAGGATGCTGGCTGTTCCTCAGAGGTGCTGACAGATTGTCCCTGTGGTTTTCAGTCTTACATCCCAACTGCTTGGGGCAGGGGTGAGGGCAAGGACGGAGGCGACATAGGCTAAAATGGGATATCTGGGAAGACCGAGAGGTGTATTTGGCAGGTGGAGCACTACTGTGTTGGTGAACCTGCCTGTTTGGTGGGGTGGTTAGGTTTCCTTCTTTCATTTGGGTTTTATGGGAAGAGCTGGCAAGAACTTCCTGGATCGTGAGGTCTAATCCCCTGCTATCACAAATGGACGTATGCTGTTATCGCTGTCATACGTTTGTCTCGTTTGGTCTTTAAAAACAGGATTTTTATGCCCTTCGTTTTCCTTCTGTAAGACTGCGCTGGGATCTCATATCCTTCCAATGGTCAGAAACCACCCTCTAATTTCTGTCCTTTAGTTTGAGAGAGGTGTAGAAAAATATTTCCAAGGAGGTGCAAAAGCAGAGATTTGAAATAAGTGGCTGACTGACTGACTGACTTCTTTAAGTGCTTTGCATTTAAAAGTTATGTCTGTGTTTACCCGGTCTGGAGTAAATCCAAAAGGGTTCCCCTGAGGGACAAAAGAAAATCCCGGTCGTAAACGCAGCTGGTGTCTGAAGAGTTAACTGGTCACGGTGATTCAGCTGCCGACACAGGGAGCAGCCTGCTGCATTTCTGGCGAGGTGATCGGTTGAAATGTTGCGGGAGTCGGTTTGCTTTAGCTTTGCCCCCCGAAAGGTGGCTTTTGTACGAGAGAGGAAAAAACCAAAACTCGGGCTTTTCGTTTGGCGGGGTTCAACCCGAAGCGTCGCCCCCGTTCAGCCTGCTGCTCCCGGCCTTTCTGTCCGTCTCCCACCTCCTGCTTTTCGGGGTGTGCCAGATCGGCACCCAACCTGCTCGCTGTCGCGTCTCCCTGCCCTGCCCACCCGGCGGAGAGGGGCGGGCTGGCAGGCGGCGGGCCCGGGCTGCTGCTGCAGCACGCGGGGTGCCTTCCTCCCGCGCACCTCCCGCACCGGCCGGCCGCGGGCAGGGGCGGCCGGCGGCGGGCGCCGCCCCGCCGAAGTTGGCGGAGGCCCGGGGAGCGCGGGGAGGCAGGGGGG
>NW_010973368.1:6787721-6832323 GCF_000737465.1 Haliaeetus leucocephalus | reverse complement strand
GAGAATCCGCTCCGCTGAGCGGCCCGGGGTTAGTGTTTCGTGTCGGTGGGAGGAGGAGCGTCCGAACCTCGCGTCGGAGAACGGTACCGTAGCAGCAGGGGCCGGTAAGCGGCCGGGTAGGCGGGTGGTAGACGGAGGGTGGCTGATGGATGAGCTGCGGGGAGAGGAGACTGGAAGAAACGTCGCAGCCCGTGAAGAGCGAGGCGGCTGGACAGCGGACGCGATACCGCCGGCTTGGGAAAGTTTGCGTTACAGGAGGAGTTCGGTGCTGTGAACACTGGGAGGATGAGGCAGAAGGCTGACTTCGGCGCCTCCGGGAGCAAGGGGTGAAAAGGGGGGTTGTAAGTTGCGCGTATACAACTAAATCGGCGCGTAATGTCCTCCTGTGCCTTTTTCGCAGTGCCTGCTGCGCCGGTACAAGCGCACCGTGTTTTAAAGCCGAGGAGGACGTGGGGGAGGAGGGCGGTGTGGTTCATGAACTTTTGTGGGAGGTTATTTCTTTTCTGATCAGACGGAGGAAAAGTAGGCCGTTTCCTTGTTGATAAAAGCTTCTCTGTGGCATGAGAAGATAAACTGAAACATACAAAAAGAGCTATATTGATTTTCTCCAAATATTGCTGAAGGGAGAATGGAAATCTGTGCCCACTGAGGTGTTCAAGAAGGGGAAGGTTTGGAAGCAGGTTTTGCTGTGAGATTAACAGCTCTGAGCTGCTCTGGATAGAATTTCAGTGGGTGAGTGAGCAATTCAGATTCGTCAAGCGCTGCATTGTTAGGGGACTTCAGCGTTTTGGTAGTTGTTGAAAACACAAGACATGCATTGCCCTTGTGTATGCAGGAATAAGCAGCTGGATTTACACATAAGGGTACATTCGGAACCGAGTTCTGAAGTGCAAAGAGCAGAATTCAGCTATGTTGTGATCTAGAAGAAAGGATAATTTGATGCAACTCCTTTCTTTTCCTTCCTCTCATTTTTAAACAGCAGTTTGTACTGCAGTATCATGTGTGGGACCATGTATGTATGAGCGCTTTGAGATCAGGTTGTGTGAGGACGTCCTCACAGATACGATTGTATTTGGCCTCCTGAATACTGGCCCGGCTTTCTTTGTAACTTTTACTTTCCATTCCTTACAGCCAATTCCAAAATGCTCGATTTGACATCAACTCTCCATACTTAATCTAGTTACATTAATGTTTTTCTGTGAGGGAGCAGCACTAGAATTCATTCTGCTATTTCTAAATTCAACACGCAACAGGGGAGTGAGATGGAGCTACTTAAATAACTGTTGCTATGTTTTTTTCCCATGCAGATTAAAAGGTCAAAAAGCTTTAAAGTGATCACATAGCTGGAGCTTCTGCGTATCACAAACCGTAGCACATACCTGACTTAGTTTCTGTGAGAACTAGAATAATCTTACCTGCCTAAAGCACTCCCGTGATGTGGGACTTCACCGCACAGAGTTTTTGGTAAATCGGTTCCATGGTTAATTGCTCTTGCTGTTAAAACTCTGCATGATTTCTAATCTCAATTTCTCAATGTTGCCTTCCAACTATCACGTATCACTTATGAGATCACAGCAATTTTTCTTTTGTAATTTTCTTTGTAGATGCTTACAGACTGATTGTTCCTGAATCTCCTGCAGAGCAGATTAAATAGAATGAGCTTTTGTCTTTTGCTGTGTGGTAGGCTTTTTATTCCTTTATAGTTGTTGTGGGTCTTTTCTGAACCCTCCTCAGTTTTTCTACATCCCTGAATTCTGGGCAGAAGATCGGGTCATAGTGGTCCACCAGGAGTCAGGCCATGCTACATACACAAGTGAAACGATTTCCTTCTACTTCATGTTTCTCTCTTCCTAAATCCTAATATTACATCAGTTCTTTTAGCCTCAGGGTTGCACCAGAGGTGATAATCACCCAAATCTTTTCCAGAATCACTGCTTCTAAAGGTGACCTCCATCCCATAACATTGCCCTGCTTCCTCTGACCCTCCTTACCTGAGTGAAATTCATGCACATTATCCCCAAGTACATACTATTGAACACACCATTCGTGGTAAAACACATT
Source organism: Haliaeetus leucocephalus (assembly GCF_000737465.1). Taxonomy (NCBI): domain Eukaryota; kingdom Metazoa; phylum Chordata; class Aves; order Accipitriformes; family Accipitridae; genus Haliaeetus; species Haliaeetus leucocephalus. The sequence goes on along the minus strand of NW_010973368.1, from coordinate 6,830,262 downwards.
TACAGATGACAGTAAATGAGATGTACAAAATCATTTCCATCTAAAAGTGGCTCCTACTTGGCTCAATGTAGCAAGAGAGGCCTCATTTTGTCTCATTAGGAAAATTGCTGCTCACAGAATACTGGAGTTCTGCTTTACATCTCTTTTCTCTGATGGGTGGTGCAGAGTGCCGACAGCCTAACCAGCTGAGAAGCATCTTCCCTGAGTAGTGAAATCTGCTTGGCATCTGGCCATCCACAGGCAGACATGGTGATCCCCTTTCCAGGTGGTCCCTTGCTAGGAAATGAATGAAGTAATGTAGATGAAAAGAATCAACCTGAACTTTCTCCTTCCCAAATTCAAGTCGAACTCCAGAGCTTTTCCAAAGCTGGAAGCTGTTCAGTTGAGCTTAGCTTATTGTCTGTTTTGCAGCTGCCTCAGCATGTACAGGTTCCAGCTGGGACCAAGAGAGAATCACTGAAATGTTGTCAGGAATGCTGATCTAGGAGACTTTCTGTCCTGACCTGAAGTTCAGATACTCTCAAGAGAGCTCCTGTTCTCAAGGGATTTTCAGTCTGCTGTGCAGGCCAAAGAGACAATGAAAAAACACTCAGACTTCAATGTACGTATACGAATGTAGTTTACAAACTGTTGGAGTAGACAGCTGCTACAGGCAGGATCCTTGTTCCTCCAACCGAATCAAAAGTAGGGCTGCTCTTGGCTGAAAAGGGAATTTCTTTGTCTGCTGGACATTGTTCCCTCCGTTTCTGTACCCGGGCATTACAGTGAATAAGAAGGGAAATAAGGGGATAACAATTGATCTTTTTTCTTTTCTTTTTTTTTTTCCCATCAAAGATCATTAAAAAAAAAAAAGTCTTGCCTATCACAAAAGCAACCAGAAGTTTTCAGTTTGGACAGCGAGTCGTAGGTGTGGACTATGTAAATCTGCATACTCTGGAGCTGCATGTACATACAGAGACTCGATGCTGAGAGCCAGAAGTGAGTTGAAGCATACAGGATTCCAGTAACTGCCCTCCTATTAAACTCTACCCTGAATTTACAGAGGATAATGCTACCAATGCTATCTGTATCGTGCTCAGGAAGTGTTTGCACTTCCATTAAATGGCTTGCTAATGGTTCACACGTAGCATGCTGTGCAGGAGGAGGAGATAAAATATGCAGGATTAGTTCTTGCTCTATGTTAAAGTTGCAAAACCGCCACTCGGCATCCCTGATCAGCCAGAGCTTCCTGGGAAAGGACTACAGCCAAGGGCATCCCGTGCTGTCTCCACTATTTCTGGTGGACCCAGAAGGATGCCCGTTCCAGGCGCGCTACGTCTTTAACCTGTTTGCTGCTTGTTATTTTGCTCTATTTCAAATTCTGTAATTAGCGCCAAGGCTTGTCCGTACAAGCGAACGCTGCGGAGGAACGCCCCACCTGAGAGCTAACCGGCAGCGCTCCGCACCAGCAGCCAGCGCCCTGCCGGTCTGCCGCTTCCCCTGCCTTCCCCGTCCAGGGGAGACACCGTTTATCCCCAGCACGGCAACCCTGCCTCCTCCCCCTGCTGGGAGAGGGCAAGCAGGGGTTAACATTTCTTCCTAGTCCCGAATGTCTGCGCCTAGCCCGCGGCCGGGCGGTGGGGCAGCCCCGGGGGGGGGCGGTGGGGCAGCCCCCGGCTCGGCGGTCCTGCCCGCTCACCCCGCTGCTATAGCAACAGGTTGGGAATGCCTCCGTCTCGGCCATCCCTGCCTCCATTCAGAAATGTCTGGTTTGCAGACAGCTTTATTGTCTGCCGGACAGTTGTCTTGCCGTCAGCTTCCAGCCTCTTCCCGCAGACAAAAGGCCCGGCACAAAGAAGAGACTGAACAGGGCTAAAAGTTTGAGGGGTGGGGGGGAGATCCCCTTAATTTATGTTTTAACTGTAGGGCAGAGAGGAGAAAAATAATTCTGGCTTCTCCTAAATGATAGTTCATGAAGGAGGAGGGGGGGCATAATTAGGTTTTGCTGGGATTCCATAATTGCTTCCTGATGCCTCATGAAACTATTTACAAGGAGACTGGCTCGCCCACAGGACTGTGTGGCACAGTTTTTACCCCAGCATTGCCAGGCTGCTGCCCTCTGACAGCTGCTCAGATCCTATAATAAAAGAGCTGGGTTTCAATTTGCTTTATGAGAGAACCAATTTTCTTATCCAAAATCATCAGCAGAGTTGACCCCATGGAACAGGTTTGTTCAGATCCGGCTCAGAGAGCTCAAGCACAGATTTTGCCACGTGTCAGGTAGGTATTTTGTTTTCTGGCATTGCCCCCTTATGTTGTGGTGCACAGATGATGGGGAAATTTAGGGAGGGAGGATACTGCTGAGTTAGTAAATACAGGATTTAATCTTCTGAGCTGTCAGCATTTCTAGAACATTAAAATTCTGGTTCAAATAAACACACTCCCTTCCAGTACAATCTCTTTCCTTGTCCCAAGCAGAAACATGCTTTCGTTAAGCCAGAGTGAAGGCGGAATTTTCCTTCATGACTTCAAGCGCTCATAAGTGTGGTCCTTAACAAATCCTACAAGAAATGCCATTTCATGTGAGATGTTAAATTCAAAGCTTTCCAGAAGGTGCATGTCCTTGTCCACATGACTGGCCTTTTTGTTTCCACTATTTGACCTTGACGTGACCTAGATCAGTGGTACCAACCTCTGAACTGGGGAGATGCAGCACAAAAGATCAGATTACATCATGTTCCTAAGCTCCTTTAGATATTTCTTCTAGGGTTGTAAACCTCGTAGAAGTCCACTGATGGTACATTTTCATCTGACATCTGTTTCTGAAACTTTATCTAAGTACCTTATCCACTGTACCCAAGTAAGCCAGTGGGCAAAAAAAATTCACCCCACCCCCTGTTTCCATAATGTACTGAAACAATTCTGCGACATTATCTCATGAAGAAAAAAAATCTCTTTTCCTAGGAAGTGATCAGCTTATTTCTTGAAACGTTAGAAAATAATGCTCCCTAGTGAACTGAGGCAGTCATTCTTGTCCATTGCTGTGTTTTTCTTCTTAGGCAACTCCTGTCAAATCTCTTCCACCAGTCAGTGCCACTATATAATAAGATATTGTTTTAGGGTACTTAAATTACCTGTTAAGTGTTTGTTGCCCATTCATTTCTTGAATGTCCATTTGATCTGTATGCAGGAATACATTAATATTTATTTTTTCATTTTATAGTCTGGGAACCTTTTTTTTCTGGCTCAGTAAAGTCCTCGTATTATCTTATTATCCTTATATTAAGATATCCTTATCTTATTATCCATTTTCCTTATTTCTAATCTCTGTTGTTTCCTTCAGGCAGACCTCGGTTCTTTAAGGGCTCTTCTGCAAAATTTCACATGGCCCTTCAGAAAGCCGCGCTTTGTTTACAGGGCACAGCAGCTGTGGGGCCTCTGTTGTTTTCCTTCACATTGGTCACATTCTGTGCTCAGCTCTTGTCTCTCAGCCGCCACCAAACGAGCTACGCAGTTTGGTGATACAGGCAGTAAGGTTTCCTATCACATTGTCCATCTTTCTTTTCTTTTTTCCCTACTCTTGTCCTGTACCCTGAAGACCTGCTAGGTCTCATCCACATTTCAAGAATGCAGAAGTTTATTTCCACTTAGCTTTCTGTGGCGTATTTCATACAGGGATTGCCCTGACACTATCAGAGTCTCATACCATCCAGCCCCTGTACCTTGCCTAATTCCTAGTAATTGCTACCCCAGGACAGAAATTTTCAGGATTCCTTGTTCATCACCTTTAAAGCTGACAACTTATTCTCATGTATATATGTGTGTGTGTGTGCATACACATATATGGCAACAGGCTTACTGAGATGGCTGACATTTGAGGTCTCTTCCCTACTTCTCCACAGGATTATTTTAATGTTTTTCACTCTTTGTTTCTATTTTACAAAGAAAGAGAGATGACTTGGCAAAGCCACTAGCTGAATTCCTCCCCCTCTGCACACCCATCAAAAGAATGGAGAGTATCATTTGGGGAAGAAAGAGGACACACAGCTAAGACTAGGCAGTGACTGGGGGAGCTAAAACTTAACAGTAAGAAAAGAAATCAGCATGGCCGAGAAATTATGCAGGAATAGCATAAGGGAATTTGGGTCCTGTCTAATTTGTGTTTCGTCCCCAGGCAGAATCGTAGCTTGGAGGGAAGATGCCTGCTAGAGATGGGAAGATGGGAAGTTACAGTTTGTGCAGAGAGGAAGGAAGCATGGGTTTCTTCTGCACTTCTCACCACAGAGCGCTGTGATGAACATCACAAGCTACTTCTTTCTGTTCTTCACGCGTGGGTCTCTTTTGGTCAAAGTCTCACATTTAACAGTGAGGCCCGTGCCTTTCTGTTCGCTGTAGTCACACCAGCATGGCCCAAGGGAGAGAGGAAGAAATTGCTTGTTGGATCATTTCTGTTTGGCTACTTCTGTGGAGTGACCCTGAATAATCCTGTGTACCGTGGTGGCTCCACACACACACATACAAAAAGGAAAAACAAAACTCCAAATGACATAAGATAGATAACAGCCCAGTATTCAGTTCTGGTGATTTCCTGCAATTGTGAATAGCTGCACAACAGCTGGGCTTTTATGGTGGGAGCCTGGCCTGAAGGAAAGGCTGTGCAAGGGGAGTCCCAGACCTGGAACAGATGAGTGTGGAAAGGGAGTAATAGCCTCATCAATCAGAGCAATACATCGTAAAACAAGCTGTTTCTTCGTAACAGCCTCCCGGGCTGGTCAGCAGCTGCCTTGTGGTTGGAGATGAGGTGCTGATAGCACCATGGGATGATAACAAGGCTCTCAGAGTGGGTCAGAGGGCCGTATAGCAGGAGCAGTTAACTAAAAGGTATTTGGATGAACATGCTGACAAGTTTTCTGTCTTCTGCCATCCTTGGGAGTCCTTTTGTTATATGCATACAAAGGGTGAGCTGGGTCAGCTCTGTTAGTTTCTGAAGTTGTCAATAGTATGGTTGTGCTAGTCAGGCTGGCAGGGCAGGCGCGAACTCTGCCGATACAGCCATACTTTTAGAAACACTCTCCAAGACAGCCCTTGTAACATCACTATAGTTTCCCTGGATGGGCAAAAACTGAGAACAGTGTCACCATAAAGGAGGGTGAAGTTAGGTTACCGCCAGTAGGAGTATTTCTTCTGTCTCCTGTCTCCCTAAACCATCTTGCTCAGCATATATCCAAAACACATCTTCAAAGGCCTCAGGAGGTGAAAACCAGCAATGTAGCACCCTGACTCAACCTTGCAACCACTTCAGCAACAGCATAGTATGGATTTTGAAGACAAAGTTCATTTCCAGAATAAAGTGGTGCCTATCTGACTGTAACAAGCATGTTTCAGTATCTGTTGCAACGAGTTTGCTTTCCAAGGTCTTGGTAACTGGAAACTACAGGGTTTCTCTCAGTATTTTTACTCAGTGCAAAGCTTTTCTTGTTTGGGATCTTTGAGCAACCTACATTCATCATCCCAATTTCTACCTAAGAAAATATTTAGTTCTTTCAGGTACACAGTTAAAATAGCAGGTATAAATAGTGCTCCCACCCTTGCAGTCCCAGGGTGAGGAGCAACCCCATGCTCACCTTACATTCCTGGAAAAACTCCTAAATCTCGTTCCATTTTATAAATGTTCTCCAGCCCGCCTTACCACTTGATCTCAGTGTCTCAGGCCTATCTTTGTCCCAGCCCTTGCTCTTTATTTGAAGCAAAATCAGGCATGAAATACTTAGGTTCTTCTAACAGAATAATAGGGATATTTTCTGTATTTTGTTTTTGTGTAAGAACATGTCTCCTAGATCATAATTTTTAGTGTTCCAACATTGTGCAGGGCAGATGCATTAGAAAATAACTGGATTTTAAATCATTAACTCACATGATAGTTTCCACTGAGAGCTGGACAGATACATTCTTTCTATCTATCATCAGTTTTGCCCCAAATTAATATCAGGTCAGTCTCGGTAGAGCCAACCATGCCATACACTCTCTCTCTTTAGAAAAACCAGTATTTGTCCTACTTAGATCTCAGGCGAGAGTATTGCTGGCTAGTAATAGAGGCCTTTTTGGCTTACCTCCAGTATTTTTGGTGGAATCCTTCTTGCTTGTAAATAATGTGGACAGTGCTCTGGTTCTCAGTGTATGGGAGGAAAAAACAGTAAGAAGCAAATGCCCAGCATTTCTCCTTGCAGTTTACAGCCAGTCCTGTACTTAGGCATCCAGTCTTAGCTGTTTACTGTAGCTTCTCCGCCTTTCTATTTGTTCTCATCCAGATACACCTGATTGCAAGCAGCCAGTGCAAAGAAATTCCTTGGCACGCATGAGTTAAGTTTTGCTCAGCCAAGGGCCACAGCTTCTACTGTCTCCAATTATTTGACTGCCTACAGGAGCTCCCTTGTTTATTCCATTTATCCTGCGTGGTCCCTAGAAAGCCCACAAGCTTTCACATGACTTAAGATGGCCTATTCATCACACACACTTGACAAGAGCCATTAACACTTTCCATTACATCAGTATTTTTGCTTTGCTACAGAGAGAAAACTTGCGGAGCCGAGGGCATAAATTGCTAGCTGAAGGTCACTTAGACAATCACATAATTCAGATTAGCACCTAAGCCTTTTGCAGCCCATTTCTATGTCATATCCTTTGCATCATGCTGCCTCTCAGACACCTGTAATTATCATTATTTGTTGAGGGTGGTGGTGTTGCGTTGGCAGGTGCATCCTCAGTGATATCTACATGGGTCAGGCATTACACGTAGATCAGGCTGTCCTTTCTGTTTTCTCACACTATTTCCAGCCAGGCTCCTTCAGTCCTTTGTGTTATGTGTCAAAAATCCCTCCAGGAATTAAAAAAAAAACAAATTCACCTACACACGGCTTTGTTATAGCTCCTCTCACCTTTTCATTGAGCACCTCACCTGTTAATTCATAAAACTTCACTGTAGCCTCAAGCTTCCGTATGCTTTGAGTCAAGAAGGACTGGCCAAGCTGGCTACCCTCACTTATTGCATGCTCTTCTCTGCACTTCAGACAGAAAATGTTTGCATAACAAGCTACAGGGGGGAAAAATAGTAGCATAAGCTTCAGGCAAAAGTGGAGCACTGTTAACTTTCATAATTTATAAGTATGTATCAGTTGTGTTGTCTATGGAACAAATCTGTCTTTACAGTTCATCAGGTAGCTAAATTATTAAAATACGTAGCTGAAGTTGAAGTTTCCACAGAGCCTTACATTAGAAATTGGGAAATGGGTCTTTGGGTTTTTTGAAATAACAGCAGTGGCATAACTTGTAAATCATTTTGATATTGCTCAGGGTAAAGATAGTGTATAAATATGAGATTACTCCTTGCCTGGATAACCTGAGCTATGCAGACAAATCTGGCAGACAGGATGTGAGCTGCTGACTTGATATGATATAAAACTTGATCCTGGGAAATGCCTTGAGTCCAGGAATGAGGAAGTTAGTGCTACTATTTTTAAATGTTGTGGGGAGCCAGAAGTGTTGGCAATAGTGCATTCTGAAGATGTAAAATAAGAAATGTCTGTTTTTTCTCCTCCTTCCCCCATCACTTTTTTCTTTGCAGTATAGAGGTTTAAATCTTTGTCTATCAATATAAATTTTAATTTTGTACTTTCTTATGTCAGTCATCAAGCAAAACACCTTCCTTCTTTCCCTGATATACCTTGTCCTGTCTCTTTCTAAATGATGTGCAGAGATGGGTATCAGTGTTTATTTTTGTAAGCAATGAACTGAGAACTGGTACAGGCTTATTCGACATCCCTGTGTACTAACTTGTCTTTTTTTGCTACAGAATCAGCACAAGACTGAGCAGATAGTTGGGGTGATGTTGGCTGCAGTCATGCAGGAGCTGCCCACCTAGGAATTGGAGATCAGCCAGTTATTTTGCACTGGCTACCAAGTTGTCATCAGCTGGTGTTAACATTTGTGGTTACTAACAACACAGTTTCTGAACCGATGGACTGGCAATAGCAAACCCAGGGTGTTTCAGACATCTGATGCACATGATGGTCTCCTGCCTTCAATTTTCCTATGGCTATGGCAACATTTCTTGCATTTATTCAACAGAGCCAGAGCCCCATGCTTATGCAATACTGCAGCTGCCTTTTGGATCCATAACTTGATGCAGGAGGCCATAGTGTGTTGCTTTGCAGTCCAAAGTTACACTGCTTAATGGGAACCCAAATTCTGAGAGTATCCAGTAGCTGGCACATTTCCACCTGCAGTCTGGCACTGCAAATGTCAGGCTTATTCCACACAGTACTATCTCAAGTACTGAAGACAAAACTTAAGAGGTCTGCAGACCTCTATTTTTGCCACCAGTCCATCATATATTGCTTGTAAAATTATGGCATAATGAAGTAGCGTATTGTCTGTGTATGAAAGATTGATGTAACTGCTCTTAGCAAAAGAGAGCTAGGTCAATGGATGCTAGTATCAGCTCCTCCAAGATGGAGTGGGATTGTCTTTGCATTTGTAGGATTGGCTACAGATTTATCCAGCTTGCCAAATATCATTAACTTCCTGAAACATCCTGGGCTAGCAGGAGCATTTCTCTTTCCTTATTTGCTCTCAGAATATTTCTTCATGAGCTCCATGGTTTTGTCTCAGTGGCAGTTCCATTATTGAAGGATATGCTGTACATACTGCTGATTAAAATCAGAGAGGGAAGCAGACCTCTGTGGATAGAAGCAAAGTCCAAAGTACATTCAGAGGCAAACTGACTTCATTTATTTTCACCAATGTACTTTGAAAGGAACTTCTTTTGAAAAATACCATGCACGTGTCTTCTGTTGTTCTCATTTCTTCCCTGTTCTCTTGGATGAAAGACGAAGCAGAAGGATCCAATGTTCTCCAGAGAACCTCTTGGTCTCTTATCAATCCCTCTGCTGGAACAGGTTCGGCTTTGTGTTTTCCAGCTCTGCTCTGTCCCCTCACACACAGGCTTTGTCTAGCCTAGCCAAACTGGGAGCGTTAAGTGCTCCAACGGTAGTAATAATGACTAAGGCTGAGGTGTAGTCGTAGTCTTGGTAACGTCTGGACTGAGCACACCTTGCTGAGAGCAAAGTTAAGATGACATAGTGGTAAAAATATGTCAGTTGTATCTATGCTATTTCTTAAGGGTAGAAACAAAGTTGCTTTGTTATGAATCATGTAGGTATGCTTAGTTGGTAAGATGTTTACTTTATGAGTATATTATGTTTGTTTAATAGAAATGAGTTCTAAGGAAAAACAAGCAGGTATTAATGCTTTCCCCACCACTTATGTGAGATCTGTTCACAACTTGGCTCAAATGATTCTTAATTATAAAACGACAGTAGTATGTCACATATATATTGTGAATTCTTTGAACAGGCATAGTCTTGTCTAAATCTTGTAAAGGTCTTGAAGACTTCTTCTAATTATATCAGTCATAATGTACCACCTTCTGGCCAGCTAATGGAAGCACATGAACTGATCTTTAGGAAAAACACGTGCTTTGTAGATCTGTGACTCTCAAATGGCTTTAAATCAAAAAGCCTTCTTTTCTGTAATAGTTTTGGGGCCCATTCCCTACCATTGTTTAACATGTAAAAGAAGAACTCCACTTTTTGTAAGTATGTTACAAGAACAAAAGGTATTTACTTCAATTTCTTTTTAAAGTAGCCTTCTTTACTGAAAAAAAAACCAAACCACCAAACAAAGAAAGCTGGGTTTAAGTGATAAACAGTGCTTTTTCTTAGAGTACCTAATGTCTTCTAGCTATCACTAGAAGAGTTTTATTCACTTTTAAAGTTTCTTATTGCCTCTAACTTACAGTCATGTAATTCCTACCTGACGTGAATGTCTAGCAATTTCTTCAATACACTAGCAACCTTGTCCATGACTTGCATGAACTATGTCTAATTTGGAATCTACTGTTCAGATGGTAAATTGGTATTAATTGGAGGCCCAGGCACACAGGCACTTACATTTCAAAGCTATATATCTATCTTTGCAGCAATGTTTTGGTGATTTCTCTTTGTGTGTTTGTTCTTGACTGTAATTCTAAGAGTATTAGCACAGCAACTTCTAAGTGTTTACACACAAAAACCTAAGCAGTATATTTGGAAAGCACATTTTCTGAATATGGATATCTGCTGTAGGAATCTAATTACACGAGGAGTGTTACAGATGCTTGGTTTTGCTAGCCAGATCCATTCTGATTGCCCAGCCTACTGCACAGTGCAGACTGCAGAACATGTGAGAAACTTTTACAAAACCATAGTTACAGCTGAGAGCAGACGGCATAGCTGAGATCTGTACAAGGAAAAGGGGAGTTAACTGTACATAGATTATGAGTTGCTGAAATATCGTTTCAGTTATTCCATACCACATCTGAAATGTTTTTTTTTCATAAGCCAGAGTTTTAACTACTCAATAAACATAACACAATAAAAATATTGAGTATTTTTAAATTAAATAATGCAGGAAAGTTCTAAGTTGCAAATTAATTTTGTTATCTTGAACATTTTCTTTACTCAAGGAATAATGACAAGGCTCTGATTGAATTTCAGTCTTCATTTAATTAGTTTCTCCAGTTGAATAAAGATAGAGGACAGGAAAACAGGTGAGACAAAAAAAGGCACTCAAATAGCATCATACATAGCTGGTTGCAATGAGACTTCCAGCTGCAACTACCACTGTTCTTATGGGTAGTCTGATACCAGTTTCTTAATGGTTAGATCAGCCTGGGTTGTTGGGAAGATGTTCTCTTCCCTCTCCAAGCTGCAAGAGGCAGCATGACTGAAGGAGACAGAAGGCAAATAATTCAGAGCAATGAAGAACAGTAAGCACAAATGCCTGAAATGCGGTAGTCCTACCTTCCCATAAATACATACGTTTGTGTAGGTATAGAATAATAAGAAAATGTCAAAACATCAACGAACAAAGTCCACAAAAACTTCTAGGATCCTTTAAGATAGTACATGGAGGACAGTCCTTTTCAACAGTTTTCTTGCAGTATGAGGGCTGCTGCAATCTAGCTGTGAGAGGCTGAGTCATAATTTGCTTGTATTTCATTTTCAGTTTAGTATCTGCATGATGGCTTACATTTAAAATGAAATATAGCAGTTCTTACAAAGATTAGAGACTCATGGGGATAAATTAATTGAACATTGATGAAATTCATTGTGTTTTAAATAGAGCTGGAAGCTCTGTGATATAACTTCTTTGTAACTTCAGATGATTTAACTTCTTTTGACAATTAAACTTCTTTTGGGACTTGTGATGAATTTGCAATACTTAACCAAGCAACAGGCATCATATTTAAGTAGTCATTAACCCACTGCTGGGAACAGACTATGTAGTACTGCAGATTTGGGATAAAACTACACTAGGTTTAATCAGGCCACTGATTTACATGGCCTAAATTTAGACACCCAAGTTCAAAGAGATGTAATGATAGAATATGACAGAGTATGATGAACTGAAAAGTTCTCTAAGGATGAATCCATTCAACATGATCTGAGAAGCCCGTCAAGTTGGAGGAGGAGGAATAAGAAAGGGAACCATAGAGATCAGGTCTGTGGCTTCAGTCTTTCATCTTGCACCTTCTCCTGCTGGTTACTTAGTCTAAATGATTTTGAAATGTCTCTTAGCTGTGCCATAATGTATGAAGTTAAACCCCTAACTTTTGTATTAACAGTTCAACACGCTGGAGAACTAGATTGCTGTTAAATTTTTCTATGTGGTGTGTTCAGCAGCAGGAGTAGAGGGCAAGGAATGTGTGAGCAGTCGTCTCTTCCACACATCAGATCTTGCAGAGACACTCAAAATCTGCAGGAATGCCTACAAAGCTATGTGCCAGTTTGTCAGGTGTTGGTGGTCAAGGGCTTTGGGGGTTTCCAGCCCCTCCCCATGGTCCTCTTGCAAGGAGGCAAGGTGATTGCCTTTTCTTCTGTCTCCAAGGTCTATTCTGAAGCTCATGGGAAGAAAGTGTCCTGCAGATTGGAAGAGGACATTTCTAGCTATTCCCTTAATGTTACCATACGCTGGTTGATAGCATGGGTACCCAGGAAACATATGGAGGTGGTAACTGCTATCCTCACAGGGATATTGTCTGTGCAAAATAAGCAGGTAGTAACTTCCCATTGACAAGAAGCCTTCTGTGCTTTGAGTTGCAGATTCTTGCAACTGATGTCCATGGCACTTTTCTACTGTAGCTTTATTTAGCTAGAAAAAGTTATGCTGGTGTCTGCAGCGGTAACAGATTTGACCTTCCACCATTAACAGAGCTGTGATAAACAGGAAAGCTTACAAAAACAGGCCTGGCTTCATAGCTTGTACCAAACTTGAAACTCTTCACAAACGCATAGATATAACAGAAATATTCATTGAGTCAGTTTATAGGTTTATAGGAGTCCAGTTGTATCACTTCAGGGTGATAGCTCACTTTAAATTATGCTATCTGTCTTGGGAGGATCAGAAACACAACAGAGCACCAAAAAAATGTATAGAGACACAGTTTTTGTGACTTGGGTATGGAAAAGAAATGCAAGGAAATGACTAGATACAGATGTCATAGAAAGTATGTGAAAGTATAACCTTTGTCATGGAGAGATAACTGCACGACAACCTAGTCCATGATTTCTCCCAGATTGTATCTGCGCTTTCTGCTTTTCTATCATTGCTTATATAGAGGCACTACAGGTTTTGTAACTGGCATCCTCCTGACCTGGCTGATCTTTAAAGGCCAATTCTGAAGTAATACTGGCCTGCGTATCAATGTCTGCTGGACTTTATGTAGACTACTTTCCCAGCAAGAGTCCTAGAATAGATCCAGCTATGCTAGCGGAAAACTTAGCAGAGCTGGCTTTGTCTGAGGGACTGGTGTTGGCCGCATCAGGGAAGTGAGTACCCTGCTGGAAGGCGTGACCCTGTTAGGGGTATGCCTGTACTACAGACTGAAGTGTGAAGTAGAGCTATCTGAATTAAATGTAAATTAATATAGTCAGGTAACAGAAACAGTAATGCCATCAAGCTCTGAGCTAATTTCTCTCAAGTGGCAAAATAGACTCAGAAATTTGAAAATCCAGGCTTTTGCTCAGATCCATTCCTTAAAGTCATTATCTGCCTTTCTTTTTGAAAGGTGTGTAACACTTTCAGAACTTCTTCCTACTTCTGTGGCACAGCTTTGGTCATGAACAGTTTGCAGCGTCAATGTCCTCTAGCAGCTGGGTGGCTGCCTTTCCCCCAGGCATAAGTAACATGATACTACCTAGTAGTTTTGGCCAAAATATTTTAAATAGAAAAATGAAAAGATGATACAATAAAGAGAACCAAAGCCTTCTTTCCTTGTAGTGAGTCACAAGAGGCCAATCACAGTGAGATGTTCTACATCCATTATAACAATGCTGTTTTCCAGTTTATCATACTGAAATGATTAACCATTTTACTACTGAACACTTGCAAAGCCAACAAAACATTAAGAGGCCTGTGAACGAAAAAACCCTTGCGATGCAGGTTGGCATTTTATTGTTCACTGGGGACTTAAGTTTCAAAATTATTTAATGGCTTGGTAATGATATTCAGGCATGTATGTAGTAAGGTATGGCCAGTGCTGGTTGCAGACACTACTTACGTGGGGGAATGAACGTAGAGATTCATAATTGTGTGGGCAGCCTGGGCTGCTTGCCCCAGAGCTCACGTGTTGCTGGTGTCTGCGAAAGGAGACAGAGCTGCTGTCCCCGTCACCTCCTTGGTAAATCTGCTGTGGTGGTTTGTAGGTGGCTGGAGCAACCTGTCAGGTTGGAATCTGGCAAGGTTGGACAATTAAAAGATATTTTAATTTTGCAAAGTAAACACCTATCAGAGTCATTTGCTTAGGAAAGCAAAGTCAGCCAGTCAAGAAGGAAAAAACAAGTACTTTGTTTTGATCACTTCTTCCTTTTTTTATGCAGATCTAGTCTTTCTCAGTCAGGAGTCACTCTGGGTTGAAGACTGTCTGCACCTGTCAGGGTTTAACCCCAGCCAGCAACTAAGCACCACTTGCCAACAGATGCCCAGTTAGTTCCCAAGCAGCAATCCACCCCCCTTGGCCAACTCCCCCCAGTTTATATACTGGGCATGACAGCCCATGGTATGGAATACCCCGCTGGCCAGTTTGGGTCAGCTGTCCTGGCTGTCCCCCCTCCCAACTTCTTGTGCCCCTCCAGCTTTCTCTCTGGCTGGGCATGAGAAGCTGAAGAATCCTTAACTTAGTCTAAACACTACTTAGCAACAACTGAAACATCAGTGTGTTACGAACATTCTTCTCATACTAAATCCAAAACACAACACTGTACCAGCTACTAGGAAGCAAATTAACTCTATCCCAGCTGAAGCCAGGACAGCACCCCATGAGAAAGCTATCATCTTGATTTATTTTGTAGGAAGGAATTTTGAAAACAGTTATGAAAGCAAGAAGTTCATGTAGGGCATCACTTCCTTAAGTATCCTCTCCCAGACCTACTGGGGTGCTGCCAAATTGAAGGATATTCACATTTTAAACTTTTTCACCCACTTTCAGGAACTCATCTGAAGTCAAGAAGGAAAAAATCTGAAGTAATTGTCTAAGCCATCCTCTAGCAATGTCAAGATTTTTCACCATGCTGTATTTGCCTTTGCAGCAGAGGCTCCAATACTTCTCTTGGGATAGACACACTATTTCATCTAGTTCTCAGGAACTTTCTTTGGATGCTGAGCTGCATTAGCATATTGTTATTTTTATCCTCCCTGCTATTAGTCATTCTTTTACAGACAAAGCTAAAAACCTGTCCTTTCTAGAACCACCTCTGTATTCTTCAAATATTTGTAAACCCAACCCTGTGGTTCTTTGGCAGCAGAAGAATGTACTTTTGATTTTAGTTTGGGTAAGAGAGATTATTTCACTTCCCAGATTTGACATTTCCACATATCAAATCAAATAACAGTTTGTTGATTTTTTCTAGAAAATAAAATTACACAAATGATTATATATATGAAATCATCTTCTCTTAATGTTTCTGCTGTATTTCTGGGCATCTGGATCAAAAAAGGAATTAATTTTAGAGAACTCGTTCAGTTTAGAAAGAAATTTTTCAGGTGATTTCTGTGTGTTTTTCACATGGATACTCGAGGTCTTCTCACCTGCCTCTCTCAAACTTACCAGAAGTGTTAATACTTTATTTGTGGAATCACATTTGGTTTCTGCAATTCAAAAGCTAAGGTACAGTAAAGGGGAAAATTGTAATAGCAGGAAGAGGTGGTCCGCTCTTAAGAAATCCTGATCTTATAAACATAGGCCTTTTAGAAGTCCTGAAAGAAATAGGGAATGTTTTCCCAGAAATACCATAAAAACGGAGATTCTTACCACATCTTTTCATTGCCTTGGCTTTGCTTTAAAGAACTACATGCTTGCTGACCAAAGTACTGGAAATGCATGAGACAACATAGAAGGTATTGGTGTGAACCTGAGGATCAGAACAACGTCAGATTATTCTTGGTGGTTTTTTTATCACTTTCTCACTTAAGGTGTGGTTGTGGATGATAATCGGTTGGCTTGTTGGTTTTTTCCCCCGCAAATCTATTTATAGTCTTACAGCAAAACTTAACAGGTAAAGGACCTACCACTGTACCCAGTGGTGCAACCAGTAGCAGGGACTACAGAGAGGCATTATGCAAACCTGGAAGTGAGATGGCAGGGTAGAGAAGAAAATCTAAGAAATTGAGATAGTGACACTTCTTTTCAAATACACTTTGAAATGCATGGATAGTCTGTAAAAGCTATCTGTTCTTGTTATTGCTTTGTTATTATTGTGGATTGAAAAACAAATTGGTATCATTCTGCTTCATATATAATTCTCAATTATAATAACCCTTAGAACTTGCATGGTGTGTTTTGTCCTTAGATCAAAAGGTTGGGTGAACTTCCATACAGCTGGGATGAAAGGCCCAGAAAATCAAGTTATCCAAGGCATTATAAGGAGCTAATGGCAGGACTTTGGCTAACATGTATATTCCCTATTTCACACTTTAAATCATAGAATCGTTTAGGTTGGAAAAGACCTTTAAGATCATTGAGTCCAACTCTCAACCCAACACCACCATGCCCACCAAACCATGTCCTGAATTGCCACATCTATGCGTTTTTTGAACACCTCCAGGGATGGTGACTCAACCACTTCCCTGGGCAGCCTGTTGCAATGCTTGACAACCCTTTCAGTAAAGAAATTTTTTCTAATATCCAATCTAAACCTCCCCTGGCACAACCTGAGGCCATTTCCTCTCATCCTATCACTAGTTACTTGATAGAAGAGACCAGTACCCACCTCACTACAACCTCCTTTCAGGTAGTTGTAATGGTAACTGGAATAAAAATTCAAATTGTCTATCATGGTTGAGGGAGAATGGAAACAAGCTCATCTTTTGGGGGAACTAGTGGCAATTTAAATAATGATTTAAATAGTTTGTTGTTGTTAATATTGTAAAATATGCTCAAATCACAGGTGTATAGCCATACCAAAGTGCTTACTTTTCTGCTTGTACTGAAGAACAGTGACTTGTGTGAAACATGGGCTCTATATATCTACCAGAAGCAAAAGGTACAAATGCTAGCACTGCTGTATCATGTGTAGAGCAAACCCGTGGTGCAGCCACAGACTATAATTTCATGCTGGCTGCTCATTTTGAGGAGCACTCTGATTCATTAGCCCAGTGGGAAGAAAATGGGAAGAAAAGCCTTTAATTTCTGAACTCTGAGAATTTACACTCATTTTGGAAAACACCTTATTACCACTGCAGCTATCTTCTCCAGAAAGAGCTGGGATTGAAATAGCACAGTATGGTGCAGGCTTCTGGGAAGTGTCTTGGCAGAGCCTGAGGCTAGGAAAATAGCAGTCAAAGGTGCCGTGTCCTGACAGAGGATGAGGACAGCTTCCACAATACAAGTCAAAAATGTGTTTTTCCTTATCCTAACATACATCCCTAGATCACAGCTTCTCTGAGAGATTTTTCACAGACTTCCAAGGACTGGAAGACTCTTTCCCACTGGGTAAGCCAAAGAGTCTCTTTGCTGAACACATCCTGGGCAAAAGTGCCACCTAGGCACCTTTTGTGGTGCCTTCACCATATCCCCATGTGCTTTTGTGATAACAGCAGATGCGCAGAGAAGTATGTGGGGACAGAGTGGAGAAGTACTCTTCCTCAATGTTCACTCCCTCTCCCTACTGGATTCTTCTCTAGAGCAGGGTATGGGTACAAAAAGGGAAAAAATGAGAACAAGAGTGAAAGGGAACAAAACATGCAAATGACAGAAGATAAGTGGAGAGAAGAAATGCAGCCTGAAAGTTTAGAGAGGGAAGTTTCAAAAAATCACTACAACATGTGGGATAAGTTTCTTTTTTAGGTCATTATGTTGGAAGGAGAGCAATAAAATCATTGCTGTAATTCCTTTTGTATTTGCTCTTGCATTCCTTTTCTGTGTTCAGCTGTCTATTTCTTCATTAATTCTTGCCAGACTCTTCAGCATTTTAGCCAAGTCTTTTGACTATCTTTCTTGCCCAGCATATCAATAGGCCTTCCTTGAGCATGCAAACTTTTGTGCAGACTGTGGTTTTCTTTTTGCTGAGAGAACTAGTTAACTTCAGAATAATGAGCTGAAATTTCCTCCCCTCCCCTCTTTTTTTAAAGACAATTCCTCATCTCTCCAGGAAGATGAAGAGATAGATATGGAGGCTGTCAACTGGCAGCTGAACAACACCTCCATGAATGGGCATTCATCTACCCCAACCACAGTTCGCTTTCCCAGCTGGGTGACTTTTGATGACAATGAAGTCAGTTTTTCACCGCAGAACCTTTCTCCTTTGAAAACAGACACCCCACCTGCAGAAACACAGACTCCAGACGTTAACTTTAACCTCGCTACATCCTTTAAGAAAAGAGAACGTCCTAAAAGCACATTGGGGGATCTCTCCAAAATTCAAAAACTAGATCTCTCCTCCTTAACCAAGTTGCCTTCTGTTGAAACACCACCGTGGAGTGCTACTAATCCCTTCCTGGATGAATCTCTGCGAGATGTCCAACCCTCACCCATCAATCCGTTCAGCTCATTCTTTGAGGAGCGAGACAGGCGTTCCAAAAGTTCTTCTGTCTCCAGTGCTCCAGGCAAAAGCCAAAGAGACTCTCTCATTATTCTGCATCAAGAGCCTGATACCATCAGTTTCCACGAGGCAAACAAAAGTGTAACCCACACAGATGCAGTAGAGCAGCTCAAGCAACTCCAGATTGGAGACCCAGATCATGTGAGCAGCCCTACCTTGCCTGATGATGACCCCATGATGCCATATGATCTGGAGGCAGCCTTATTTAACCTAGCACCTGCTCAGCCAAAGGATGGATGGCCAATGATGCTCAGGATCCCAGAAAAGAAGAATATTATGTCATCCAGGCACTGGGGACCAATATATGTCAAGCTGACTGACAGTGGATGTATACAGCTTTTTTATGAAAAAGGACTGGAGAAACCTTTCCGGGAATTCAAACTTGAAATCAATCATGAGATTTCAGAGCGCAAACTCCAGAACTATGATGAGAATGGAAGGATACACAGCGTGCGGTTGGACCGCACAACCTACAAGGAGAAAAAGAAGTATCAGCCTAAGCCAGCCATTGCTCACACAGCAGAGAGAGAGCAAATTATCAAGCTTGGGACTACAGATTATGAAGACTTCCTTAGCTTCATCAGTGCTGTGCAAGACACACTGATGAACTTGCCAGCCTCATCAACAGATCTGAGCACAGTGGGACTAAACTATCAAGAAGAAGAAATCACCATTGATGTCAGGGATGAGTTTCATGGCATCTTGGCCAAAGGAGACGGTGTGATTCTCCAGCACAGTGTGCTGACCCATATCTATGTTCTCAGCTTCCTTTCTGGCCTGGCAGAATGCAGACTGGGCCTTAATGATATCCTGATCAAAGGGAATGAAATAGTTGCAAGGCAGGATATTATGCCCACTACTACCACTAAGTGGATTAAATTATACAGCTGTCGGTTCCATTCATGTGTGGATGAGGATATGTTTAATAACTCCCGTATTATCCTGTTCAACCCCTTGGATGCCTGCCGGTTTGAACTGATGCGATTCAGAACTGTCTTTGCTGAGAAAACTTTGCCTTTTACTCTGAGGACAGCTGCCAGCATCAATGGTGCTGAGGTGGAGGTGCAGAGCTGGCTGATGATGTCCACTGGGTTCTCTTCCAACCGTGACCCTTTAACTCAGGTCCCTTGTGAAAACGTGATGATCCGCTACCCAGTGCCAAACGAGTGGGTGAAGAACTTCCGCAGGGAGAGTGTCCTGGGGGAGAAATCTTTGAAAGCCAAGGTGAACAAGGGGGCCACTTTTGGATCAACCAGTCTGTCTGGTTCTGAGCCAGTAATGAGAGTAACTTTGGGAACTGCCAAGTATGAGCATGCCTTTAATTCCATCGTATGGAGGATAAACCGACTGCCTGACAAAAACTCAGGTGAGTGGTTCATACCATTGCTGCAGGAGTAAACTAGAAGGAGTTATATATTTTGGAAGATAGGGAATACTAGGTTTACATGGTGAGGGATAGATCATCCCCTGTAGTATACCAAAGGACATCAGGTAGTTGCATGAAGCATTTATCTGACCCTTCATTGCAGTAGTTTTACGTATACTACAAACATTGCTAATGATAAAAACAGGTTTAGGTTTTCCAGTTGCAAAAATACGCCTTCTGTCTCTGCTTCTACGAGTACACTATGGGACTTAGGCATCAAACATCTCTGTGTGCTAAGCACTGTTATCGGAAGCAGGGCTTTTTCAGGTAACTTGCAAAGGCAAGATACTATGCTACAGGGCTGAATGACAGGACCAGAAAAATTGCTGTAGTTCCAGCACATGTAATTTCTTTTCCATGCATTGCCAAGCATATTGGGCCAGTGCTATATATTTCAACGCATATACCACAACTAATGCCTATAAAGTATCTGGAATGAGGATTGTAAGAGGACAGAAGACAGATACTGTGCAACCATTAAAAAAAAGAGATTTCCAAACACCAGTTTGTGGCTATGTTTCTGTAATCAGTGCAGACAGGTAAATACAGCTTAAACCTGAAGAGAGAATACCAGCATAAAACCCACAAATCTTTGTATTTCTAGTAACATGTTCATAATTAAACATTCAAATTATATGGGCAAGCTAGTGTTCCCTTTGGCCATCGCTGCCAGTCATTCCACCTCCTGCCTTTCCTCCATGGTGTGCAGTAAGGCTAGACAGCTCAGGTTTCTTTTTATTCATAGTGAATTCTACTTCTTGATTTCTGTGATCTAGACTAGCTTTTTACAAACAAGATGGACTTTTTATTATTAATGCTGTAGTAATGCAGCTGGGTGACTGGGAGGGTTTCTGTATTCAGTGTTCCCTGAAGGCAAGTTCAGTATTGTACCAGATTTGGCACTTTCCAAGGACATGTGTTTTTCCTGAGTTTGAGCTATAGTGTCAGCAAAACAGTGATCAGTCTTCTAATCTTTTGGATCACTTTTCGGCCCAAGGATGCCAGCTTACACCATAGGTGTATTTAGAGGGATATTACTGATAAAAGCAAAGGCTCCATGTTTTCTGTAGTGCGGGGCATAGGAAGAGAGAGCTCGGGAACTCAAGAGAAGTATCGCAATGAAAAATTAACCTCAGGCTGTTTATGAGCAATAATATGCTTGTGAGGAAAATCTCACTATGCCATCTGCATGAGCTCTGGAAATGAGATGCTGTGAAATTGGGCCTTCTGTGGCATCTTGTCTCCAAAGATCTCAGTATACAGTATAGACTTTACAGCTGGGGAAACGAAAGCCCCCAGACTTAACACAATCACAGAACATGCCGGTAGCAAACCAGGAGAAGAGGCAGAACTCCTGGCTCTACTGCCTCCTGTGAGTGATGCTCCCTTACCCATCACTAGTTTGAGGAAGATGTTGATCTATGTCTCTTGTTTCCTTGATCTCATCTCTCCCAGTGTAAGGCTTTATTATATATACCCTGTGTCAGGAGGAGATGCATCACAGACTCAGTGTTGCTGTTGGAGCCCTGCCACAGGGCATCTATCAATCAGTGTCACTGTGCAGAATGCAGGGTATTTGTTTACATCCTGAGAGGAAGAGTGTCCTCAGCCCTCCGGTCAGATCAGATGTAATTTCAGGGAAAGGAAGGGCCTTGCAAGCACTGTCTTGGCCAGGACACTTGAGGTATGTGAGAAGGAGGGAATCCCAAAGTGATGACAGGACAGGCCAAGTGTAGTTTAAATCTGACCTTGCCTCTCAGGGACTATTTACATTTCTTGACAGTACTCGTCCCATGGTTTTCCCTCCTCAAAGGATATGGCAAACAAAGAGGGATATAAAGGTACTCAAAAGCCTTGATCCCCGCTCCTTCTTAGATTTTCCTGATGGACCACATACATTTCTGAGCACGTGATACTGATGTGTGGTCTACTCCCAACCTTCTGCATGCTTGGCTGTATCCAGCCCTACCCACAAGTCATATAATAACTCACCTCCACCTATTTGCAGGAGTCCCTATAAATGATGCAGTTCTCAAGCACTAAGTATAAAAATACTGCCTTGACTCACACTTCATGCTTTCTTACTGTAGCCCCTGCAGCTCACCCCTAAGAGCGCTCTGCATCCTCTGTAAATGTCTGGTCTGCTCTGCTAGTGAACTGCTCTGGTGCCTGCAGCTCCAGAGCAGGAGAGAGGTAGTGGCATCGCACTGCATCTGGTGGGAAATGCTGCAGGCGGCCACAGTCTCCAGCTCCACGCTGCCTCCAGAGGTCACACAACCTGTCCACACAACCTGGGGCATGTGCATTGCACGACTCCCTCCAGCACATGTGCCTGTCTGCCAGACCTGTGTGCCTACCAAAGGAGCACGTACATAGGCACACACTATGGGACCCTTCGATCATCCACGTTGTGTGCTCTGACAGATCAGTCCCTTGCAAACGCGACCCCAGGAACTCCAGAAGTCTCTGGGTAGCCAATTGGACCTCTTGTGCTTAACTCCATTCCCTGAATTCAGACTGGCGCAGGCTCTGTATAGATGTGAGGTGTGTGACACCATCAGCCCTGCCTGTGGTCTGCCCTGACAGCCAGTACCGCAGTCTCGCAAGGGAGGAGAGCCGGTCCCTCCCGAAGCTCGCTGCTTGCATTCAGGTTGTAGTATCCTAGCACACAAATTGTGAAGAATTATTTCAGCAGCTTCGCTGTCTTACCCAAATGTTTTCTTTTTGTGCCTTCTAATGGGATGGGACCCTTTGCACTCTCAGTATAGGAACTTGTTATCGGCACTCTCTGTATTATTTTGTAGGCAAAGCGTCTGCTTATGACTGGATATTGAAAAGCATATGACAAATGAAGGACTGTGTGTACTCTGACTATGATTTGACCTAAGAAAAAACTATGGACTGGATTCTACTGAGCACATTGCTGAAATCCTTTCCAAAATAGCTTGTTAAACTTTATTGCCCTTCTCATATTCACAATTATTCTGATCAAAGCAGTTGATAAAGAAAGCCTATTTGCAGGCTCTGCAGAGCTTCAGTTGCAGCTGGCTGGGCTCCACATGTTTGGGGGTTTTTTTAATCCACTAGCAGAATATTAGGAAAACCTCCACCTGGTCTTCGATCATGGGAAAACGCTCTTCCAGCAAAGCAGGGATGTAGCCTCTATGCAGAGCCTCGAATCTGGATATTTGAACTTTGCTCTAGTTTGGCTGTGGATCCCAGGCGTGCTGCCTGCTATACTTTCTGAAGTAAATCAAATCCTTTAATCCAAACATGTTAAGACATCAGAGTCGTTTGGAACAGATTCCCTCCAATCACGGTAACCCATGCGTATGTATGAATTATATTATCAGATCCTTGATTGTCAGAATGAAATCTTAGTAGCTCGTCTTGTATTTTCACCCACTGAAAGCAAACTCAAGTGATTGGCAGTCCTTTTTGCAGTTTGTTTAATTCCTCTGGGAACTCCAACAGCATTGAAACAGGTAAGATACTGTCAGTTGCTACAAACTAGTTCACCCAGGCGGATTCCCAGTTTCTTGCAGTTTTGTGATGTTGCTTCCTCCTAGATGTTGTGTTTTCTGATCCATCCAACACAACTTAATGTCTGTTTGCTCTCTTTTTCCAGCTTCTGGCCATCCTCACTGCTTCTTCTGTCACCTAGAGCTTGGCTCTGACCGGGAAGTGCCTTCCAGTTTTGTCCGCTATGTAGATGTGGAATTTGACATGCCCACCACTTCTGCATCCAAAGCCACTGTTCGGTCCATCTCTGTTGAGGACAAGACTGATGTGAGGAAGTGGGTCAACTATTCAGCACACTACAGTTACAAGGTAAAACTGAGCATGTGGCAATCACCATGGTTACTTTGCATACTTCATTGTCTTGCAAAGTGTGAGCAGACAAATAAAATACCATGAGCAGATGAGGTGGGAATTTGGCACAAGCCAGGCTCTGTGCATTAGCTACCCATGTGCAGCCTATTGATTCACGGCAAACAAGCAGTGGATTATCCCTCAGCGAAGATGGAATAAACTTGCTTGCAGTTGCTTTGTGGAAGAGCATCCATACAGCCAGTTACTGGGCATTAGCTGATACGTTGAGAGTGTGAACAGGGAGATTTGCTGCTCTTTGTAGCAGCTACAGCGGGAGTGCTAGAGCAGACAAAAGGATCACATTATTTCTCTGCTTAAATATTTCTTCTTCCTGCCTGCCCTAAGGAGAGGAGCAGATGGGAAAATGCACTACATATATACCTGCCAAGAATATCAGTATGCCAAAATTTGCATGTTAGCTGATCACTCAGCAGAGGAGTTGGCATCCTACCTGCCTTCTTTAAGAGCAATGATGAGAGATACTGAAAAGATTCTTATGGCAAATATTTTTAATGGTAATTGGAATTACATTTTTAGTAGTCTCTTAAATTCCCTGGAGATGGTATTTGATCTTCCTAAGTATCCCTTTTAAGACTTAAACATTGGATTATCCCTGATTTTTCGGAGGTGTTGAAATTTAGAACACAAATGTAGATGTGCATTTTAAAATTAATCTCTTTGCTTTATACATCAGTCTTTGCAGAGTTTAAAATTGAGGCTGGTCTTCTGCTGTCACTTTGGAACCCACCTATCCTCTGCAGATTTGGTTCTGGATTTGGATTCAAAGTACAGCTGGGGATGGTAATGAATATAAAATCATGTGAGACTGGTTCTCTGCATGACATTATCTCTTCTGGGAATGATGTCATGACACTGTTGAATCGTAAAACTGTTTGGATTAGACTGAAAACACTTACAGTAAATAAAATCCAGCTTTCCCTCCTCAGTCTGTTTCTCTTCACAACGTTCTTAGTTTATCAAGAGTTTCTTCACCTAAGCAGGACACGAACCACCACTAAGGAAGATTTTCGAACCTTTTGTTTTCCTTTCTCATTACAAATGTTCTCCCTCTTTTTCCTCTGCCAGGTCGAAATAGAGCAGAAAAAAAGCTTGAATGAGGATCTGAAGGAAGAAGATACTGCAAATGTCAATGAATGTGCTATGCAGTGAAGGAAGATCAGTCTGCAAGTCCCAAGAGGGATGGTCAAAATAACAGACCTGGAAGAAAGGATTTGCAGGGTTTTGGTATTTTTCTTTTAAGAAGTATGGAGTGCTACTTTTAAAATAATGCTCTGAAGAGTATTATTATTTTTCTTTGTGATGATCCGTATTTTGAGAAGAAGCTCATCAGTGGTTTTTTGGAGCAGACCCATGGGCCTTTGCTGGAACAATTTAAGTACAGTTGGGATATAGACTAAATGACTCGTATTACAGTCAAGCTTGCCTTTTCTGCCTCTTCACCATCTAGGTTCTACATTGAAGTATGGTCTGGTCACCATCACAGCCAAATCAGAAAGCAGCCTTTATCTCACTAACAATCTTGTCCTCCGACATTAAGCATGTTTTTTTGTATGCCTGTTGGTTTGGTCATTGGCAGATTCACTTCCTTCTGAACTGCCAAATAAAACCCAGTGAAAAATGATATAAAATCTCATTTCTGAAGCAGTCAACAGAGTGAAAACCCTGAACATCATTCTGGAGAATCAACAAACTGCATCTTAAACACGATAAATGGTCAAGCAGATGAACTACAGACAGGACAGCTAATCGTGTAGCTGTTCTTCTATTCACCCCTTCCCGTGTCATCCCCTGAACGACAACATGTCATTGTGCACATTTTCATGTGCTCTGCACAAGTTACAAGAAAGCCTCTGCAATTTCTTAAAATTTTTCTTAGTCTGGGCTGTTCTGTTATCTTGACTGAACATGGTTATGGCTGCTAGTGAGGGACTTTGCTAAGATTAGATCATTCCTGCCTAGAAAGATATTTAAGGGAAGAACATTGGGGTTTGGTTTGGGGTTTGTTTTTTTTAAGATGTTTTCTTGGATGGGTAAGGTGGGTGTTTTTTGAAAACGTCAGAATGTGATTACTTTAACAGACAATGTTGTTTGCCTTCCTGAAAATCCTTGGAAATCTGTCCAGCACAATATTATTTTCACATTCTATCTTGAACCTACGATATAAGTAACTTGTATCTTTTTAAAACCCCCACTAACTGGGACCCAAAATCTCTTTTCAAAAATTAACAACAAGCTTCCATCATGAAGATTCTTTTATCTCCACTTCGCTGAAAGAAACAGCAAGTCTTAAAATTTCTTTCTAAATAAAAATGCAGAAGGCAAAAATCACTCATTCATACATATTTTCAGAGAAAACAGTGTTCAAAGTACCCATTTTTTTGTAGTTGTTTCTATGGCTTGTGTAATATTTTGTCTCGAGGTAATTTTAAATGTAAAAAAAGTAATTTATTAAATCATTTATCTTTTAAAATGTTACTGCTGACTTTAAAATCACACATTTGGAAAGCCTTGGTAATGTAATTTAAAATCATAATGAATTAAAATGAAAGCTTTTTTATACATTTATAAATTTATTTTACATTTCATATTACAGAAAATTAATACACTCTTGATTTACTACTTTCACTGTGACTCCTATAAAAATCACTACAATGTTAAAATCCCAAATAAAACACGAGATTTATTACATTGAGTTTAAAACTGGTAGTGGTAGAATTTAAAACAAATTATAGGGAACTTATAAATGCCTTTTTATATGCACCTAAATTTCAGGCCTATGTCAACCTAGTGATACATACTTATACAGGTACACTGCTGTAAATACGTAAAGTCTCAGTCCTTCTAGGACTTCTTAATAAGCATGTAATACTCTATTGCAGGTGGTCCTGCTGAAGCCCAGGGTGCTCCTCGGACCACACCAGTTAGTACTAAGCATTTGCAACATCTCTCTGTAAATGGAAGAATGCTGTTAACTTTTATGAAGCATTTTGAGATCAGTGGATTAAAATTACTGATGAAGTACTGATAAAGAATTATTATTTATTAAATTATAACTTTGTAGGCTGTGAAATATCTGAGAGCATGGGGCTGAATTTGTGACTGATTCGCAGCTCTGGTACACGCTGGCTGTGATGAGTTGCAGCTCCTCACTACAAAATTCACTCTTCTTTTTAAAGGCATTCAAAGAACTTCCGGGTGTTTTTCCTGTGTTTCACTGCAGCTCCTAGTACACAGTTTCTGAAAAGGACCAGCAAGAAATCCAACAAGACCAAGCTGAACAAGTGCTGAGATGTTGCTGAGGAAGGTTGAGAATGTTTTGTGAAAGAAACGGTCAGGAGATTTCCTACACTGATCTGCAGGCTCACTGTCTGAATTTTTGCCTATAGCCCCCCAGCCCTTGAAAACACAAAAAAGTAATAGCAAATAAAATTATGTTGTACTGCTTAGAGGGGAGAAAATCAAAGGAATATCTTTTTCCATCTCTGTTGAATTCTTAAACTATTCAGTCTCTATCGTACTCCAGCTGCAGAATATTTCATGCCCCAAAACTTGAAAGATGAACATATTGGAGGTTTCTGGATTTACTTAATTCCTCTACCTCTTCATCACTGATTCTTTTTTTTAAGTCAAAGTTACTGAATGAAAGAAAGAGTATGGGCCTGACTCTGATCTCTCTTATGTAGTTAGTTGTACAACAGAAGTATCTCTTCCAATCCTCATGGAGTTACGCAGGCAAAACTGGAAAAGTGTTCTGGTTTCTAAAAAAGCTGTTTTAATCCATTCTGATCTCTGGAGAGTATTTATCTGATGTACCTGCCACTGAATTTTCAAGAGTTTGGGATTAATACCTTGGCCAGAGTTTCAAAAGATCTTGTTTCCTGTTGAAGCACTAGAGTGAGTAGTCTGATTTTTCAAAGGAGCACTAACAACCAAAATCTTTAGAAAATCTAGCTTTGGTATCACCAGGTGTCACCACTGAATTCTTTTTTCAGTCCAGTGCCATTATGAGCACTGAGCATTTGGACACTGGGATCCTAAGTGCCCTTTTTGAAGCTTCCACTGTTCTTGCTTGATTAAACAGTGCCAATTTTTCAGTGTTAGATACTGTCATGTATAAACTTTACGTACATGAACCATATACTCTTCATCCATAGGGCTACAGTAGTAATTTGGACAGACTGTTGATGGGAGTGAGAGGAAAGGAGCTGAGAGGTTTGTCAGTTTTAGAGTAGCAGAAATTATTTAGATACAAGCTATGCCTGTAGTGGGGATTTTTTTTTTTTTTTTAAATCATGGAGGAAAATGTCTTTGAATAGTTTCAGTTTAATACTCCTTTTGAGAAAGATCTAATCGCTGTACTTTGGTTCATTTCAAAGCTTTGTAGTACTCAAATACTCCGTGCAGGAAATGTGCCTTCAAGGTAAGCATACATTTACTCCTCGAAGCTATTCCCACTTTCAGCCTTCTTTCTATTTCTCATTATGGCTTTGTTCCATTTTTGTACTTGTAAGACTTGAGGTATTGCAGGAATTTTGCCTAGAAAAATAAACAGTCTTTGATGACAAGGAGTAAAGATGAACATCTCTGGGCAGCTAAGCTTATTTTAGTGAATGCCTCTTTCATTTATTAACTATGGACACTCTGCTAAAAAAGGAAAATGGGCAAATTCAGCTAAGAAATACTGTAACTGACTGATGTTATTTTTGTCCTTTAATTTTATTTAGAGTCAAATTTAGTCATACCATGAAGGACACAGATTTTAGGTTTTTCATTGTAGCAGTATCATAAGAAACACTGCAGAAATAATTTACCTTTTCTCGTGGGTTGCTGGCTGACATATTTACTTGACAGGACATCCAAGCTACCTGCCCACATGACTTAGTAGCTGTTAAAACTCCCTCTTGATCATCCACCTCCCAGGATAGAGAGCAATTTCATGCAGAAGAGCATGAAAGCAAGAGGATAGGTGTACAAAGTTCAGCCTGGAGGTACTTACTCTGTTGCTTGCATAAAATTCTCAGTAATTTCCTTGGCCCTTCAATCCACACAAACTAATCAAGCCCTTGATAGGTCACCTCTGTTCCAGAGGGTGAAAAATTCCTTTCAGTGACTCTTAACTGTTCGTGTTTATAGCTGTATTCATTTCCAGAACTGGCCAGCACAAGAATTTGCAGCACACAGAGATCACTTATGGATGAGGCACTTACCCTCTTCTGCCACTAAAGTTAAATCTACATCATGAGTTGTCTGAGATACAAAATTTTGTGTGATAACAGGCGTAGCTGCTCTTAGCCTTCCTGTTTTATTCAGCCACCCTTTATTCAGCCACCCACACATCCATCCATCCATCCATCCATCCATCCACCCTCCCATGCATCCTACCCACCCGCCCTCTCTCTCCTATACTTGCAATTCATTCTTTGCACTATTGACATCGATTGGTTTGATGATTATTTTGTAACATGTTCTTACCTTTTTGTTTTGTACAATAAGAAAGTCTATACACTGGCTAACTTTGTAGAAGTGGTTTATTTTTTTTCTTTTTATTTTATCAGTTGAAATGGGGTGTCATGTTTTGTTTGAACTATGTGAAAAAAAAATAAATGTTAAGATGAAACAGCATATCCACCTTTTCACTGTGAAATTGAAGTTGTATGTGTATGTGTATATTATTCTAATAAGTAAGAAGTCTTGAGTTCAGAAGAGGAAAAGGGAATGTTTTGAATAGCGTAAAAAAGGACATAAATTAGAAGTAATGGGACTACATACAGTAAAGAGATTATTTCATTTGATCATCCAGACTGAACAATACACTGCAAAGGAAATGGAGCAGGCCTAGAGCTTGAGCCACATAGCAGATCTGTGGAGCAATGCTGACACAATATAGAAGAGGATCCACTATTTGAATGAAGCCATCCTGAAACAAAGTAATTGGGAATTGAAGCTTCTGCTCAGTGGGTCTCTTCTACGTCTGTTCTCTGACCACTAAAGCCAGGAGTACATGTAAGGACAGTGCCTTCCCGTGATCAGAACATCTGTTAACAAAGCAAGTGTAAGGATAAGGTCTAAACTATTTAAGAGTCCTCTGCTATGGTTCTCTGTGTTCTTTCAAACTTGAGTAAGCCCCGTATCATTTCATACATCTTTCCACTTCTCTCACAGTCACTGAGACCAGTTGCAGTCTGCTGTTTTTCTCAAAAGCACTCCCTGAATCAGACTGAAGAGCTGGGCAGTCTCATTGACCAAAGAAAATCAGATATCCATCATAAGGGCTACTCAGATTATTGCTCTGAGCTCAGCACATTCTCCACAGTATGCCTCAGTACAACTGACAGTAAGTCAGTCATTTTACAGTATAAGAAAATGGAGGCACACAGGTACACATGTTCATTATTCAAGAGTAAATCAGATCAGCCAGAAGAAAGAAGGAAAGTTAAATAGAAAGATTCAGAGGCTGTTAGTAATAGCAGTTTATTTACTGTAATTCAGATATTCAGTGACATTTGGAAATGATACTGTCAAATTTGGAGGGTAGGATTACGTTAACTATGATAGCCTGATGCAAAATGGTTTTTAAAAGAGAGAGTTATAGAAAAAGCTGAAAGTTTGAAACCAGGGAGCTCCAAGTTCCTTGGCAATAGTGCAGTCCTTCGAGACAAGCCAAAATAACACCCTGCAAGAGATGGAGAAGTCAGAGTGCCAGCGCAATATGTACCCAAACAAAAGACATCACTAGAGTGAGACAGCACAACTGGGAGAGAAAAAAACCACCAGTTTTCTTTGCATGCTCTTAGTTGCCATGATTGCCCTTACCATCTAATCCAGATGCGTTGTAAATTTGTAAATAGGACAAAAGCTGCTGAAGGTCAGCTGAGGTAAAGCAAAAGAGAGAAGCAGCCCATTCTTTCAGCTTAGGCGCAGGTCTGTATCACAGCAGATGTGTCTGAAACATGAAGCACACCAGTCCCAGAAAAAAACTCCTGTCCCTTTGGTCACAGTATTGGAAGCCTAACAGCAACTGCCATATATTAAGAAGTAGTTGGAATCGTGTTTTAAACACCAGCTGTGAAAGGTGTCCTTCTCAGCCCTGAATAATGGGACAGCAAAGCCTGATGGAGACGGGTGACTGCTGGGGTGCTACAACAAGTGGCAGACACATGCTGGGGTTCGGGGGGCGTGGGCAGACTGGTCCTTCCCTGCTCTGGGGCCTTCTGCAGTCTCCCAGATGCTACTGCCCCAGTGACTGTAGATAAACTGGGAGCAATCAGCTTGGCCTAAAGAGCTTCTGAAGGAAAAGTATGAATACAGCTGAAAGTAATTTCCTAAGGTGAGAGCCTCTTTTGTAAAGGTTTCCTTTATGGAGAATAAAAAAGGAGAGCTCTACTCCTCTGTGTGGAAGCAAAGAAATTTGTTAGGAGCGTGGTCAGTTCAGCAATTGTATTAATACAGAGAGTACTCAGATTAAAAGGGAATGAAATGGGAAAACCCCATATCAGCGCACAGATACAGGCAGAACTGCAGCGAGTTCTGGCTTCTGCTCAAGAGAAACAAAAGCAAAACTGCAAATACAGTTCAACCACTACGGCATCCTCTGTGCCCACCTCCCTTTGACCAAAATCTTGCTTAAATTGCACTGTGTCAGTAAGCAGGCTTTTGTTGTTTTTTTTTTTCCCCAAGCTGTTATAGGTACCCTTTACCCAGGAGGAAGAAATGTCCCTGGCAGCCAGGAAGCGACAGTTGGTGCGAGAGGAACAACCAGGGGAGTGCGGGTGGCAAAATAGGGTACCCTGAAGTTACAGTCTCAATGGAGAAAAATGTGTGCTAATACCTCATGAAGTCCTGTGACAAGTCAGGAACTACACAGAAAATGTGACTTGGGGAGTGCCAGTCTACAGACACTGACCCTGGCAGCAAAGGACAAAATAGTAAAAAAAATTAATTATGAATATTATGAAAGATTGGAAGGTTTGTGAACAAAGAGTATTGGATTTGGAACTGAACCACGTTGTCAAAATCAGCTCTCAAATTGAACAGGGCCAGAAGACCTAAAACAGAGGATGATGAAAGTGTGACATTTCTGCTGGGTGAGTTGTGGTTTGTGGTATGGGTCCTACCCGGAGAAGTGAACTACAGGTTGGAACAATAAGGCATTTAGCTGTGTGTCCATGCTCCCTCGTTCGCAGGAGCTAAGGGACTGTTGCTCTCTAGTGGTCACCACAAGCTTCCAGGTGTTTGCCTGGACTACTGACCTGCTGCATCAGGCAGACTCAATGAAACACAAGTCTCACTGGTTTTCAGGACTGTGAAGCCCATGCAGAATTTGGCCCATTGTTGACACACTGAAAACTAAGAGTTGACTAACTCAACTGATTCCATGTTTAGCTGAGAAAAGGCCAACAAATTAATTTTTTAGTGGTGTTGACTGCTCTTTTCACCCAAGTAGTCCTTACCTCTCTGCACAGTCATGCACAGAATCAGTTTAGATTTATGTCCATAAAGCACTTTAAATACCTCCAACAGAAAATGCTGTAAGAGGATAACTTTTAACTACTGTCTATTAAAAAACAAAAGCATGCATAGGCCTATACAACTAAGGATTGTATAATGGAAAGAACAGTAGTCTGACCTTTTTATTTTCTGTCCACTCTTTAGGAGACAGACATCCCCCACCGCCCCGAGGTACACTGTGGGGCTAAGTCCGAGTCTGTGCAGCCAAGCCCACTATTCCCATCTGGTAAACCCCCATGCAGCTGCTGCCTCATTCTGAAAGTACCAAAATTCCCAGGAGCTTTCATAAATTTGCATGAAAGATGTCTATTCCTGTACGTGCCTCAAACTACCACAGTCCTAAGCGGTTCTCAAGCCAAGTGTTCCCCTACCTTCCCTCCCTCGAGGACTCTGATCTGCTGCCATGCTCCGAATGAGCGTTGTATGCTGTAAACGTGCTCAGTGGTCAGAGCACTGCGCTGCGGCTGAGCAAATGGGGTTTGGCTCCCTTTCTCCTCCTTGCTTGAGGCTACCTAGAGGGCCAGGGCAGAGGTGGAGACAGTTCAAGAACGAACAGAGGGACTGAAACCTTCAAGGGTTTAGAGTACTGACCAGATTTGTCAACCCTTGACTGCAGTTTCTGAAATGCTGTTGAGTAAACTATGGAAATAGTCCCTAGAGCAGGAACTAGATGCCAGACCTGCCCTCTCCCTCCAGACACGTATCTTTCTCTGCTGAGCTCACTGATCATAGAAGGCCTGCTGCCCACTCAGGGGCACAGGATAAGCAATAGCACCATTTGAGGCTGGTGCCTTATCTGTTTGCTGAGGTGCTACGGAAATTGAAGTGTTTAAATACATCCTTGTGCTGTATTTTCTAAGAAGTAATTTGTTATAAAAAGTCTCCTTCCTGTAACCAAATCATCTTTCTGTATTAGAGCCTGGCAAGAATACAGCTATATGCCTTTGACAAAAATCCCCTACAGCATGGGGACAGTTTTCCTACCCAGCACCCACAAAAGCACAGGAAAATCAGTTTCAATCTGTCCTGAAGTAATTTCTTACCTGATTTTTAGGTTTAAGAAAAAGATGTACTAGTTACTAATTTTCAGCTTCTGTTAATCATTTAATATTTACTATGCATTATGAACCTACTTTTATAGAAGTTACAGTCAACAGTCATTGCTCTCAACGAGAGTGCTGCTGGGCAACTTTAGCACAAAGACAGAAATTTTGAAAACATACTTCTCTGATTTATTTTGTTTTCTGCTGGGGTTACTATACTGGCATAGGAGTTCTGCCTCCCTCTTGTGGCTACATCTTCTACTTTCGACTTGGAAAAGAAACATTTACAGTGCACCCACAGTCAAGAGTTCATGATTGCTACCTTCCTGATACAAGCCTCCTCCTTGAGTTTGCTAGAAAAAAACCATTATGTTGGGAATCCCCCATACAAAAATTCTCTACCTGAGGGAGAGATTCTTTTTCACGTTCATGTGGAAACAACTGAACATGTTTGATAAAAGCAGTGGTAATTCATGCTGGTTACATTTTGTAATTGATTCTGAATGTTCAGATTCAAGTCAGCCAAATGTACAAGCTCCACCTAGGAGTTATTAAGGCAGATTCCAGGTGATGTGATATTTTCAAATAGTGCTGGAAAGTCTAGGCAATTGACTTTGGAGTCAACTGCTTTGATGCCACGAACCTGCAAAAACTCATGGCCTATACATTTTAGGATATCACTTTGTCCTTTCCTACCGCCTTCCATTTAAAAATCACATAGTCCTTTTCAAACTTTAAGAAATTAAGCTATCTGAAGAGCTAACTGAAATAAAAGACTGTACCTCTCAGATGATAAGAAAGCTAAGATAGCATTAAATCGCTGCCTTGGAATGATAGAGCCCCAGCTGAATGCGGATCTAATGTCCCTCCATTGTTTCCCTAACCCAGAAGAACATCTTCTCCCTTCAAGGTCCTTAGCAGACTTACAGCATTTGTAGCGTGATTTACCTTGAATGTCTCTGCTCTGTGCCCTTGTATTCTTCATTCCTTAGCAATTTACACTGATATCAATAGAGCACATTGCCTGCTGTGACATTCAGAAAGACATGTGAATTGTGTCTTGAAAGCCATAGCTGGAAACTGGGCAGGAGGGACCTGGAAATTTATAGCGGAGGTCTACAGCAATGGAAAGAGAATAAGCTGCACAGCTTAAACCCTACTGCTGGTCTTCTTGCTTTGTTAGGTCTAAAAGAAAGTGACTCTGTAGTTCTGCACCACTGTTACTTGGTCGCATCCTCCAGCTTCATCTCCAATTTCAGTCAGCTTTGGCAGCGAGGCAAGGGACTTGCTTTGACCACTCATACATTTACGTAACTGTCCAAGTGATATGGATAGGGATATTATCACTTTGGCTTTGAAGGTACTCTCTGCTTCACGTTAGATGATACCCATCAGCACCTCCTTGGCAGCTGGCCAGTGAAAACATTCAGGGGAGCTGAGCCCAGCCCCATGCAGGCTCTGCCAGGGGCTGGCTGCAGCAACAGCTAGAGCTTCTGGGGAAAAAGCATCCCTGGTGCCTACAGACTACATCCAATAAAGGCGGTGTTGGGCCCTCACCCTATAACTGTTAATACTGCATCTGCATCTGGCCAGATGGGTCACAGCATGGATCAGTCCTTCCAGCACAAATGCAGCCGTCTGAAAACTCTATAAGCTGGAAGTGCTGTTTTCTGGTCATCACGTGCTCTGCTCATACCACAAAACAGGGTGCAAGGAAAATTGCAGGTATAGCAGGTGCAATGGGATGCCTCACTAGAAACACTTTCTTTCAACAGAGACACAGATGTGCTGACTACTAATCTGCCTAGAGTCAGTCTGTGGGAGAAATGAGATGGCTGATGACAGTAGGTCATATTGCAAAGCTAGGAAGATTTGTAGTGGGAGATGATGCTTAAGATGGAAAAACAATCTTTCATCTGAAGCAGCAAGGCAGGGAGTAGGAACAAGCAGCTGAGGGAAAATGTGAGCTCTGGTCTGTAAGCGCAGCTTCACATTTTTTTACATGTTTGCAGCTGTCATAATCTTGGTATGACCAAGACTCACGGGTTACACATCATTTAGCATGAAGACTGAAGCGGAGAAGAGCTCTGGAAATGGGTCACAGGTTAGAAATGGCAATAAATGCCTAGGGTCCTATAGCTCCATTACACGATGAGTTGGGCTGGCTCATTCCTGCTGTTTTCCTTTCTCTCAAAGCCCAGCAGTCCTCACACTAGTACAGCTTTGCCAGTTAGATAATTAGCCTCAGCATGGGAACTGCACATTAACTGCTTATAAACCATAGGTTGGCCACAACTGAGTTCATGTTCACTGTTCCTCACTGGGAAAGCTGAACACAGCCAAAACTGAACTGGAGTTGTTTCCTGCAAATTCCACCCAGTCCTGTGAAAAACAACCCTACTACTCACCTAGGAAAAAAAAGAAAAAAGCAAAGATTTGTCTTGTCTGCCTGATGCCTCTCATGCAGGGTCCCAGAGGGGATATATGATCACCTCTGAATAGGCTGTAAAGTGTAGGGCACACCCATGGTTTTTCCATGAAAGATGTAGCCTCTTTGCCCTTAAAGCAGCTCTACATGATCCTCAGCAAGTCGGAAGCTTGCACGGTTTGCAAGGCCGCTCACTTGGACACAGAGGAACGGACATACGAAGTGGGAGGCAGTGAGCATCCGAAGTGGAGCAAACCTGCCTTGCACAAAAGCAGTTTTAGTTTATGGCCACGTGAATGTGTGGCCGCGGGACAAGCTACTGGGTAAAATACACCACAGCACATCCCTGCTTGGCTGTGGCTGCCTGTGTGCGGTCTCCCATCCTGCCAGCTGTGTGAGTGAGGGAAGCCGAGGCTACACAAACACGCACACGCTCCCAAAGGAATTACAGGGTTATCACGCACACAGACCAGCACCATGCCATAGTTACATGCTGCATATTTGTATTCTGGCACACTCTAGGCTGATTACTTTATCCTAACTCACCACGTGGAGCCTGAGGTATGTAAGGCTTGCAAAGCCACACTATAGATCACTCTGAGCAAATTTCTCTCTATGAATATTTCACTCTCCGATGCCTGTATAAATCAGGAATAACTTTGCTGAAGTGAATTCAATTTTGCTGTGGACCTTTGCACATCATAGCCACTGGCTAGAATATATGGCAATAATCAGGAAAAACATTTATCAGCACGCTAGGTAAAGCTTTGCTTTAGATCCGTAATGTAGGACATTGCACGTAGAGGGAATCTAATTGATATTTTAAGTGCAGATTTTTTGTTACCTGACTTCTTTGTTGCTCGGCTTCATGGATCAGAGCCAACAATATTTTGGCTGTTGTCAGAACCTCATCACAGTTGAGTAGCTGTGATCCATAACACTCGCAGTCTGAGTGATTAATGTTACTACTTAAAAAGCACTTAAGCAAGGTAGTACTGACAGAATGTGTAACTTAAAGGTACTCCTGAAGTATCTTCTGCTCACATCCTTGCAGTGAAGCTCTAGCCTTCAGAATTTTAGGGGCTTTTTTTAGCTATTTAAGAATCAGTACTCTGTATTCAAATTCTGATTCATTCCATCTGCAGAGACCTAAGCATTAGGCCAAACATGTATACACATGCGAAAAATAAAGGGGTGGTCTCTGCCCTAAGACCGGTAATCTTCCTACTACAAGCATTACAGCTTGCATACAGCAAGCAGGGTGTGCGTTTTAGTAATGGCCAATTCTTCCTCAATAAAAGGAAGCCTGGAGACTTTTCTACATGACAAAGCCTTTGGCAACAATGTTGTTTTGAAGCATTTCCTCCTCTGGTCACTTATTTCTACTCCTGTCAGCTCTTTCAGTCGCACTAACACGTCTTTTGTGGGGCTGCCCTATGAACCAGATCAGGAAACTGATCCAGGTTAAAAATTAGCCAGCACGGTAAAAAAAAAATTAAAATGGCACAGCAAGAAACTGGCACAACTGCAAAAGCTGAGCGTGGTGGCACAGGATGGAATGAGCACACAGTGGTTTGGGAAGGAAGTACGGATGTCTGAAATCCTCATTATCACTGGATGCTTGGGGGTTACGGGAACGACGGGGTCAGTGTCTCAATTAAGTTTTGCCTTTATGAACGCAACATAGTTTTGCCAGAGACATGAAAGAAACAATCTCTGATCCACAAATCTATGACAGCAGAAACCTCTGCTAAGGTGTAAAT
Organism: Haliaeetus leucocephalus; assembly: GCF_000737465.1. Taxonomy (NCBI): domain Eukaryota; kingdom Metazoa; phylum Chordata; class Aves; order Accipitriformes; family Accipitridae; genus Haliaeetus; species Haliaeetus leucocephalus. Next base: position 6,793,027 of record NW_010973368.1, on the reverse strand, counting down.
AAATGCAGCATATGGAAACAGCCTAGAAAAGAGCTTGTTGCTTTCTCCAGCTGTAACTGATTATTTACTAGAAACAGCTGTTATAAAGACCATGGTGCAGCTGTGTGAAGTGATTTTTTTGTGGGATGGGCTGAGGGAGGCTAAGGAAAGTCAATTCCCTAAGCAGAGGAGGCACAAGTGGTCCTAGAAAAGGAGTAGTTATGCAAAAACTGACATTGAGTTTGTGTATAAAACAGAGGGAGAAGCGTGAGTCTGCTAGAGGAGAAATAGTAGTGTTGAGAGGAGCGGGTCTAGCAGTTAGCAGCAGCTTTAGAAGATAAGTCTTCTGATGGGCGTACAGACCTGTGGGTTTTGCAGTATTGTTCCTCAGACTTTGAAGGCCTGAGAGGTCTGTTGGAGATATATGGGGACAGAAGAAAATACAATAACAGAACAACTGTAGTAGCTGGTCACCTGCTAACATAGTCTTCTGTGAAGATGCAATTTATGTATTTTGTTTGGAGGAGGGAAGATGGCTTTCTAATGTTGGTAGGTATGTGGCTTTGACGTATAACTAAGCGCATAGTTTTATTGTCCTGTTTAGACATGCCCTAATGAGAAAGGTTTATATACAAGTTGTTTTCAAACAACTATACGTATTCTAACAGTAAACAGTCTTAGTCTGCGTTACAGAAAAATTCTTTGTGCTTCCTACTTTGCTCGAGTAAGCACTTGGTTAAGAGTAGAGCAAGCCTGAGACTCTTAAGAAGTCTCATCATGAAATAGAAGTTTAATGTGTAGCAAGCTTCTCTGAAGGTGTCACCTGTTCTAGGACTTCAAGCTGAGAATTTGCTGAAACATTAATGTTTGCCCTCTGAAAGGTCACTAGAGACAAACCACGTTGCTCTGGGATGACATGGTTTGGTTTTCTGTGGGCTGTGAGGAGGGCAGTTGAATTGCGCATATGTCAGACTCTTAAAACTGATGTTAGTGTGCTTTGGTAAAGTGTATTGCTGTGTTGCAAATTCTAGATGGAAGTGTAAATCCATCTAGAAAAACAGAGATGCCTTGGAAAAAGGGTGATGGGAGCTATTTAATTCAATTTCTGCCTTGCTTAAGAATTTTGGGGGGGGAAATCTAGTGCTGAAGGCAAGAGGGGTATGTTTACTAGCTTTTGTTTCCAGCCACTAGATCATGGTGAGCAGGCTGTTAGAAGGAAAATGTCACTCTCTCTCATATATATATATTTCAATACCTTTTCATTAAAGAATGTTTATACAATACCTGAACACTGTCTGAAACTAGTATCACATAACTTCCATTATGTGTCAGCAAATCTTCTGGCTCGAGGGCTGGTTGGATGCAGAAAAGCTTCGGTATGATATGTCTGTTGTCAACTTCTGCCTGTGCCTGAAGTTTTGGATTGCAGCTTGGGCCACTTACTATTTATTTTGAGCTCAGTAGGGACACTTGAAAAAAAAACAAAACAAAAAAAGCACCACCAAAACCAAGCACAAACCCAAAAAATTCTCTAATTTTATTTAAGGTTATATTCTCTCTTTGGTACAGTGAGTGGAAGCAGCGAGAGCAAGTTAAACATAGAGCTGAACATAAGCTCTAAACTCAGAATGTGTGAGCATAATTTCAAGCAGCTTTTTCCCCCATTAACATTTTCTAGACTGACTTGGTTCTGTGTATGCTCCTGTTTTATCCTTTTAACACATGCTGTTGCAATTTAAAATTAAATGTGTATCTCTTCATTCTTCTGGAAAAATATCACTTCAGAGATTGGGGCAGAAGGTTTACTTCCTTGCCTAATAATAATACTACGTCGCCAAAGCCTTCTGAGAAGTGTTCAATGGCTTAACTTCTTTTTAAGGAAAGAGTGTAATATGCTGGCTGAATATTGTATGTTGTCTTCATGCTCGTAGTGGGAGACTTACCAGCACAACTACAATAGCAGGTTGGTAAAGTGGACAAGACTTGCTTAACTGTCCCCCCGGGGGGGTGGGGAAGGGGGGGAACCAGTCGACATGATCGCACTTAACAAGCTCTTCTGTTGTTTCAAGAACTAAGAAATCATAAACCATTGTGTCAGCAACACCTCATAACTAGGTACTTAATGCTTTGCTGTATGATCAGAAACGTTTTCAAAGAAAAATGAGGGCACGCTGATACTGATTGGGTACCAATTTCTCCACGTGTAGGAGACCAGGCGTACTCATGGTCTGCTTTTGGGAGGCAGAAGAGTAGTTTCAGATTTTTTTTTTTTACCATTTTCAGATGAAGAAAAACCCCTCCATTTAAAAAAAAAAAAAACAAACCACAAACAAATAAAACCTGAAGATCACAAATTTAATGTGTTTTAACTTGGCATCAAGATTTTGTGGTTCTTGTTTTCAGCTGAATTGCTAGCTAGTGGCTTTCTGTGGCAATAACAGGTACTTAGCACCTTTGAGTTTCTAGATTCAAGTGTGTCCCACCCCTCCCACCATTAGCAAATACTTATACATCAGTTACCCCTTTGCAGAATAGCTTCTTGAAAGTTATGCTGTGAAGAACAACGCATTAGTACTTGCTAAGAACTTTAGAATGGAAGTGCTATCAGCCTAAAAATCATACTGAAGAAAATTTATTTCTTCCTTCCCCCCACTCCCAGCTTCCTACTCACAAGTTCAAAAATCTCTTTTAAAAGATGTAGTTCTCTGATGGACCACAAGGGAGATGAACTAAAAACATCTCCATACCCTAGACCCATTACATTAACTTAGCAAGCTACTGTTGCAGTAGTAAGTCACTTGCTCTGCTGAGGAGAAGCGAGGGATGCTTCTGGTACTAACAGGACAGAGGGCACTTGATGCAGACCGTGTGCCTCTGAGTGCAAAGTGTTGGTTATAAAAGACAATTTGTTTGTCTTTGTTTCAAAGATTTGGTAGAAGAAAGATGATTGTGCCTAAGGTTGAGCGGGAACTTTATTTCCTTCTGTAACACACCAAGGATCAGCTTTTGATCTTGCACGCAAATGTGCTTTTCCGTACACTATCCCATATTTGGCACAATTTTTGCCATGAAGGAGAAAGTTTGCCCAAATGTCATTGTCTTTGCTCTGGGTATAATGTCTGTCATCACCGTGGAGTTCAAGTCTAGACAGTACAATGGCTAAAACAGAAGTGTCCAGCCAACAGTAAAGCTGCCATTATTGCTAAACCTGGTGAAGCCACCCTGAGTTGTCAGTGGTAGAAACCTTAGGGAGAAAGAAGACAGACAGGGTAACACACAAGTTTGATACGATTCATGCCTGACTGGCAAACAAAGGAGAATGCTGGCAGATAAATACAGTTAACTGTAAAAGTAATGCTGTTATGTAGCTTATGCCTACTGATGCTATCCAGATGATCCGTGTTGCTACTGCACTACGTATAAACATGGATGTTATTCCAGTCTAACAAAACGCTAAATGAAGTAGAATCCCCTAACATTGATAGAGCAGGCAGCTGTGATGCTGGGGAAAACCAAGGTGAACAGACTTCAGCAAGCAGCTAACTTGCTTGCTCTCCCTAAGCAGCAGCTGAATTGCTGTGAATTAGATGGACCATTAGTCTGACTCAATGGGGCACTTCTCATGAGGGCTTGATTTTGTTCACAACAGTATTCTTCCTTAGAGGCACTCAGGGGGTTCGCAGTGCTGCCTCACGACGTGATATTGGTGCCTGAGAAACTGTGACAGGGCCATGCGCACAGGTCTTACCTTCTGGGAAGACAGTCTGCTGAACTAGAGAAAGGTGCATGATACCAGACTGAGCCATTACTGCTATCATGCCCAAATGTTAAATTTTTAAAATTATTCATCAGTAAGCCACCCTGAAAAACAGGGAGGGGGTTCCAGGGAAGGAACCTGTAGCTCTCTAGCGCCTCATGTCGAAGAGAGGAAGGGTATGAATGGCAATCTGATTTCTTCCTGGTGGCGTGCCTGTCACTTCAGCGGTTTCACTTCGCAGTGAAGTACAAACTCTCTGCGAGAGATTACTAAGGCATTGGAAGTCAGGTAACACTAGCAGCTCAGTCAGTCCCCATAGTTCATTCATCAGACCATGAATTATGGCTTCTGAGGGGGCAGACCCTCTTCTGTCCTGTTGGCTGTGCTATGCAGGTGGAAAGCTCCAGCAAAGGTGGAATTTGACAGCTAAGAACAGTAAAATTTTGTGAGCTATGCTGGTTTTTGGCCAGGGGTCTAGCAGTATGCATGGTGAACAGCGGCTTCATCGGCTGGCCCACTGTAAACCAGTCACGCCCCCATACAAAGTCTGCACTCCAGAAGGGAAGGAGGTGTTCGTTACTGCATAAATGGAGGATTTAGAGGAATGGGAGGGGAGGGGAAGGTCTCCTATTCCCGCTAACAAACTCCTTCCCGTCAAAAGATACCAGGCAGGAGTTCCTGAACTTGTTATTTGGGCTAGTTAATAGGTAGGACTTCAGGCTGAAGGTAAGGCAGCAAACGTAGTCTGCACCGCAGCATTTGTTGAAGAGATGTAACCCGCTACGCCTTGCGTACGCGGAGTCAGAATTCAATGTTATTTTTCCCTTATGCTTGAGTGGGACTTACACAGGTGGCTTACTGGTGGAGATCCAAGGGACGAGCGGAGTTCCCAAGCTGCGCTAAGGACTGAGCAAAGGTGGCAGCGGTTAAGTTAACTTTGGTGGAACAGTACTCACGGTGTAGATTTTCCTGTATTATGTGCCTCTCGCAGGTTGCCAGAGAGAAGGGGGACAAAAAGAGAGAATGGAAGAGAAGGCAGTAAGGAGGGGGAAAATGGAAGTTAAGCCAGCCGGCTGGGCTCTGACAACTTCTTGCGCAGCTGGGAGATCCTATTGCCACCGATTCGGCGAGGAACTGCTGAAGGCCGCCATGCTGCAAACGGGTGAGCGCCTGCCTGCGGGCCATATGGAGGGCACGGGTAATGTCCTGGGTTTTGCTGCCTCCCTCTTCCTGGTCGGCTCTGGGCTCCGCTGCCAGTCTAGGGGGTGGCACAGAGCCCGGGAGCGCGCTGGGGCCTGCGGCCTACAGCAGCGGCCCCTCGGCCGGCCCGCGGGGCCTTTGTTTAACGCCCCGCGGGGGAAGGCGCCAGCGCTCGCCGGGCCGGGCCGGGCCGGGCTCCAGGCCCCCTTCTCGCGGGCCACGAAGAGCCACTTCTGCCCTGAAGCGGGCGGCTGCAGCTTTCCACCGCCGCGGAGCAAGCGGCTGCCGGCGGCTGAGCGGGGGTGCGCTCCTGCCTCCCCAGCCTGGCGCCGGCCGTGACCGGCAGCGCGGGCCGGCTCGGTCCCGGTCC